>NW_020664419.1:32922736-32963893 GCF_002925995.2 Terrapene triunguis | reverse complement strand
AGATTTTCCCCTGCAGGGAGTGCAGTTTAAGCCAAAAGGGAAAATGAAGGATTTATGTCAGTAAAATCAGCAGCTCCACTAGATTCACATGCACTTATTTGCTTCTCCTTGCAGAGTGACATCCAGCCTGAGAATCTCTCAGCCTCCCCTCCCTTAATCACATGGTTCCCTTTGGAACTCTTTCTCTGAAAGGATTGTAGACATGGAGGTAAGTTACTGCTCCTTTCATCAGTTAAGTCATGGATAGATTTCTACTGGGAAATCCACATTATCCAGAGGGAAGTTATCAAACTCCTTCCCCTTCCTCAGAAGGTTACCTCTAAGACCCACAAAGCCTGCAGATGTCACACAGAAGGGCACTTGCAGTACAGGAGGAGCATGCTACAGGTAGGGTTCCCCCTTCTACAGGGCTAGTTGAGGTTCTGCCCTAGTTTGCTTCCCTCCACACCAAGCAGAGGAAGAGAGAGAGAGTCTAAAGCCCTTAAATTCTGTGGTGATGATTTTCAAAAATCACTAGTGATTTTGCATTCTCAATATGAATGACCTTACAAGGGGCTAATTTTCACCACATTAGCACTCAGCACTTTCTGAAAATGAGGCCCCTTCAAGGTGTCTCAGGTTGGGCATCCAAAAACTGAGGCACTAAATATCACTATTCATGTATAAAAATCTTGAGCTATAAGTTTTTTTTAAAAAGTAACTGGTTTAAAATTGCTTTAATTTGTAACATTAAAATGTCTTCCATTTAAACAAAATAATTTGTCAAACAGTTAATCCTTCATATGGTTTATGAATATTTAAAAATAGAACCAAATAGGATACAGAGTTGTAAAAGTCAGCCCCAATGCATACACAATAAGGGCTTGATTCTGTCATGCTTGCCTGACAAAACTCCTACTGAAGTCAACACTATCTACTAATGCTACTAGCTGCAGACTGCACAATCAGTTCCCACATTTTTTAAACACAAATTTAACATTGCTTTTTAGTAAGCAGCCTTAGATCACTTGTGCAGTGGTCAGATTAATACAATAAAAGCTTAAGAGCTCCATTCATCAAGTCCACATTTCACAACCTAAGATATGTTTACTTGAGAAACTAATTATTTCAAAAGACCCATAACAATTTATGGGTCCCTAGTTTTTGAAGTTCAATATGAAGGATTGATTTCATAGACCATAAAGGCTTTGAAGGGGATGCTATGGTCAATCTAGTTGAAAATATAATGTTTACAAGTGTCTGAATACAGATTTTCACAATAGACAGTAACAACCTAGTAGGCAAATAGTTATGTTCATAATTGCAATTGGGCCTACCACAATATGGATGTAGTCTATATCTATAAAATTACTACTGTTCACCTAACAGTGCAGTTAAACATGCACACAATCCACTAGTAAATTTGTATAATACAAGATATGTTTAAAAATCATTGTTGGTAGATCAGCATAGCTTCTGTTTAATAAACAAACATACTCAAGTGGCTGCCACAGCTCATTTTCACAAGTGCATCCACCTGCAGCATCATAGCAATGGCGGAGTAAACTCCCTTCAGCCCCAGCAAGTTCCCCAGAGATCAGAGGAGTAACTGATCAGAAGAAATCACTGCCTTGCAAACACAGGGTCGGCTTGCAGTCCTATTGGTTTAAAGCAAGCTGCAGGAATAGGGAGAGCAGAACTGGCCCTGCATCTTTCTCCCTTGGGGTTGCCAAGTTTGGTTGGAAGTATTCCTGGAGGTTTCACCACCTCACAGAATCTTTAATTCTTGGAGAGTTCAGAATAATCCTGGAGCGTTGGCAACCCTACTTGTTCCCCTGTAGAGCTTTATCTGTCCGCAGAGAGCTACCAATCTGTAGGCCCGCTACCCACAGAGAAAGCCGCACAATGATCGCGCCATCTGCTGCCCCTTCCCTCCCGGGTTCTCCCACCTGCGCTCTAGCTACCCCCTTCCCCGGGTGGGGTCAAGTGCCGAGCGGGGGCATGCTGGGGGTGGGCGCCCTGCTGCCCTTACCGGCGAAGTTCTTGGTGAAGACCAGGGTGACGAGCAGAATGGGGATGAGGACGGTGCCGATGGTGACCACGCGGTCGAAGGGCAGCTCTAGCTTGAGCTGCACCAGCAGCGCCGCCAGCGAACCGGTCTTGTCGTCCTGCTGCCCGGGCAGGATCAGCTCCTTCAGCTTCTCGCCCGCCAGCAGAGCAGTAGCCATGTCCGGGTGGTTATCGATGATGTGTTGCATAAGCAGCTGCAGGCGGGTTCACGCCGCCCCAGGCTCCCCGGGCGGTGGCCGAGCTTCGCCTGTGCCTGACTCTCTGGAGGCCCAGCCTACAGGGTGACACCGACAATGAGAACAGCCCCTGCAGATGGGAGCCGCAGCCAGGGACCAGAGCAAGTGGGGCGGCGGGCGGGCGTGCAGCAGTGGCACCATCTTTAGCTCGCAGGAGATGCTGTTCCTACTGAGACTGCGGTCTGCCGCCCGGAAGTTATCCCGGGCATGCTCCGCAGCTCTGCGCTGGAGAGCACGCACCGGCACCCAGGGAAAGCCAGGCAAAGAGGGCGATGCAACAGAGCTATATGATCGGGGCAATGATGCAACCAGAGCCACACGGTGAGAAATCAAAGAGCAACACAGGCAAGGCAGGGAGAGCTGTGCAATAACATTCAGGGAAGAGCCCTGCAAGAAAAGGCCGTGGGAGGTGGGCAATCAAAGGCATTCAGTGCTAAGAACAATGCAACGAGCTCTGCAATAACCAGCCATAGAATAAAAGCCGGCCAGAGCCAGCTACCCCAGCTAAAGTGATGCAGACACAGGGAGGAGGGCATTTACCTTGTAACTTTGGTCTCTTCAACTTCAAGCGGATGGTGTGAGCCAAACGGTGACGTTGTAAATCACTGCAGAGGCGAAAACAACTTACCCCCTCTCCCCCTGCCGGGAGGAGGAACCGCACCTCCCACAGTAATACAATCACCCCAAACTGGCGTGGATGGGAGTGGTGGTGGTGATTTATCGGTGCTTGTTATTGCCGCTGCTGAAAGGCTCTTGCACAGAAATTTCCATCTGCCCCGAGCAGCAGCAACGTGCAGAGCAATTCAAGAAGGGGCTTGCAGCGGCGGGAAGGAGGCTGCAGCCCGCGAATGAATCGGCTGAACGCAAGAGGTCCTTTCAGTTGTTAAACCAAACATCTGGAGCCTGCCTAGCTGGAAGCGGCAGCAGGGGGGAGGGGAAGCTGGGAGCGGCGCTGGCTGTTACCAGGCAGGCCCAGCACACGAACGGGCTGCAGTGGTAGCGCTGCCACGCGCTGGGGCTGTGGCGCCGCAGCACGGCTCTGGGTTGCAAGCAGCCGGATTTGGTACGGGGCTATTGCCAAGCATGCTCAGTAGCCTCGCCTGAAGGGGGGCTGCCCTACCTGGGCATCCTTGCCCTCAGCACCGCCTTCCTCAGCTGGTGGTGGGAGCAAATCAAGGGGAGGCACAGGCAGCGTTTGTGCAGGGGGACACAACATGTCCAGAGGAGGGAGTGGAAGGAGGGAGCCAGATGGGCAGTTTCAGGGACGGTGCAGGAGATGAGGCTGAGAAAGGAGGCGATGGACTGACTGCAGGAGGAGTGGCAGAAGCTGGGAGATAAGAAGGGATCGAGGGGAGAAAAGTTAACAACCATGGGCTGAGCAGTTTACATTGATGGCCAGAATAGGGCAAGGGCAACACAGAGGTTGAGTTCCTGGTTGGCTGATCTCAGCATCCCCTTCCCAGGCTGTGCTGTTAAAGGCAGAGGGTAGCTCAGTGCCTAGATAAAGCAGCTCATTATCTGAAATGACCTGCCAAAAGAGACCTGGCTCAATACAATATTCAGGCTCTCTAGCTCTTGCAATTTTTTACAACCCCAGCTACAGGAATCATAATATTACAGGAGAGCACATCTTTCATTTAAAATATTAAGTTTCTAGCCCTCCTGCTTTTAGAGAAAAGCTTGAAAGGTGAAGCAAGTGCACCCTGAAAGCCAACAGCCAGAAGGTGGATTTAATAGAGCCCAACGTTTAAAAAAAATCATTTACAAACAAATCTCATGATTTTTGGGAGCCAGACTCTTTTTTTTAAAGATTTGTGGAGTTGGCAATACTGAACATTTTACACACACACACACACACATATATAATCATACATATTTTTGGCATTTAAAAGAATTGTTAGTTTACATAGGTGTAGTATGTCTGCAGGTAGCCTCATATCTGTTCACAAGTGTCATGTTTGCTGATCTGATTGCCTGACTGTTCCTTGTCACTCTGCTCAAAATATAGTTTCACTCCTAAAATGCATTTATTTAAAAAGCAGTATTTTTTATTTCTTGTCCTTAGCACACTATCATATTTCTTGGTTAACATTGTACAGATGGATGGTCTGTTACTTAATTTATGGGTTTAATAGCAAATAACCACAGAAAATAATTCTAGTAGTTAAGTAGTCACCTCTCAAAGTGTTTTATTGTAAAATTTCCCATGTTCTTATTGTTATTTTAATTTATAATTTTATATTTATTTTCTTTTGTATAGCACAAGTTTATTCTTCGCCATTATACAGCAGAACCTCAGAGTTACAATCACCTCAAGAATGGAGGTTGTTCATAACTCTGAAATGTTCGTAACTCTCAACAAAACATTATGGCTGTTCCTTCAAAAGTTTACAACTGAACATTGACTTAATATAGCTTTGAAACTTTACTATGCAGAAGAAAAATGCTGCATTCCATTAATTTTTTAGTAGTTTATGTTTAACACAGTACTGTACCTACTTTCTTTTTGTCTCTGCTGCTGCCTGATTGTATACTTCCAGTTCCAAATGAGGTGTGTGGTTGACTGGTCAATTCGTAATTCTGGTGTTCATAACTCTGAGGTTCTACTGTATAACTTCAATGCTATCTGATTTTCTGGGTTGTCATAAGACTTTTTTCCCCTCATTCTCTTTGATCCACGTACGAGAACTACCTTTCTCCAGCACCAGGTCACCACTTGTGTGTTGAATTTACTCCTGAAATTCATGAAGGGCCCAATACTACCTTATTTGAAATATCTCCGCAAACCAAAATTTCTACTGAAGTTTTTACTAAACATAGATATGTTTTTTAGCTACCTAGACTCACATGACATTGATATCAATGGGAATATCTGTATCACAAAGTTAAGCACTGGTTTAATTTTTTTTCTGGATAGAGGCTTTAGTTTGCATAGTGGTACTGCAATCACCGAGTCACAGTTACCGCTACATATCTGAAATATTAGGTCATACCTATTACATGCAGTAGTGGTTTGGTCTTCCAGTAATATGTAATATTTCTCTTTTATTAAAAAAACAAATCTTATCTTTAACCAATTCCCCAACTCTGCATAAACTTATGTGCAGGCTTCTTCAACTATAAGCTTGAAAATCATATATATGTTTTAATAAAGGAACTCACAGTATAATTTGATAATAGAGAATTGTTGCAAGGGCCCTGCTCCACTCCATCTTCTTACCAGCAGAAACTACTCAGAATCCTCCAAGTATGCTCTCAGGAAAACTTTATTTCCAGTTCCCTTTACCAATATAACCACAGTCCCCCATGCTCCCACCTATTTACAGTGTTTGCTAAGGTTTAAGCATTCTCAGCAAGACCAACAGTCTCCCACCACAGAAAGATTTCTTTTTTCCTTTTGTGCTTCCTTCCTGTGCCTTTTTCAGCCCTGGACTGATGGGCCAATTGAGTTCATTACCCTCAATCAGCTTCTCCTAAATCACTAATTAGCCACCAGGTGATCAGAATGCTGACTCATCTCTTGCAGCTACCCCATCTTGGGAGCTGTTACTGCTGTCACTCTTCTGGAGAAAAAAAAATTGCTGCAGCAGCAGGACTTTATGGAGCAGGTACTGCTACTGGAGTGAGTAACTATACCATTTTTGTTATCTTCTGGGCCTGTGGTGGTGGTTTTTGCTGTGGGAGTAGGGATGAGCAGTGCAGAGCCCTCCCCCAAGTCTATCCACCATCAGCACTGCCCCCTTCACTGTTCTCATATATTATCTGGGACTGCCTTCACTCCCCAGCCTGGGTGCTTGCTTTGACTCTGTTTCCAACTAGGACTTCATCTACAGCAGCAAGTAAAGGTTTGTTGTCCATAAGAACACATAGGTGGCCGTGCCCCCTTCCCTGGATTTGTCCTTTCCCCAGCTGTGCTTAACTGGTGCCCCCCCCCCCCCCCCCCCCTTTTGCCCCCTTTTTTTTTTTTTTTCTTTCGCTTGTTTGCCTTTCCTGCCTCCCCCCCCCTCCCCCTAGGCCCTTTCTAAGTTGGCTCCCCTCCCCTCCCACCTTGTGTGCCCATGCCTCCCAGCACTTGTGAACCCCCCTTTTCTGTTGATCCCCCATTCACTGCACCCCCTAATGTTGCTCTAGTCCCCTCCCTTGCTCAGTGTAGCTGGAGAAGCTGGTATGCCCATCCTGTGCTGGTTATTGTGTCCCGCCCCTTTTCTTTCCTTGTTCGGTACTCCCATGACCCCTTCTTGCTGGCACCCTCCTCCTCCGGGGTTTGCTCCTGCTCCCATTCCCTTTCCTGGATGGCAGTAGAAACTGGGAAAGAGGGTCCCCTGGCTGACCTGGTTACCCCCCCCCCCCTTGGTTTACTCCCCCATGGCCACCACTACAACCACTGACACCAGATTCATTGCCACTGGCGGCAGCAGGCACAGGTAGAGACTCTACCACTGCTTCCACCTCCACTACCTTGGAGGGAGCTCCCTCAGCTGGCAGAAAGAGCCAGGGGAAAAAGAAGAGCAAGAGCTTTGTGTGGAAGGTGAAGCCTCCTGTGTCAGGACCACTCCTCCTGCCATTGGGCGTGAATCCTCCTCCCCTTGCCGTTCCCTCCACCAGCTTTGGGGGTGCCCAGTTCTCACCCCTTAGAGCGTACGTGACGTCCAGGTGGCTGCAGCCTCTCGCTCACCACTTTCCCATCTGCTCCTGCCACCTCTCCTAGTTCCATCTCTGGTGGCCAGGGCCCCTTCCCCCACCCTGACCAGGAATCACAGGATCCATTGCCTCCTGGTGTCTGCCTTGCCCCACGTCAAGACCTACATGCAGGCGTTGGCGCAGATGGTGAGGCCTGTGGACACTGTGGCAGCCTCCAAGATGTATGGGAAGGCTGTCTTCTTCCTGGCATCGGAGGCCGCCAGCCAGGAGGTGGTGGAGAAGGCCCTCGTGATGGGGGGGCCTTTATGTCCCCCTTAAAGTGCTGGAGGACCTGGGTGAATGGGTGGTCCTCACCTGCGTCCTGTTCTTCCTCCCCAATACTGCCCTTCTGCCTTTCCTCTCCACCTTGGGAAAGCTCATTTCTGTTATAAGCCTTCTCCCATTGGGCTGTAAGGACCCCACCCTCCATCACTCCCTCTTGTTCTGCTGGCAGTTGCAACTCCAGCTGCTGCCACCGGCAGCACATGATGGGAAGGCATTCAAGAGGTCCTTCCTGGTGTCCTTTCAGGGGGTCTAGTACCAGGTGCACTATTCCTTGGGGGAGGTTAGGTGTTTCTCTGCTGGGTGTGGGGCACATCCAGAGGGACTACCCCTAGCCTGACACGGAGGGGTGCCAGAGACCCCTGAGACCTGGGAGAGTGCCTTCCCTGCCATCACCTGCACCCACCAGCATTCCCATTGCTGTCCCTCCCCTCCCCTGCTCCCTTCTGCCTATCACTGCTTCTGCTTGGGCCCTGGGGGCAGCCCCTGCCCCTGACAAGCAGTTGAACCCCTCTGCCTCTATATGCAGTCAGGCAGGGCCCATGGAGGAGGGAGCGGTTGGGCTGTCGCTGGGTTTGGAAGAGACCCCACCCCTGGAGGCTTCCCCCTATTGCCCTGTCCTGGCCCCCCTGAAGCCCTCGCCCTTGTCCCCCGACCTGCCCCCGCTGGCCAGCCCTCCACCACTATTACCTTGGAGGGCTGCTCATTCAGGGGAAGCGCGGTAAGCAGAAGGTATGGGCTCAGCACCTCCCCCTTGGCATGGAGGGGGAGGAGGCCCCCTATAAGCCTATGAGGGGAGCCACTGCTGTGGCGCTTGCCACATTGCCTCCTGCCGCAGTCCAGCGGGTGGAGCCGGCCATGGTAGCTGTGTAGGGGCAGGAGGTGGGCGTGTGGGGGGTGAGGAGGCAAGTGGCAGGTGAGGGGGTCTTGCGGTGGGTGGGTGGGGGAGTGAGAAGGATGCAGTGAACAGCGAGCAGGGGGGATTCACAGTGGGCAGGGGGTGAGGAGGGACATGGCCAGCAGCGGAGGGGTGGCCAAGTGGAGAAGGGGCAGGGGTGGAGCCTGGGGCGGAGTGGGGATGGAATGTGGGCGGGGCTGAGGGCAGAAGAGGCAGGACAGGGAGCTAGCCTCCCGCAGGGGAAGATTCTCCTGCCACCCTTGAGCACATGGTATGACAATGAAGGTAAAACACTAATAAGGGCATAACAAATCATATAATATAGTATAGTATATAGCTGTGGCATGTAGTACAGGTGTGCCATGATATGAAATAGATAGTGTGTCTGACAATTCATATATACCATGCATTCAAAAAAGAAATAAAGCAATTGTCACTGAGAGAAACTGATTAAAAAAATTTAAATCCAGTTATGAAGTGAAATATTTAGTTAATTATAAATTTCTTTCCTCTCCCAACAAACAGGGAAACCCACAATGGGAGTCTGGAAAACTAAATATCTAATACACAAGAGAAAACAATGGGCACAACTGTGGGTCACTTATCCTAAAAGTATTCAATATATAATTATGATGAATTTTCAGATAAGTTTAAATTATTGTAATTAGTTTGCAGAAATATAGTTGGAATACAATCACATCTGCCATGTGCAAACCATACAGAAGAGACTAAATTTGTAAAAAAGAAAAACCATGATTCCATTAATGAAAGAATCAGGGTAGATGGGAACTTAGACATTCTTGATGAAGCAAGGGTACATGGGAAGGTAAACAGGACAATTGACATGATGTCTTATCAGTGTAGTATAAATACAGTGTAATGTGGCTGGTAATTTGTCTAAATTGACTGATTTTATCCACTACACATTCATTCTCTCCTACTTAAGTTCTGCCATCTCCCTGGCCATCTCTCTATTTCTCCAACTTGGTTGAATCCGATGTCCTCAATCTCAGCTTCTTTTTTGCCACTGTTGACTCATTTCTCAAGCCCTCCCCTCCTGCATCTTCACCGAATCTCACCAATTCCTTCCAAGGGAAAGTTGACAAAATACAATGTGACCTTTCCTCTCCCCTCAGCTCACCACTTCCCTTCTCATACCCCCCCCCCCCCCCTTCCTGGTCACAGATGCAGAAGTTCTCATCTGTTCTCTTCCTGTAACCCCTCCACTTAGCCCATTGTCCTCCATCCCATCTCCTGACCTCCCTTGCACCAACTCTCCTCCCCTCCCTTACTCTTCTCCTTACCCCCTTACTATACTCTAGCTCTTTCCTCTCACAATACAAACATACTTAAGTCTCTCCCATCTTAGAAAAAAACTCTTGACCCCACTTGCCTCTCAACTACCACCTCATTTTCCTTCTCCCTTTCATTTCCAAGCTCACCGAACATGCTGTTTACAATCAGTGTCTAACGTTCCTCTTCTCCAATTCCATTGCTGACCCTCTCCAGTCCAGCTTCTTCCCCTTGCACTCCATTAAAATCACTCTCCCCAAAGTCTGTAATCACCTCTTCCTAGCCAAAGCTCAGAACCAGTACTCCATCCTCATCCTGAATTTGTCAGCTGCCTCCAGCACTGTCACGCTGTCTGGAGTGGCTCATGACTGTGAGTGCCAGCCTCAGGGCAGACTCAAAAAGCAAGGCAGACACCTCAAACTGGTATTATATTAATAGATTTCAACAACCCAGTAACAAGTGTGAACTCTTGGCTTACTGTAACATTCTTTCCATGGAGTCAGACAGTCCCCTTGGGCACTCCAGTCTATCTTGCCACCCAGACAAGCTGGACTTAGTGATGAATGGTCAGTTACACCACAAATCACAAAATATTCAAGTTGCTCCCAGTCTTAAGAGACCAGTCACTTACCCCAGATCAATTGGTACCTTAGATGTCATTTCAAAGACTATGCTGGTAGCGAATCCTATAGTAAACTAATTAAGGATTTATTAACTAGGAAAAGAAAAGGGGAGAGTTATGTACAGATTAAAGCAGGCAACATATACACACAAATGAATTCAGTCTATGGTTCCAAAAGGTGACAGAGTTGTAGTAATCTGTCAGCTCTGAATGTCTTTTTAGGGCTAACCCAGGTTGACCCTAAAAAGAACAGGAGTATGTGTGGCACCTTTTAGGCTACGTCCTCACTACGGGGTGGGGATTTGATTTAAGATGCACAAATTCGCGTAGCTGAATTCGACGTATCCGAGCCGACTTACCCCGCTGTGAGGACAGCGGCAAATCGACCTCCGCGGCTCCCCCGTCGACGGCGCTTACTCCTACCTGCGCTGGTGGAGTACAAGCGTCGATTCAGGGATTGATTGTCGCGTCCCGACGAGACGCGATAATTCGATTCCTGAGAGATCGATTTCTACCCGCCGATTCAGGTTTGAGCATAAGCTTTTGTGGGCTACAGCCCACTTCTTCGGATGCATAAAATGGAACATATATTGAGGAGATATATATACACATACAGAGAGCATGAAAAGGTGGGAGTTGTCTTACCAACTCTGAGAGGCCAATTAAGTAAGAGAAAAAAAAACTTTTGAAGTGATAATCAAGATCTCACACTTCTTATCAAACTGTCTGTACTGGGCTAATACTTACATGGGGAGATAGATTCAATGTTTGTAATGGCTCAGCCATTCCCAGTCTCTATTCAAGCCTAAATTGATTGTATCTAGTTTGCATATCAATTCCAGCTCAGCAGTTTCTCGTTGGAGTCTGTTTTTGAAGCTTTTCTGTTGCAAAATTGCCACCCGCAGGTCTGTCATTGAATGACCAGACAGGTTAAAGTGTTCTCCTACTGGTTTTTAATGTTATGATTCCTGATGTCAGATTTGTGTCCATTAATTCTTTTGCGTAGAGACTGTCCTGGGAATCTCTGCTTTTTATTTCTTAGCTCCAGCCCTTGTAAGAGTCCAAACAACGAGACAAAGCATCATGTCATTTATCTTTCTTTCCCTCTTCTAGAATTCAAGCTTATGGGATGTGTTTTCTCAGAAGTAGCACCTTCCTGGGTGTAAGACAGGGGTGGGCAAACTTTTTGGCCCGAGAGCCACATCTGTGTACGGAAATTGTATGGCGGGCCATGAATACTCACAAAATTGGGGTTGGGGTGCAGGAGGGGGTGAGGGTTCTGGCTGGGGATGCGGGCTCTGGGGTGGGGCCAGAAATGAGGAGTTCAGGGTGTGGGAGGGGGCTCCGGGCTGGGGCAGGGGGTTGGGGTGTGTGGGGGGTGAGGGCTTTGGCTGGAGGCATGGGCTCTGGATTGTAGGAGGGTGCTCCAGGCTGGGACTGAGGGGTTTGGAGGGCGGGAGGGGAATCAGGGCTGGGGCGTGGGAGGGGCTCAGAGGTGCAGGCTCTGGTCAGCACTTACCTCAAGCAGCTCCCAAAATCAGCAGAATATCCTCCCTCCGGTTTCTACACGGAGGCACGGCCAGGGGGCTCTGCGCGCTGCCCTGTCCGCAGGCACCACCCCTGTAGCTCCCATTGGCTGCAGTTCCCAGCCAATGGGAGCTGCAGGGGAGGCGCTTGGGGCGGGGGCAGCGTGCAAAGCCCCCTGGATGCCCCTACACATAGGAGCCAGAGGGGGGACATGCCACTGCTTCTGGGAGCCCCACGGAGCTGCGGCACGTGTGTGCGGAGCGGCCCCCAACTCCGCTTCCTGTCTGGAGAGCTGGAGCCGGGCAAGCCCGAGACCCCTCTCCCCGGCAGGAGCTTGAGGGTCAGATTAAATCGGCTGGCGGGCCGTAGTTTGCCCACCCCTGGTGTAAGAGGTGTATAATTGTAAAAATATCTGCTCTGAATTTTTAAACTTGACTTTGTGTTGTGTTCCACAATGGCCCATTTAGTCTTGATAGTTCTTCTGGATGGGCAAGAGAAACACTTTTCCTATGGAGGTTCACAAGTTCAGAGCAGACATTTTTACAATTATAAAGCAAATCTTACATATTATCTTATAGCATGGGATACAGACGTTACAAGTAAGATTAATGAATGCAGCAACTTATAAGTATTTTATAGTGCTTAAATGCTAAACACATCCTTACAACTTCCGCTCCCATCTTGAACAATATTAACATATAGGTGAGCTGGTCTGGTTTTCAGCTATGAATTTGTCAGTGCCCGGCTGATGCCTACAGCCTTGGCAAGAGTTGGCATCTGGTTTATCAGTGTCAAATTGACCTTGCTCTTCTTTTTGAAATCTTGTTCTCCCTTGGTTTCCGTGACTCTGTCCTCTCCTGTTTCTCCTCCAACCTCTCTAATTGCTCCTCCAGCATGCCTTTCTGAGGATCCTCCTTGTCCCCCCTCCAACTTTCTATGGGAATTCCAAAGGGCTCTGTCCTTGGTCCTCTTCTCTTCTCCCTCTACACCTTATCTTTTTGGTAATTTCATCCACAAACACAAATTCAGCTATGGTGATGACTTACAGATCTACCTCTGTATTCCAGACGTGTCTCCTTCTGTCCAAACTATTGTCCTGTCTCTCTGACATATCTTTGTTGATGTCTGTCAGCTCAAGCTCAACATGGCTGAAACAGAGCTCTTAATCTCTCTTCTCAAGCCCTCCCCCAACTTCCTTACAGTGTGGACAACACCAGCATACTGCATCTTACTCAGACCCATAACCTCTGTGTCTACTTTGACTCAGACATCTCTCTAGGACAGGGGTTCTCAAACTGGGGGTCAGGACCCCTCAGGGGGTCCCGAGGTTATTACACGGGGGGTCGTGAGCTGTCAACCTTCACCCCAAACCCCGCTTTGCCTCCAGCATTTATAATGGTGTTAAATATATAAAAAAGTGTTCTTAATTTATAAGCGGGGTTGCACTCAGAGGCTTGCTATGTGAAAGGGATCACTAGTACAAAAGTTTGAGAACCACTGCTCTAGGACCTCAAAGCCAGGCTATGTCTAAATCATGCCAATTCTTTCTGCCTAACCTCTCTAAGATAATCGTCTCCTCTCCATCGACACAGCTAAATCTCTTGTCCAGACTCTCAATCTCATAGACTCATGCTCCTGGACTTTAAGGCCAGAAGGGACTATCATGATCATCTAGTCTGACCTCTTGCACATTGCAGGCCACAGAACCTCACCCACCCACTCCTTCAATAGACCTATAACCTCTGGCCCTTCACTTAAAGACATAAGTAACAGAGAATCCACCATTTACTCTAGTTTAAACCAGCAAGTAACCCATGCCCAATGCTGCAGAGGGCTAACCCTCTGCCCCAGGGTCTCTGCCAGTCTGACCTGGGGGAAAATTCCTTCCCAACCCCAAATAAGGCAATCAGCTAGACCCTGAGCATGTGGGTGAGACCCACCAGCCAGACACCTGGGAAAGAATTCTCTGTAGTAACTCAGAACAGTCCCCCTTTAGTGTCCCATCTCTGGCCAATAGAGATATTTGCTAATAGCAGACATGGATAAGCTATATGCCACTGTAGGCAACCTCATAATACCATGCCTTCCTTAAACTTATCAAGCTTAGCCTTAAAACAAGTTCAGTTTTTTGCCCTCACTACTCCCCTTGGAAGGCTGTTCCAGAACTTCACTCATTTGATGGTTAGAAACCTTCATCTAATTTTAAGCCTAAACTTGTTGATGGTCAGTTTGTATCCATTTGTTCTTGTGCCAACACTGGCCCTTGACTTAAATAACTCCTCTCCTTTCCTGGTGTTTATCCCTCTGATGTATTTAAAGAGAGCAACCTTATCTCCCCTCAGCCTTCATTAAATTAGGCCAAACAAGCCAAGGACCTGAAGTCTCCTCTCTTAAGGCAGGTACTCAATTCCTCTGATCATCCAAATCCAATTTCTCTGCACCTGTTCCAGTTTGAATTAATCTTTCTTAAACATGGGAGACATCATCATCATCTCATATTTGAATTAGTGCAACATCCTTTTCTCTGGCCTTGACAAATGCAATCTTATCCTGCTCCTGCTCATATCCATTCAGAATGTTGCTGCAAAGATCATTTCCCAAGAGCATTGCTTTGACCACCTCACCCCTTTCTTTGCATCCCCCTACTGGCTCCACTATCTCTATTGCATAAAACTTAAGATACTTGACTCACTATTGGAGCCCTTCATTTATAGTTTCCAAGATGCGCCCCAAAATAAAAATATTGGAAATTAGTAATTTTATTTTTGAAATAAATATGGCATTCATGAATAAGTAAAGATTACTCACCCTGTGCAGTAACTGTAGTTCTTTGAGATATGTGTCCTTCTGGATGTTCCACTTCTGGTGCTCATGCATCCCATGCACCTTTCATTGGAGATTTTCATTAGCAGTGCATACGGCCTGCACATGTGTCCTACATACCCTTGTGCCCAGCGGTGAGGCTGTATAGGGTTGCATGGGCGAACTGTCCTCAGTTTTTTTTCTACCACAGAGTCCCACCAAGAAACTCCAAAACAGAGGGAAAGAAGGATGGGCAGTAGAGCACCCATAGGGACACGTATCTCGAAGAACTGCAGTTACTACACAGGGTGAGTAACTTTTCCTTGAGTAGTGTCCCTATGGGTGTTCCACTCAGGGCCGGCTCTGGCTTTTTGGCGGCCCCAAGCAAAAAAAACACAAAAAACGGGGCAGCCAGAACGGCAAAGCAAAAAAAAAAAAAAAAAAACCCCACCGCCGGGCGGGCCGGAGCGGAACCCCAAAAAAAAAAAAGTGGCCGTGCTGCCCTAGGATTGGGCAGAATGCCGCCTCGAACAATCTGCCGCCCCAAGCACCAGCTTGCTCAGCTAGTGCCTGGAGCCGGCCCTGATTCCACTTAAGGTGACTTCCAAGGAGTATCCCCAGGAAGAGGGATCTTCAGAACACCCTATACAGAAAACAGAATTGCACTGCCCACTGCTGCATCAGGTCCAGAGGCATGGATCTAGGCACGGTATTTGGAGAAGGTATGTATAGAAGTCCACGTAGCAGTCCTGCAAATTTCAGCTACTGGAACGTCCTAAAAAGAAAGGCCATAGATGTAGACTGCAATCTAGTAGAGTGGGCCTGAACCCTAGCAGGAGGTTGAATGTTGGCAACCTTATAGCTAGTGAAAACACATCCTGAAATTCATCTTGATAGACTCTGGGACCCTTAGATCTCTCTGAAATGGAGGTAAATAGTTTAGGAGACTTCCAAAACAGTTTAGTCTTATTGAGATAGAAAGCCAAAGTTTGCTGACATCTGACATATGGAAAGAAGTTTCCTGACTCGAAGTATGTGGTTCTAGGAGTGAGGGGTGGTAAATGTATGGTCTGGTTTAAATGAAACTCAGACAATACCTTAAGAAGGAATTTGGGATGTGGATGTAGGGAAACTATCTTTGAAAAAACTTAAGGGAGGATCCACCATCACGGTCCCTATTTCCCCAACTATTCAAGCTGATGTAACAGCTGCTAGAAAGTCCATCTTCATGGATAGGTACAATACAGAGCAGGGTGGCAGAGGTTCAAAAGAGGCCCTGTGAGAGTTCTGAGAACAATACTGAGATCCTATACTGGAGAGGGGGCTTCTACTCGAGGGAAAAGGTTCCCTAGTCCTTTAATGAACCTTACAGTGTGGGATGAGAGAATACTGAGAACCCCTCCACAGTGGAGAATGGAAGGCTCATATTGCAGCCAGATGAACCTGGCAATCGACAATAAGAGGAAGCGAGGCAGATTTAGGTGCAATTTGCTGGTATTCACACCAACAGCCATATCTTTTCTGCTTCTTAAGTTAGATTCCTTCCTGCTGTTTAATAACACCTGCTATTCCTCTTCTGAAGTGGTGGACTCTATGCCTACAAACCACTAAGGAGCCATGCCTTGAGGCAGAGAATGCTTATGTTGGGGTGAAGCACTCATCTCACATCTTGACCGAGAAGATGAGGGAAGCATGGAAGATTGATTGCTGGAAGAGACAGCTGAAACAGTTACCACACTTGTCACAGCCACCTTGGTACTATCAGGGTAACCTTGTGCTTGTCCTGCCTGATCTTGTTCATCACTTTTAGAATTAGAGGCACTGGGGTAATGCATAATACAGGCCCTTTATCCAGGGAAGGAGAAAGGCATCTCCCAAAGATTGAAGTCCTAGGCTTCCCCTGGAACAGAACAGCAAACAGAGCTGTAAACAGGGGAATTTGAGTGGGAGTTCTGTTGGAGAAGGGAGGAGGAAGTCCCTGGTCCTTAGGGACAGTGATTTGTAGAGGCTGGTAGGACGCAGTGTGTAAGTTGGTGATACTATAGAGGGATCCAAGATTGCCTCATTAATCAGAATAGCGACTCTAGACAGTGTTACTGATTGGAGGATACTCGACAACTTAGGTTGTGATTCCTTGACCGGTATCGGAAGGGGTCTGCCACACACTTGATGAGGTTTTGGAATTGCTTAAAGTCCTCAGTCATAGGTGGTGGAGGGGGCACCACTGCTTCATCAGGTGCTGAGGAGGAGATGGTGGTTTGAGGAGTGGCCTTCTCATCCACCCTAGCCTCCCATTTTTCAGATGTCTCCCCCTGCTGGGGAATGGTCTGAGATGGCAGAGATTGAGTCTCCCACTCATCCCAGCATGCTAGGCTTGCAGCCCTAGCAAATTGCTGATAGTAAGTATCCCAGTGGTCCCAGTATGACCACTGGGGCGGGGGGGGGGGTCCATATTGGAGAGGTGGTGGCACCAGGGTTGATCCCAACACTTGTGATGTCTTGCCCTGGACTCTTCCCTGTCTCTGTGACCACATAGAAAGCATTCCTGTAGGGGTAGGTGGGGAACCCTGTACCATGACTGAGGCTGAATAGATTGAGTGAAAGTCCCCTTCATCCTCCTCCTCATAGAGCCGTGGAGGAGTCCCAACTGAAAATAGTGGTGAATCAGGTGGTGCCAATGATAAATGTGAGTCTGAAGACCCACTAGGCTCAGTATCAAGGGATCTTCAGTGTCCATGATCATCAGAGACTGGTTCCTCCACTATTGATACACTTCGAGTATCAAAATCCTTGCTGCACCAAATGGGGCATCAGTACCTGTGTGATTGTCCTCCTCTCCATTGCTGGGAAGATCCTTGCTCACATCCTTTTGAACCGTCTCCTTCCTCTTGCCAAAGACGTCCTTCCAGAATCCCAATGTGGTTTCAGACCATCTCAGGGAACCACCAACATGATTTTTGTTGCACGACAGATCCAAAAGAAGTGTAGAGAGCAACACTTGCCACTGTTTATGGCACTTATTGACCTAACTAAGGCAACTGATTCCATCAATTGTGAAGCATTATGGAAGGTGCTGTCTAGATTCAGTTGTCCAATGAAGTTCATTTGTGTTCTCAGGCTACTTCATGATGGGATGACTGCCACCATCCTCTGTAATGGGTTGGAAATGGACCTGTTCACCATCCATACTGGTGTTAAGCAGGGCTGTATTTATTGCCCCAACCCTTTTTTTCCATCTATCTTGCCATAATCTTGATTCTTATTTGTGACCGCCTTTCTTCTGGAATTGGGATTGAGTATTGCATGGACAGCCAGCTCTTCAATCTGTGATGTCTTCATTCTAAAACTAAAATCACCAGGACTGTTATTAACAGCCTTCAGTATGCTGATGACCGTGCTATCCTTGCACACACCGAGGCTGATCTCTTCTCAAAATCAAAAACTGGGATTTTCTCTCAACATTGGGAAGTCTAAGGTGCTCCACTAGCCTGGCCCCATTCTCCCACAAATTGCCATCAGTGGTGAACCCCTGGAAAACATTGAGCATTTCCCTTAGCTTGGTAGACACCTCTCCCAGCCAGCCAATCTTCTATCTGGAGATTGAACATAAGATCCATTGTGCCAGCGTATCCTTCAGAAAGTTGCTCCATCATGTCTTCATTGACAGAGATCTGCAGATGGAAACTAAGGTCCTGGTCTACAATGCAGTACTCATCCCCACTCTTCTTTATGGATGTGAGACATGGGTGATGTACCAAAGCCATCTTAAGCATCTGGAGTGGTACCAATAGCACTGCCTTAGGAAGATTATCCATATCAGATGGGAAGACCATCACACCGATGCCAGCATTCTCTCTGCCACTAACAACACCAGTGTTGAGGCAAAGATTATGAAATATCAACCTTGCTGGGCTGGTCACTGTGTGTGGCTGATACTTGTCTTCTGAAGCAAGTCCTCTTTTTCTGAACTTAATCATGGTAAGAGACCTGTGGGGGACAGAAGCAATGCTACAAGGACACCCTGAAAGTATATCTTTAGAGGGGAGACATTGACCCCATGAACTGGGAAGAGCTGGCTGGCAAGAGACTGTAATGGCATCACATCATGCATCAAGTCTCAGCCTGTTTTGAAGAGACTCGCCTTGCTCAAGAGGCTGAGAAATGGCAGAGGAGGAAGGAAAGGGTACAGCATCCCAGCCAGCAGCTGTGCTCTTTCCAAGCAACCAAGGAAATACCTGTAAAGCACAAATTGGAGTCCTCAGTCATCTTAAGTCTCATCAATGACTTTCTCCTGGAAGATATCATCTTCCTATCAAGGGATAGCCGCTGCCACTGCCGATGGTGGGAGGCCGGAGGGGAAGGTGAAATGTGGCTGTGAGGCTGTTGGGCACTGAGATGAGACTTTGTAGCTATCGGCAATGAGAAGTGCCCACTGGCCATGAGCTGTTACTATGACTGTTGCTGAGACAAGGCGCTTGGCAGTAAGCTAAGGCTCTGAGCCTACCAGTAGCGAGAAATGGCTATTGAAAATGAGATGTGGCTACATGGCATCTACAAACTGAATGTAGGTGACTAGTTTGCAGGAGCACACTCTTCTCTTTGAAGTTTTACAGCTCAGACCTCTGGAATCTAGTCATTACCTGAGCGTTTCCTTCCCCCCACCCTCATCAGAACCCTCATTCACTTATTCTTTCTTTGTGACGCTTCACTGAGCTATATTAGTTACTTGCCAAGTGGAGATGAAAGATTTAAAAACAAATTCTGCATGATATACTCTTTTGATGGAGTAGATTTAAAATAGATACCAACAGCTGCATTGAGCATTTAGAGAAAGTGCACCTTATTAATGTTTTTCTTCACTTTTGTTGTTGTTTGATTTCCTGGTTTTACAGTTTTTTTTGCAAACCACAAAAACAAAAGAGGACCATGTATGCATGTGGCTGGGGCCAGTCTCCTCCCTCTGGCTCCTGGTACTTTTCTGCTTCATCCTACGGAGTCCCCAGCTGGAAGCAGCTGATCCCAGCCTCTAATTTTCTGCTTCTCCATGTGAAGAAATTATGTGGCCTTGGTTCCTTCCCCCTGCACCCAGGCTCACCCCCCACCCCCAGTCTATGTTGGTCTTCCAGCATTGAAGAGGGGTTAAAGGATCAACTTCAAGTTCCTTCTACTCCATCTACCAGCAGTCTTTCCATTTGCCTTCCTCTTTGTTCCGTGAAAGGCATTGGGGGAAAAGGGAGACCTTCCTTGACCACAATCATGGCTCCCTACAGAGGTCGTGGGGTGGAGCGACACCCTTCCAGCCATTTCTGTACACTCTGTTCTGCCTTCTGCATGGTGGGGACACAACCTGCAACTGCTGGTATGTGGCATTTTTAATGCTGTGTCACTACAGGGTTAGTCAATATATCACATCCTGTCACTACTGCTCAGGGCTAGCTAAAATAAAGCTCAAGTATGGATGGATTGTTAGATCCCAATTCCGTAAATTGGAGTCAGTGGGACTGAGCACCCATATGCTTCAAGGATGGGAGTCATATAACTACCTAGACAGATATGTCAACCTCTTCATGGGCCACCTTGAAGAAAAAATTCTGGACAAATGCACCATGAAACCAATGACATTTTCATCTTCTCTACAGATGCCTTAAATTCCCAGATAGATTTCCACCACAACTTCAACAATAACCACCCATTCATTATACTCTCTCTAACCACTCCCACACTAGCATCAACTTCCTGTACACCACGATCAGCTTCAACAATGGAACTCCACAGACAACTATATGCAAGAAACCCACAGATCACCACATCTGTCTTCATAGATCCAGAAACCTCCCGACACACACCAAGAAATGTGTAATCTACAGCCTGGCACTCAAATACCACAGAATATGCTCCATATGAGGAGAGATTTAAAAGACTGGGACTTTTCAGCTTGGAAAATAGATGACTTAGAGGTCTATACAATGTTGACTGGCGTGGAGAAAGTGAATAAGGAAATGTTATTTACTCCTTCTCATAACACAAGAACTAGGGGGTCACCCAATGAAATTAATAGGCAGCAGGTTTAAATCAAACAAAAGGAAGTACTTCTTCCCACAACATACAGTCAACCTGTGGAACTCTTTGCCAAGGGATGTTGGGAAGACCAAGACTGTAAAAGAGTGCCATTACCTGCTGCTGTGACCTCTGCGAGTTGGTCTCTTGAGGTTCCACCCAGCTCTCAGTGATTTCAACTCTCAGTGGGGGAACCTCACTGCTAGTGCAGGCTGGGCAGTCTCTTCCACAGAAACACTGTCCTACAGTAGCTCTGTGCACTTAGACCTGATTATCAGTGATTTCAGCTCTAGTGGTCACTTAAAAAAAACAAGAGACTCTCTATGGAGCCTAATGAGCTCTGTCTTTACACAGTGGAGTGGGGCAGGTCAAATAATGCCTCTGAAGCAGAGCCCACACCACCAAGCAAAACACCTGTCCCCCACACTCTCTCTCTCTCTCTCTCTCTCTCTCCACTGGGATCCGGCATCCAAACCTCTTGCTTAGTGAGGGTGACCAGTGTTTAATTTGTAATGAAAGAAGTTCCAGGGCTCAAGTAATTAAGTACCGGGGCCCAAGCAAGTTTTTACTTTCATAACTGATGTGGCAAGCCTAGAGGTCCCGGAGCTATGAACTGCCAAGTCTAGAGGTGCCGGGGCTCAGTCCTGGCAAGACCTGGCACAAATTTAAGCACTGAGGATGACCCCCTCAATCAGGACAGGTTAAGTACAGTTCTGCTTCCCTTTACTTATAAGGATAACATTTCATTACCCCCATATTCAATACTAACGTGATTTGTAACCTAACACCAGCCAAAATTGATCACTTGGGCAATACAGCTCTATCTGCTGGATACCTAGGCAGAGTAGATGTGTTCATGTAAATACAATCTGGTCCTGAAGCTTTTCCCCACTACCCTCTCTCTCATCACTAGCTGTCAGGGGAGAGCTCATTCAGACCTTGCTTACAAATCATAATTCGAAATTATTAGGTTGACCAACATCGCCGAAACGAATGCGCCGACATTGTCATAAAAGCAACAGCTGTGTGAGGAAGCTTGTCTTTGTTCATCCTTTTCAAGTCTATTATGCTTGGTACAAGTATTTTATAGTATAATATATATGCTTTTAAAGTGTGTGTCAAGGCTGATTCCCTACTCTGGTACTTTGAGTGCAGAAGGTGGGGGCCTGCAAGGATTCTAAAAATTAATACTAGCTACTCCAGGCTGATATTAAACTCCCAAGGTCAGAGAAAAGCTGTAGATGCTGCCACCACCCAAGTGCAAAACCCCTTTTAGAACCCAGGAAGGCACACTTGGGAATTCCTTCCTGTGGGGTACCCTCAAGCCCTTTCACCCCCCCCTCCGGGGAAGAGCAGAGAAAGAAAACAAAGGAAATCAGCTGTTGCCACCAGCTAATTAAACAACATTTGCACAAACCTCTTAGGACACAAAAATCCAATCCTGTTCTTAAAAAGGTAAATTTTATTAAAAACAAAAAGAAAGAAAATACATATGTAAACTCAGGCTATTGCTAGATTTAAAAAAACCCACCACTTACAAGGATTAAGCATCAAGAATAACATTCTTGAGGTCCAGCTTAAAGGTTACAAGCAAACCAAAAGCATTAGGAGTTAGCACAGAGGAATCCACAAGCCATAAAGAAATAAAAAGAGATAAACCTAATCACATCTTCCTAGACATTTCCTGATCTACGTACATATCTGGGTGTTTCAAATGAGTAGTTTCTAGGTATGATTCAGATGATTTTTCATACCTGGCCCAAAGCTTCTTACAGCATAGTTGCTCTGACCCTTCTCTCCAGGAGAGCAACACAGACAGACAAGAGGGGAGTCTTGTTTCAATTTTAAAAAGTTCTAGCCTTCCCATTGGCTCTTTTGGCCAGGTGCCCACTCACTTCCTTTTACCTATGCCTGCAGTGAGACTTTTTAACTCTTTACAGGTAAAGCAAGTAGAGAACAGTTACTCAGAGGGATTTTATAGCTAACTGGCTGGCTGGGTCCATAAAAGGGAGCTATCCCCTCTTCATTTATCACAGTGTGTATTAATGTTTCAATTTCAATTCAGATTTCCAACCAATGACTTAATTGGCAACACTGCCTAGTGGACCACTGATGGGGAAATTCCTGATCGCAATTAAACAGCCCATTAGCCTTAGTCCCATTAGCCTGAGTCCCCTGGTACGGGCCATCTGCAGATTTTAAATTGCAGTGTAGACATACCCTGAGTAGCTCGAAAGCGTGTCTCTCTCACCAGCAGAAGTTGGTCCAATAAAGATATTACTTCACCGACCTTGTCTACTTAGGCAGATAGACAGATTACTCATGGTAGTAAATGTTTACAGAATTAGAGTGTGTAGGAAGGATTGTGCATGCGAACACAAGATTTGGAAGTGAAACTATCAACACAGAATTGAATCAAACTTTATACAGAGCACTGTCAAGTGCAGAAAGTAACACTGAACAAATAAAGAAAAGAACTTTTTTGTATTTCTTTCAATTTTGGCAATATATAATGTTACTTGAAACAAGAGTAAATAAATTTGAAAAAGTTATTTCATGTTTGAGTTGACAGTGCCTCTAATTGTTGCCAGAGAGATAATGTCTACTTATTCCATTCTCCTGTTAGAAGTTTCCAAATTGTGACTAAGGGAATTAAAGTATGTGCTGAACTGCTTTGCTGAATAGGGCTTCAGCCCGTGATATCCTTCCAATCTCCAGACTGCAGTTTACAAAATAAAGGCCCCATCCTGCCAGGTTCTGAACACCTGTAGTATCAAGTATCAGAGGGGTAGCCGTGTTAGTCTGGATCTGTAAAAGCAGAAAAGAGTCCTGTGGCACCTTATAGACTAACAGACGTATTGGAGCATGAGCTTTCATGGGTGAATACCCACGAAAGCTCATGCTCCAATACGTCTGTTTGTCTATAAGGTGCCACAGGACTCTTTGCTGCTGTAGTATCAAGGCATTCAGCATCTCCCAGACAGCATTCATAATTTCACAGGGTGATGTAAAAAGGGGTGTTTTAAAGTGTCAGTAACAAGTAATTTTATCCAAAAATTTATAGCTGAAAGAAACAAGAAAGGGTAGAGGCCAGATCTTAATAATTGTCTCTCTTTGTGCCAATACAACGATGCAATAGCTTCTCCTCCCTCACCACACTGTTTCAGTCACATGATGTTTTTAAGTGCCTTGTGGGACACCAGGGTTAAAGACAAGTAAAATAGTCACAATTATTAATTAGGACTATTTTAATAATAAAGAAAATAAAAGAGGAAAACCCACAAGCACGTAGTAACCAATGGCTATTTCAGTTGCAATCACTTCTGTATAATTCTTTGCGGAGTGCTTTCATCCTTCATTCTTTACGTAAATGAAAACCAAAATAAGCAACTCAGTAGTGAGTCCTTTTTTAATATAGCATGGATAACAAAAAGTTTGTAGATGGGCAAGGGAATTTCATTTAAGGATTGATGATTCCTGTTTGGTTCATCATGTCTAACATAAACAGTTTATAAACAGGCAGAGATAAATGATCAAATAGCAACGTTTCTTATAAACCCATCAACTGACTTTAAGAAGTGATCTTTAGACTGGGAAATTAGTGAGTACTAAGAATCTTAAATTCAAATTAAATCCCACTTTGTCTCTGTTCACCAAACTTAGCTTATGTCTCCCCTCTGGAGTATACTGTCCAAACAATCCAGTGCTGAACAGGAGAAGTTGTTAATATCTTAAATTACAACAGCATTTCATTATCCCATTAAAATTAATACAGTTTAAGTCAAATTGCTTGGCAATACTTTTGCAAAAATCATCTCACCTCTTTCTCTTTCATCTTTTAAAATAGTCATGTTAAAATTAAATGGTTCTCAGAGAGAGTCTTTAAACTCTGTCAAGTCATCAAAAAAGTTATTGCCTTTCCTTCTTAAAAATCCTGAGAGAAGATCTTCTTGTCTTCCTGAGTTTGGTGAGGAAGCTGCTTTCTGGCATTGCAAGATAACTAATTTGCCAATTAGTATTTTATACTCATGGTTTCTTTATATTAGGCACTAGTTATAGCAAGGCAACTTGATTCCATATTCATAAATAAAACATCTTACTATTCACCAAGCAATGGTATCGGTAAGTTTGTTACCTTAGATTCTCCATTTAGATACAAGACATTTACAAATGAACATCACAAAAGATGCTTATAGCAAAGCATTTAAGGAACCAACTACACATATTTTCCTTAGAGTTAAATTAATTAAGACTTGAACATTTATAAAATAAATCAGTTTCAGAATAATTTTCTGAGAATGTTTCTAGAGTTCGTTGTGAGGGTTTAAAACTGAGGTTTTTCTTCATGAAGAGAGGAAGGGGAGAAGGAGTGACAAGATGCTCCGGGCTTAGCTTTTGTGGCCTTGACAAGTGCTACACATCACTCCTCTTTGAGATCCTAGAAGAATATTTTCATAACCCTTAACCAGGAGGAGATGTCCTGCCCTTTGAGAAGACAATCCTGTCAACCAAGCAGTTCCCAGGATTACAGTGTGTAGTAGCTTCACCCACAATTCACAATTAAAGATTCCTACCAAATACTCTATGCAGAGAGAAAAACAACACAATAACTAACATTTAGCTATATCTTTCTACCATAATATAAAACAAAACAATATAGAATATTAAAACAAAACAGAAGTAATAAAGCTGCATTCCAAAGTTTGCACAGTCAGACTGGGAGGGGATAAAGACAGATCTACGACCAAGGAGAAGTATTCTTGAAGCCTTTTGTGCCAGTCACTTATTGGGACAAAGCAGAGGTTTCCTAGCAGTTTCTTTAATTAACCTGAATATAATATTTAATAAAATAAGCAACTAAAGCATAAGCAAGTGAACTATTCTTCTCTAAGCATCACATGCATGAAAACAATTGTAAATGTCTCCTAAAATTCAGTAAAGGCAAAGGCAAGTTGTAATAAGTTAAAATTTTAATTTATTAATAACCATTTTTGCCTCAAGATTGAGGTTTATTCCCCCTACTACAGGATCAGACTCTCTTCTTCTTGTTTCCATCTAAGTTAATGGCAAAACTCAGGCCTTAGCACCAGCTGATATTCTTCAGTTGCCAATAGGCTTCATACATTTTAGTAACTTTAATTCTAAGTTTGGAATATAACACAAGAACATAAGAACGGCCATACGGGGTCAGATCAATGGTCCATCTAGCCCAATATCCTGTCTTCTGACAGTGGTTGGTGCAAGATGCTTCAGAGGGAATGGGCAGAACAGGGCAATTTTGAGTGACCCATCCCGTCATCTAGTCCAGTGGTTCTCAAACTAGGGCCGCCGCTTGTTCAAGGAAAGCCCCTGGCGGGCCGGGCCGGCTTGTTTACCTGCCGCATCTGCAGGTTCGGCCGATCGCGGCTCCCACTGGCCGCGGTTTGCTACTCCAGGCCAATGGGGGCTGCAGGAAGTGGCGTGGGCCGAGGGACGTGCTGGCCGCCCTTCCTGCGGCCCTCATTGGCCTGGAGTGGTGAACCATGGCCAGTGGGAGCCACAATCGGCCGAACCTGCAGACGCAGCAGGTAAACAAACCGGCCCGGCCTGCCAGAGGCTTTCCCTGAACAAGCGGTGGCCCTAGTTTGAGAACCGCTGATCTAGTCCCAGCTTCTGGCAGTCAGAAGTTGAGCGACACCCAGAGCATGGGATTGCATCCCTCACTATCTTGGCTAATAGCGATTGATGGACCTATCCTCCATGAACTTATCTAATTCTTTTTTGAACCCAGTTATACTTATGGTCTTCACAACATCCCCTGGCAATGAGTTCCACAGGTTCACTGTGCCTTGTGTGAAGAAGTACTTCTTTATGTTTGTTTTAAATCTGCTGCCTATTAAATTTCATTGGGTGACCCCGATTCCTATGTTAACTAAAAGGGTAAATAATACTTCCCTATTCACTTTCTCCATACCAGTCATGATTTTATAGATCTCTATCGTATTCCCCCCCGAGTTGTCTCTTTTCTAAGCTGAACAGTCCCAGTCTTTTTAATCTCTTTTCATATGGAAGTTGTTCCATACCCCTAATCATTTTTGTTGCCCTTCTCTGCACTTTTTCCAATCCTAATACATCTTTTTTGAGATAAGGTCACGAGAACTGCACACAGCATACAAGTTGTGGGAATACCATGGATTTGTATATAGTTCAGTATCTCAGCCTGATAAAAATCAAGCAAAGCAGACCACCTTTAAAACTATGCAAGTGCACTATTTTTTAAATTGAATTTCTTTCAGCACCAACACGTTATTTTAGCTAACTGAAATCTTCCCTGTATTTAGTACATATGAAACATCATTTAAAGCAATCATACATTCAAATTCTGCGGTGGGTCTTGTTTCTGAGTGATTTCATATCAGTCCTTTAACCAGAAGACTGCTGCTTTCATATGAAATTTATATGAACTGGGACTAGTTAGTATTCAATGCATTTCCTTAATATTTATATTTTCAGAGTTCCCAAAATTTGGAATCCAGGACATTGCACCTAAGCCTAGTGATACAGCAGCTGAGGTATAGGAAATTGTTGAATTGGTGGTATAGTCAAGAACAATCCAAATAAGTTGGAAATAATATCTGTGGAGGTATTTTTCTCTTCGGAAAGAGTTTAGATGCAGAATGACTAACCACCATGTAAACTGTAATAGCAACATTGCTCCTGTATAAGAGGTGCTAAGACAATTTCCAAAAGGCAAAACCATTTTTAAAAACTGAATTAATTGAATTACCACTAGAATTTCTGCATACTTGACTCTTGTGTGAGCTAATGACTAACTGGTATCAGTATCAGACTGTTGTTCTATATATGGACCAGCCACTGGGAGTGGAGAGGGGGATGAGTCACACACTTTGCCAGTTAGTTTCCGTTATTTGCTGGCAGCCAAGGAATGCAGAGACTTAGGTCCTGGATTTAATTCCAGGTTCGTGAGGAGAGGTCTAGTGCTTACAAACCACTGTACCCTGTACCCCCAGCCTATTCCTGTCCTCCTCTCCTATGTGCCATGCCATCCCAGCTCTGGCTCCCTCCCCATCTGTTCCTATCTGTTCAACCTCCCATCTCTTGACTCCTGCCCCTCTATTCTCCCCAGCCCTCTCCTCCTACCCCCCTTTTCCTCTCCACCACCCCACTGACTCATTTCTCACTGTCCTTCTGCTCTCTGACCCCACCCCACCCCAGTGCTTTGCCTCTCCTTCTGCTCCTCTCCCTGCTCTCCCTCCCCACATTTCTCACTGCTCTGAATGTCAATCAAGTTGCCTTCTCCTTCTCCCATTCTCTGCTTGGGCACCTCCAGCAGCAGGAGCATTGAGAGCACAAGAGAGACCATTTTGCTGCTTCCAGTTCCTGCTCCCAGTGCCACAGCAGGCCACAGCAGTTGGGAGGATCAATTGTAGGGAAATCCTGGTCAGCCCCTGCAACCCTGGAATTGATCATGCTCAGTGCAGATGGAAGCTTCAGAGAACTTTGCTGCTGAACTCTAACAAGACTCTATTGAGCATGTGTGAATTGTGATTTTTTTGGAGGTTTATAATCTGTTCAAATTTAGGGAAATTTTCATGGGAATGGGAAAAGGCACATCTGGCACCAAAGCAACTAGTGGAGGACTGCTCAAACAAAAAACAGAAATAATACTTACCTTTATTGCTATAGAAGAGCTAACAGGAACTATTTAAAATAATAAGTGCATTCTTTTATTGCCCTAGTGTTCAAAAACAGCTGAGCTTCTTTCCCTTGTACTATCGAACTCGCTCAAAAGCCTTGACTCGAGCCCAAACATGAAAAATTTCAGGGTTTGTCCACATGGCACCATCAAAGCACACTGGAGGCTTGCAATCTGTAAAATGCACTAACGTGCTATGCTCTAACTGCCCATTTAGACCCTGCTGGCACACTCTTCTAAAAGGTAGCTAACTTCATGTTAACGTAGTCCAGACAGGACTATGTGAACTCAGACTGGGTGTCTTTTAGAGTGTTCCAGAAGGGTATATACGGAGCAGTTACAGCAGGGGTCGGCAACGTTCGGCACGCGGCTCGCCAGAGTAAGCACCCTGGCGGGCCGGGCCAGTTTATTTACCTGCTGACGTGGCAGGTTCGGCCGATCGCGGCCCCCACTGGCCGCGGTTCACCGTCCCGGGCCAATGGGGGCGGCGGGAAGCGGCGCGGGCTGAGGGATGTGCTGGCAGCGGCTTCCCACCGCCCCCATTGGCCTGAGACGGCGAACCGCGGCGAGTGGGGGCCACGATCGGCCGAACCTGCCGCGTCAGCAGGTAAATAAACTGGCCCGGCCCGCCAGGGTGCTTACCCTGGCGAGCCGCGTGCCGAACGTTGCCGACCCCTGAGTTACAGCATAGCACATTAGTGCGTTTTACAAATCACATCCATCTGGCACACTTCGCCGCACTGTGTAGCCAAGCCCTCAGACTAATTTTTTACCCAGAAAGTTATGAATGATTGAAAACAAGAAGTGAGACCAGAAACCATTATGCAGCTTTAACTGCTGCTCCCTCTGTAAAAATACAGGGTCCAAACATGTTAGAAATATAACTAAGGCTCCAATCCTGCAAAAACATATGTGCCAGCTTAACTAAGTCAGTGGGTCTCCTCACAGTACAGTTAACTACAAAGTTAAGCAGGAGCATAAGTCTTTTCAGGCTTGGGGCCTGAGTTTTTTTAACAGTAAGAGATAAATTAAACTGAGATTGAGAGGTAATTCTAAATCTGTCTGGTTCCAGAGACGCTTCGTCCTACCAGAGCTCTCCAACAGAATATGAAGTAACAAACATACAAAAACCAACTCTCATTGATGCACCCTGAAGGAATGACAGTTTCTAGCTGCTTCTGAGGGCTTGTACACACTACTGCTTTTGTCTGTATAACTTACTTTGCTCGGGTGTCAATAAGCCACCCCCTGAGTGACATGAGTTACACCAACCTAAGTGCTGGTGTGGACAGCGCTATGTCAGCGGGAGAGCTTCTCTTGCAGAGGTGGTTTTATTATGCTGGGAGAGCTCTCTCCTGTCGGCATAGAGTGTCTTCACCAGACGCACTACAGTGGCGCAGCTGCATTGTTGCAGCTGCACCGCTGTAGCACTTCTAGTGTAGACGAGCCCTGAGACAGTTTCACATTAATCCTTTATTTCTCTTGCACCAGAGAATTATTGAATAAACACTCTTCTTTTTTTAAGTTGCAAACAGTTCAACCTACATGCTAAATCTGGAGAGGTGCCCAATTGCAGATCGCGTATCTGGCTGTGAGAGCTACAGTGTCCTCAATTCTGTTTAGATATTGAAAATCATACCTTAGTGCACTGATTTATTTTTATTCATGTATCCAATATTTTTCCTTGCTTTCAGAATAAATGATGCCACATGCAGGAACGGTTAGGATAAAGTTACACATAGTATTCATCTCATAGGAGCTTGCTTCTGAGCTGTGTACATGAAAACTTACTAGGAAAAACTGATGTATTTCAATTGTACCTTGTATAAGGACAGATCAATTTAAATCATATACTGCTGTTAAACAGATCTGCATGTGCTGGTCTGTATGGCCGCAATCCTACAAATATACAAGTGTTTAACTTTACTATTGTGCGTAATCCTATTGAAATCAATGGAACTATTCACAGTAGTAAAGTTAAGTAAATGTTGTGTTTGCAGAATCAGAGCCTAAATCTGTACAATGTCTAGCAGTGTGGCCCAATCTGGCTGAGGCCTCATAATACAAATAATAGGTCTGCTTTCATAAACATGATTTGGCTAAATATGCTAATTGTTCAACTCATACCTATGACCATTTTTTGATCTCTATCTATATGTTGTCTATGGTATTTCGTTCCTCCTGTCCAATTCAGAACAAGTTTCCTGAGCATTTTACTATATATATATATATATATAACATAGACTTTCATAGTAACTAAAATGCACATTTTTGAGAAATAATCAATATTTAGATGGGACTGCAATTCACACAGTTTATTAAACATATGTAGTGAGGAAATTAAATATATATGAAATGTAAAAGTTATTAATGCAACATTAAGGTTGCACTGTTAACATTTAAAAAAAAAATCAAGAAAAGCAAAAGTTTAGGTTCTTATGGCAGCGTTAACTTGACAGTACTGCACACTGTGGTATTTTCTATTCCCATTCTTATCAAACGTGTAGTTGAATAAATTTGTTTATGTTGCTAAATGTATATCTTAAAACTGCAGTTCTCAACTGTGGTATGTGTACCACTGGTGTAAAACTTAGTCTTTGGGGAAAGTTAAAGCTTAAAGGGAAGCTAAAGGGTATCAATTAAAAAAAAAAAATCTATGGTCCGTGGGGTTAAGGACAATAAGAAGGAATTCTCTAAATATATCAGGAGCAAACAAAATTCTAAAAATGGTAAATGTCTGATACTAGATAAGGATGGAAAATTTTTCAATTGTGATGCACAAAAGACAGAAGTAGTCAAATATATTTCTTTTCTGTATTTGGAAAGAAGCAGGATGATATATTTATATGTCACAGTGATAAGGATATACTGTCTATTATATTAGTAACTACAGAAGTTGTTAAACAGCAACTATTAAAGTTATACATTTTATATCAGCAAAACTGGATGATTTGAACCCAAGAGTATTAAAAGAATTGGCCAATGATCTCTTTGAACCTTTAATGTTGATTTTTAACAAATCTTGCTACATTAGGGAAGTTCCAGAGAACTGGAGAAATGCTAATGCTGTGCCAATATTTAAAAATGGTTAATGGGATGACCTGGGTAACCATAGGCTGTTAAGCCTGATGTGGATTCCACACAAAGCATGGAAATGCTGAGATAGGACACAAACAGTGAAGAATAAAGCATGGTGGCATAATTAATGCCAAGCAACACGATTTTTTTGGTAAATAGATTTTTATCATACAAATGTGGTATAATTTTTTGATGAGATTACAAGATTGGTTGATAAAAGTAACTGTTGATATAATATACGGTACTTAGACTTAGGTAAGATATTTGAATTAGTCCCACATGACACTCTGATAAAAAAGAAAAATAGAACTGTGCAGAAAAAAATCAATTTGGAGGTTTTTTTTTTTTTAAATCAACAAACTGTTGGATGCACAAATTCCTCATATACAATGAAAATCAGAGAAGTTAGATGGAAAAAGTCTACAGTATTAGGTCATTCAGTCCACCGTATTGCTAAAGCAGGATTAAATTAGTATATAATGACATTTTCACTGCAGAGGACAAAAAAGTCCAAACAGCTTAGCCAACCACATGACAGACTGTGAGGCAAAGCCAGAAAAATAAGCATGTCTGCAAGGATGCAGATTAAATGCCTATCATACACAAGTTAATATCTGGACTCTCCAGTGGTTTACCATGGTCCCTTTTATGTAGCTATGCCTGCTTACACTCATTTCGAAAGACAACCACACAGAAGGGAAAATGGTTTTCATAATATCACACACAATATATTTTCTTACCTGAATAACAATTCTTTTATATAAATTAATAAACATTTTCATTGGTGAGATAAAATGGCATTAGAAATATTATCAAAGGAGTTATGTAGTAGACATCGGTCTTTAACAGCTAACCTGATTACATCTGCAACACAGCTATAATAAATTAGCTTAAGAAAGAAATGTGATGCCTTTGTTAACCATGGGCCTGATGCTCACCACACTTCAGCTAATATAAATCAGGAAAAATTCTATTGAAATCATTGGTGTTACATAGATGTAAAACTGGCATCAATGGGAGGTGAATCAGGCTCTCTGTTTTATTTTAATGCAATGGATTTATTCAGTCAGAAGTATTGCAAAATATGGGCAATAAATTCCTTTGTGGCTGCAAACAGGGAGACATATGTCTCCCGAGTCATTGCTGACGCAGATGTTGTCACTGAGGTGGAAGAAATGCTTAACTACCTGTCTTAGTAAATCTGTGGGAATGGAACCACGTAGGTGTTAACACTATTTTTATATATCTACCAGAATTTTCAGCTATTATGAACTTTACATAAAATCCATAGTACTTTGATTAAGCAGGAGGATAGAGATTCTTGATATTATGTGACAAAAGGTTACTATGTAAAGGCAGTCAGAGGAGATAAATGGAATTTTTTAGAGACAGTAAACTTTATGAAGAATGTGGTTGAGCCTTTTTTATTATATTAGTTCAGGGGTAGTCTATTTTTTGTCAAGATCCACATTTCTTGGTCAAGGTATAGTCAAGGTCCAGATTACAAAGAACATAATAAAAAAAAACCCCAATAATAATGATAAAGTAAGTAAAAAGATTTCAGGGTCTGTTCAAAAGTGTCTGGCGGTCTGGGTCCTGATCCAAAGCCCACTTAAGTCAATCGGAGTCTTTCCATTGCCATAACTGGGCCTTGGTTCAGATCCTGGACCTGAACCATTTATTTAATTGATTCTAAAGAGTGGGAGCAGCATCAACAATACAGACCCAAACAATGCATAGTAAGAGTTGAAAAGGATAAGTAGAAAAACACACATTGTGAATCCCTTTTAAATAAATCTTTGGAATAAAATTCATTGGACAAAGAAAAAAAATGTTGATCTCATTTTTCCCTTTAATTTCTGCTGCACCCATTTTACAGAATCAATAAAATCAACTCTGACTGCCATATTTCTATACTGACCCAAATCCAGCTTTTGTTTATACTTTTATACATCATTAATCAGCTAAATTTAGGGTAAGTCTCCAGTTTGAGCTGGAGGTGTAATTTCCCGCTCAAGGACATATACCTGAACTAGTTCTGATTGAGCTCGTGTGTGCTAAAAACAGAAGTGGAGCCACGGCAGCGTGAAGGGCTAGCCACCCCAAGTACAATCCCATCTGAGACACTAGGTACAGGGCCGGTGGAAGGATGTTTTGCACCCAAGGCGAAACTTCCACCTTGCGCCCCCCCCCGTCCCCGAGCCCACGCCCTGAGGTGCCCCCCCCCCACGGCAGCTCCCCCCCTCCGCCCTGAGGCGCCCCCCCTGCGGCAGCTCCCTACCCCCCACCCTGAGGCACCCCCCGCACCGCAGCTCACCCCTGCTCCACCTCCTCCCCGAGCACGCCGTGGCTGCTTCACTTCTCCCGCCTCCCAGGTTTGCGGTGCCAATCAGCTTAGGCGCCGCAAGCCTGGGAGGCGAGAGAAGTGAAGCAGCCACGGCGTGCTCGGGGAGGAGGTGGGGCAGGGGTGAGCTGGGGCGGGGAGTTCCCCTGCGTGCCGCCCCCCCCCCCCCCCCGCCGGGCGGCCCCCCCCCGCTCCCCTGCCCCAGCTCCCTCTGCCTAAATGCCGGCGGCGACCGGGGCGGCCGAAGATCCGGCCGCTGCGGTCGCTGCCGAAGAAAATGGCACCCCCCAAATCCTAGTGCCCTAGGCGACCGCCTAGGTCGCCTAAATGGTTGCACCAGCCCTGACTAGGCACATACTTGGACAGCTACCCCATCCTGTGGCTTGTACCTTTGCAACTACACTTCTATTTTTAGAATGCTAGTTTGATTAAAGCTAGCACGGGCATGTCTCCTTGAGCTTGAAATTACACTTCCAGCTAACAGTGTAGATGTACCCTTACAGTCACACACTCACTCTCTCTCGTCAAGTATCTTTTTTACTTTCCAACACTTGCAAACTGTTGTACAAAAAGAAGACAAAAAACAAGTTGAGGCATTTGAAACAAATGACTCTTCACTTGGTGCCTTTTCATCTCAGGGGCCAGTTCAAAATCAATAAAGTCAACAGAACTACTCACATGCTTAAAGTAAATCACGTTTGGGTCTAGCACTCTCAGCGCCTTGCAGGAATGAGCCCTTTTTTCAAGGGGACTACTCACATGTATGTTTCTAGGATTGGACTTAACATTACATTACATAATGCCTCAAAGGGGCCAGTTTTGCAGTTTCTGTTCAGGTGACTCCCCCTTTGACTCCAATTAATTTCCTTTGGAATTTGCCTGAGTATAAGGACTGAAGAATCAGGACCAAAGACTGCAAGCTATTGTTTGCCATGCTTATCCAACAATGAGACTAATGTAGAAGCCACATAACTGAAATGTGGGAAAGGAATAACTTTGTCAATAGAAGGAACCAAGGGAGAAGCTAAAATTGACACTTCCGGAACATGATCACTCCACCATCACAAATGTAATTTTATTTTGTAGGGAATAGGGGTAAACTTGATGTACTGGGTGCTGTAACACAAAAGAAAAGAGGAAGAGGGGTATGGAGAGAGCACTAAAACAGCACTTTAGTGGTTTTTAAAAAGAATTTTAAAATACACCTACAATAGGAGAAAAGGTTGATTTGTAGCAGCACGCTGAATAATTTATTTTCAAAATGCCTGGGGCCTTATTTACACAAGGAACAGAGCCATTTTGAAAGCCATACTAGAATGCAGTTCAGCCACAGCTTCCACTGTGTTGTCTTCTATTGCATCTTGGCTGGTGGTGTGCACAGGACCAAGCCATGCTAGAAATGTGTTATGAATCTATGTTAGCTGAACACAGCTACATTCTGAATGTAGACAGGACATTAGAGACTATGGACTGGCTTCTGTGGCGTGGCACTGAGTGGATAAAAACATTAGGTCATATGAGCAAAAAGCAGAATGGAAAGCCATGAAAACTATATTTATATATGCTTTAAAAAAACCAAACACAAATACTTGATGAGTTTTAAAATATAAATGAAAACAGACAGAGAAGACAATGAAGATGGCTTTCTGAGTTTGAATCTAGACCAGGGGTCGGCAACGTTCGGCACGCGCCTCGCCAGGGTAAGCACCCTAGCGGGCCGGGCCAGTTTATTTACCTGCTGACGCGGCAGGTTCGGCCGATCGCGGCCCCCGCTGGCCGCGGTTCGCCGTCCCGGGCCAATGGGGGCGGCGGGAAGCCGCGGCCAGCACATCCCTCAGCCCGTGCCGCTTCCCACCGCCCCCATTGGCCTGGGACGGCGAACCGCGGCCAGTGGGGGCCACGATCGGCCGAACCTGCCGCGTCAGCAGGTAAATAAACTGGCCCGGCCCGCTAGGGTGCTTACCCTGGCGAGCCGCGTGCCAAATGTTGCCGACCCCTGATCTAGACCAAACTTTACTGACTTCAGACTCAAGTAATGTTTTTCCATACAAATCTGCAGGATAAACTGGATGAAGATTACAATAATTCACAAGACATTATATTTATCTGCCTGTAATGAGTTTTAATTTTCATTTCTGTTAATTTTGATCTCTTCTTTCCACTCTCATTTCATTAAGTACACTCTTTTTAAGGTCTGTAATTTAAATGACACTGTGGAAAGGTCTAATGTCTCCACAAGCGGTTGAGGTTAATCTGTGGGGTATTGCTGTAAAAGGTCACTACACAACATGACACAGAATTACTTACAGCCTAAGAAATTTCATCCCATTTGTAAAAAAGAGAGAGAGAGAGAGAGAGAGAGAAAAGAACGTGCAGTTCCCACTTTTAAGGTAAGTGAAACAATAGTATTGTTCACTTTGCACCTACTTCAGGGGGACATAATTTTCAAAGTGCAGCACAAAATTAATTTAAAAAAAACTATACATTAGGACTGTCGATTAATCACAGTTAACTCACATGATTAACTAAAAAATCATGATTAAAAAATTAATTGTGATTAATCACAGTTTTAATTACAATGTTAAACAATAGAATACCAATTGAAATGTATTAAATATTTTTGGATGTTATCCTATATTTTCAAATATATTGATTTCAATTACAACACAGAATACAACATGTACACTACTCACTCTATATTACAAATATTTGCACTGTAAAAATGATAAACAAAAGAAATAGTATTTTTCAATTCACCTCATACAATTACCATAATGCAATCTCTTTATCATGAAAGTACAACTTACAAATGAAGATTTTTTTTGTTACATAACTACACTGCACTCAAAAACAAAACAATGTAAAATTTTAGCACCTACAAGTCCACTCAGTCCTAATTCTTATTCAGCCAATCACTAAGAGAAACATGTTTATTTACATTTACAGGAGATAATGCTGCTGGCGTCTTATTTACAATGTCATCTGAAATTGAGAACAGGTGTTCGCATGGCACTTTTGTAGCCGGCAGTAGAAGGTATTTATGTGCCAGATATGCTAAACATTCCAGAGGACATGCTTCCATGCTGATGATGCTCGTTAAAAAAATAATGCGTTAATTAAATTTTGACTGAACTCTTTGGGGGAGAATAGTAGGTCTCCAGCTCTGTTTTACCTGCATTCTGCCATGTATTTCATATTACAGCAGTCTCAGATGATGACCCAGTACATGTTGTTCATTTTAAGAACACTTTCACTGTAGATCTGACAAAACGCAAAGAAGGTACCAATGTGAGATTTCTAAAGATAGCTACAGCACTCATCCCAAGGTTTAAGAATCTGAAGTGCCTTCTAAAAATCTGATCAGTACTGGGTGTGAAGCATGCTTTCAGAAGTCTTAAAAGAGCAACACTCTGATGTGGAAACTACAGAACCCGAACCACCATAAAAGAAAATCAACCTTCTGCTGGTGGCATCTGACCCAGATGATGAAAGTGAACACATATTGGTCTGTACTGCTTTGGATAGTTATTGAGCTGAACCTGTCATCAGCATGGGTGCATGTCCTCTGGAATGGTGGTTGAAGCATAAAGGGACATATGAATCGTTAGTATATCTGGCACATAAATATCTTGCAACACTGGTTACAACAGTGCATGCGAATGCCTGTTCTCACTTTCAGGTGATATTGTAAACAAGACGCCGGCAGCATTATCTCCTGCAAATGTAAACAAACTTGTTTGTCTGAGTGACTGGCTGAACAAGAAGTAGGACTGAGTGGATTTGTAGGCTCTAAAATTTTACATTGTTTTGTTTTTGAATGCACGTATTTTTTTGTACATAATTCTTCATTTGTAAGTTCAACTTTCATGATAAAGAGATTGCATTACAATACTTGTATGAGGTGAATTAAAAAATACTATTTCTTTTGTTTTTTTACAGCACAAATATTTGTAATAAAATAAAGTGAGCACTGCACACTGTATTCTGTGTTGTAATTGAAATCAATATATTTGAAAATGTAGAAAACATCCAAAAATATTTAAATAAATAGTATTTTATTATTGCTTAACAGTGGGATTACTTTTTTTAATCGCTTGACAGCCCTACTATAAATGTTATTATCTTCAATGAAGAAATGTTACCTGCACCTAAAACAATTCTTGTTTTCCTTTAATATCTTCTAAATATTAGCTTTTTATAGTCTCTTATATGTTTGTTATCCCAACTTTCTTTTTCTTTTCTTTTGGTGTTTCAGTCAGTCTGTTGCTAAAATGGTAAACATGTTTTGGGTGCTAACTTTTATAAAATGAATTAACCGGAGCCGTAAGTAGGCATTTTAGCACCCGGGGTGAGCAAGCATATTTGTGCCCCTTAGAGGCAACGTGTGGGAGGGGCATGTGGGGTCACATTGTTACCCTAAAATTTAGATGCTAATTGAATTACCTACAAATTTGTCTAATTTTAACAGAAGGGTAAACAAGGTTGTGGCCTGCTCTAAAGGAATTGCCAGAGTGTTACCAGGGGGCTTGTCTCTGACCTGCAGAGGGCTCTCCAGAGCACCTGAAAGGACACGGATACAGCCTTCCGAACAAGAATGAACAAACAAGCAGTAATTCTTCGAAAACAAAAGAATGGTTTATTTAAAGAAATAAATTATTACAATGTATTTAGGAAAGCAAGAAAGAAGGTATGAAGAACAGAGTAAAATGCAATAGAATTACAATTGAAATAATTAAAATGAGGCAGCAAAATCCAAGACACAGACTACATAGGATATCTAACACATGCAGGAAATACAAAGCTTTCAATGTAACAAGCCTATAGCGGTCCCATACACCCAGAGGCCTTTAGTCTTAATGTTACAATTTAACCCCATATTTAATACAATATGATATATGCCAGCCTCTTACAGGCGCAAATGAGAAAACTAACACTATATTCACAGATTAAAACACTTGCTTAACATTGAACATCCTGTAAGCGCTGGCCAGGCGGTTACAAGATGGGTAGGGGAGATCTCATTCAAGACGCAGGCATCAAGTTTTATGTACAGGCAAAACCTATACACTCTTAAATAATAGATAAAAAGGAAATCAGACTTACATTACACTCTTCCTTCAAGTTTCCCTCTGATTCATCAAGGGGTCCTTCTGCTCTGTCTGAAATATTTAGGCAGCACGGTTGTGCTGCTGCCCCATGGTGGTGGCAGTGGTGATTGCTGTTGGTGGGGCGGTTGCTGGCAGGCAGTTCTCCGTTGCCAAGGCAACCTCAGGATTCTTTTGCTGCTGCTGCTGTTCTTCTTCTTGCAGGTGGCTAATTTTCAGGTAGCTTCTTCTTTGCAGATGTCTTGCAGCTTCTGTTCTCCTCCAGATCCCAAACCCACTACAAATTTAGCCTGCTAGTTGTCAGCCTTATATATTGGTTGCACTCTCAAGGTCATCTCATAAACATAATTTATTAGCCTAACTCAGCCAATCAGTTTTTAGATATTAGCATATTTCCTCTTCCTGTCTAGATCCTCCACTTTTATTAGCATGCTGTCACATGTAATTAGCATGCTGTCAATCTAGGAGTGCTCCTCCCCTGATGCCATCTTGGAATCTAGGATTTTGCTGTATCATTCCCCATTACTACATCATCTGCCATCTTGGTCACCAACCAATATTGGATTTTCTAAATTTAAACTATCATTAATTTCTATTTATTTAAAGCCGTAATCTTACAACTAATTACTGTTTTATGCAAACCAAAGTGTCCTGATACTGTCACCACTCTTTTTATGTCCAATTGAGAGAAATATAATTTTATGAAATTTTAAACTCCTTCCGAGGTTTTTCTGCAAACCTCCACTCAGAACATTCAAGGCAAAAATCTCTCACTACAACGTGTCCCTCCAGATTTCTGCTTTCCAGTTAACACAAAACCGGCAAATTGGAAGCTGGTGGGAGCCGCCCAGCCTGCTCGGGCCCCTGGCTCTCTGCACTGTGGGAGCCTGGGCGTGGGCTGGCTGCCCAAAAGTTCTCCTTGCCCTGCTCCCCAAGCACTCCCCAACTCACTTGCTGTCTTGGTTACCCTACCCTGGATGTGCTCTTGCCTCTCCCCGAAAGGAGCCCAGCACTGGCTGGTGCCACCACCTGGAGCCAGCCTCTGCCCATAGAGCCTGGCTGTCTACAGGGTGCAATGCCAGCAGGTACGCTCTAGGTGGTGGCCTGGCTTGGGGAGCAGGATAGGGAGGGCTGCCAGGCAGCCTGCTCACGTCCATGCTCCCACAGCACAGAGAGCCAAGGGCCTGAGTGGCCCCACCCGCTTCCAATCCACTGGCTCCTGGTAGAAGATGACAGCTTTCAAACTGGTGGGGGGACATCCCCCCCACCCCATTTTAAAAATCTCTGTGTGTAAATGGAATGCAGAAATCTGGGGGGACATGTGACCCCATGGGCTCCCTCTACGCCACCCCATTTCTTCTGCTCCCAAGGCTTCACGCCCTGGATGACTGCCCTGAATGCCCCATCCTGGTTATGGCCCCGGAATTACCATCTTGAAGAAGTCATTACATCACTATTTTCTATGGTGCAGATCCACAAAGATATTTAGGCTCCTAATTTCCATCTGCTTTTCTATTACAACCACAAGGAAACACTTACCTGTGGTTTCTAAAGTTGAAAACTGCCATCTGACAGACATCTGGTGCCAAGCATAGCAGCTCCCACACAACCTCAAGACTGTTGAAAATGGTGTGGACAGGGTGAACCAGCTGCAGCACAGATTGCCTTCTAGCACGCTTTACTCCAATGTTGAACCCAACTGACACTGTCCAGTAGGACAGCAGTTTCCAGCACTGGCTGTGGGGATGGAGGGAGAAGGAGACAACCCTCATTGAACACATGTTTTTCAAGTGTAGGCACAATTAGGGGGTTCTAATTATTAGAATCACAGGGTTCTAAAATTAAAGAGCTAAGGAGAGTCATCCTTTTCTTTAGCATGGACCTGACACACATACACAGACCTCGCAGAGCTTTCCCCATAGCGTAAATGGTAGAGATTAAAATGCTTCATGGTCACTGGCCTACCCAGTGCTAAAAATGTTTTAATCTCTGCCCTTATGTCAGGAAATGTTTGAACTAATTTTTTTTTCTGTGTTCTGAACTCCATCTGTGCTGCCTGCTCTTTTATTTCAGAGAAGCCAGAAAGGAAAAGTTCGCCCTCCTGCTGTCCTCTTCCCTTGCTCATTGGTCCAATTAACCACAATGCAGAACATGGCAGAAGCAGGGGCATCTGACTTTGCTGCCAAGCTGGATTTGGCAACTTTCCAAGGGCTGCATTTTTTTTTTTCATACAAAAGGAGTATGGCACCGCTGTCTTCACTTTTCATATGAGAATAAGACTCTAAAGGATTAAAGGTCTCAGTATCCCATGTTCCATTTTGGTTGGAGTATCCAGGCTGCCACATTGCTCTTTTGGACATATAGTTCCTCTTTGTTAAGGCAGATATGGGTCCCACTTTGGCTGCACAATGCAGGCAGTCACAACAACGATTCTTCCCACAGATGCCTAAAAGGCCAGTCAGAAGCAGGGCCGGCTCTGGCTTTTTTG
>NW_020664419.1:32910228-32919736 GCF_002925995.2 Terrapene triunguis | reverse complement strand
CAGATGTATTGGAGCATAAGCTTTCGTGGGTGAATACCCACTTCCTCGGATGCACAGGACTCTCTGTTGCTTTTTACAGATCCAGACTAACATGGCTACCCCTCTGATACTTGACTCCATTTTGAGAGTGGCACCAGCTGGGACAGGTGATAACAATGAGAGTCAGGACTCTAAGCTGTTTTGAAAAGAGGGAGGTTTTATGAAAATAATAAGGGAGACTTTTAATGAGCAAAATTCCAGACAGATTAATAGGAGTACAGAACTTCTTTGCACACCAGCCTGAGGCATGCACACCTGCGTGCACACACACCCCGTCCGCGGCATGCACACCTGCGGACACACCCAACCCCAGGCACGCACACCTCGCCTGAGACATGCACGCCCAGCGTAAGGCTCGCACACCCAACCCCGGGCGTGCACCCCCGCCCCAGGCACGCGCACCCGCGTGCACACCCACTCTCAGGCACGCGCACGCGCTGCGCCTATCTTCCCCCCAGCTGGAGACACCTGCCCCGCTGGGAAGCCCCTTGTCGCGGGCACCCGCGCTCACCTGTCCCGGTACCTGGGACCGCGCTGCCCCCTTCCTGTGGCTCGGGCCGCTGTCGCTTAGCTGGGATCCGGGCAGCAGCCGCAGTTGCAGGAGGAGGAGCAGCTGGAGCTCTCCTGCAGCGGGTGCGTGAGGGGGCGGCTGCCCCAGAGAGCCGGAGAGACAAAGCCCGGCGTGGGCGGCTCGGGGCTGCCGGTGCCGCGTACCCCCCCTACCCCAGAGGTAATGTGCCTGGGGCCAGCCGCCCCAGCTCCACCCCGGCCGCTCGCCCTCCTCCGCCTCTCGCTGCCTTCCCCTGCAGCTGCTCCCCCCCACCCCAGCCCCTCTTCAGGCTCCCTTCACCCCACCCGCCCCTTTGTCCTTGCGACTCCTCTTCGCATCCCGCCCGCGGGGGCTCCGAGTCAGGAAGGTGCCCAGGGGCCGTTAGGAGAGTTGAGCCCTGCTGGGGTGTGGGGTTAGCTGCAGCTGCTGCTGTGTGGTGGGGGGACCCGGAGACACTGTCCTGTGAGGGGCTGAAGTGCCTGCGATGATCCAGCAGCACGTGCGTCTAGTGCAGTCTGGTTCTGGATCCCTTGCAGGGTTCTCTTCCAGTAGCAAAGGTGGGCAGCCAAAGCGGGTGGGGTAGGGAGTTGCGACCCTGGGAAAATGACACCGCCGTTGGCTCGTCCTCACCGCTCTGTGATTGTACGTGTAGCCGCCACTGTTACTGTAGGGGAGAAGAATCATGCTCACGTGGAAAATATTTTTTAGCGTGTAGTGATTGAGTGCTGACCTGAGGGGAAATAATGCGCCGAGTTAGCAGACAGGAGGTTTATTTTGGTCTCAGAAGTGCAAGTATGTATTTTTACTTCTTGATGAGATAAAGGGGATGGGAAAATCCCCTTACCTGTTCTACATATAAAATGACAGAAACCCTGTCACTGTCACTGAAAACTACATTGAAAATAAAAGCAGTTATATGTCTCTTATGACCTGAAGAAGAGCGCTGTGTGGCTCCAAAGCTTCTCTCTCACCAACAGAAGTTGGTTTGATAAAAGCTATTATCTCACCTCCCTTGTCTCTCTCAAGATCAGTCAATTTTATAGTTTTTAGTGTTGGCTCATTTTGTAGATAAAATGATAGCTAATTTTATATTTATATTTATATTTTTATATTTTTATATTTTTTTATATATATATATATATATATATATAGTTTAAACAGTTAGTTTTGGCTAAAGCCAACTGTTTTAGTAACTCTTTATTGCAGATATCCGATGACTAAGGGAATGGCAAGGATATAGGGAACCTTTGATCTTTAGGTTTCTGCTTCAAAAATAGACACTGACAGTAATTAAATTGGTTCCTGCTGGCAGCTTTTTTTAGTTTAATGGGACTTGGTCCATCCACTGTTTAGTGGCTTTGTCTAGATTACAATTTGCTTTCTTTTTTGCTGTACACAAACTAAGGATATAGTGGGGATGATGACTGAACAATCCCATCATTTAGAGAGCGTCACACCAGAACAAGGTTGAGGCTTATGGGTAGGGCAGTGGTAAAGCATATATTATCTATCTTGCAACTAAAGTTTTCCATTTATCCAACCATTCTCTTTCATTACACTTAAACTAAAGTGAATAGTGCAATAACAACATAGAAATGTTTTTGCCCTTTTATTGTTACTCAGATATATAAAGATGAACCTATAAACTGTTTTCTATACACCTTTTTTTTGTAGCAGAAAAATTGAAAACTAAGGCATTGATCCTGCAGTGAGCTCCATGCACATAAACCTCGATTGATTTCACTGGGGTTCCATGTGGATGTCCATATGGCGATCAGGCACTAAATAATTTCAGTTGTTTTCTGTGTTCGTACTCTTACGCAAATATAAAGTAGCAAAAGCTTATAGGAGCAATGTACATAGGAAAGTAGCTAAGTGCAGCCAGGCTGTCTTCCTTTCAGGGGTTTGAGGAGTTTGTGACTTATGCTTCTTTAGAACATCCTAAATATGTAGGTACCTAGTCCAAACATGCAGTAATGCTCATTAATGCTATTGAATGAAGAGCAACCAAACTAGTTTAGGTGAGTGTCAGAGAATTTTGCTTTCTATTCTTCTACAGTTGCTCTAGTTTAACCATATTATTTGCATGATTTTTTCAGTTCTCAAAAGGATGTATCATTCCATCCAGTATGAAGATCACCAAAGTATGAAAGCCCATTCAATATCTCAACATCACATGAAAGTATTTCTAGACTCATTAAGTAGTCAAGGACCAGAAGAAGTACAGCAGTTTGTGCATTCTCCAATCTCTGTATACCAACAAGGAAATCATTATATATACATGGGCAGCACCGATGTAGCAGGGCCTTTGTTAGAGTTAGTGCATCCAGTTACATCTCATCTCCAACATCCAGCACTAAGCTACTGTGGACCACTGGAGCAGCAGCATATTCAAGTGTGCCACACACCGTCTCAACAAGGCCATCAAATAGAAATGCAGCAAAATCATTTGTTCAAACAAGTACAACTGCAGATAGACGCTCAGCCCTCCCCTGAAGGGCAATTTAATACATCAACCTCTGTATGTGAAAGAAGACTGTCATGTATTTCTCAACCTATGAAGAAAAGGAAAATTGACATGTCAGTAGAAGAGAACTACAGTAATAGTCAAGGTGCTCTGCAGAATATACCTATTACTGTACTAACAATGCCTACCAGTACCCAACAGCAGGCTTACAATTCTCTTCAAGAACTGCTAACAGTAGATAGCAATCAACTGTATGGACTTGCACCTGCTACAGGAACAAATGGCCATCTGCCAGATGTAGAATCATGGGCAGTTTGTCCTACTCATGCAATTTGCCCTGAAGCTCAGAATATGGTGAATACCCCTGTTTATCGGGATGCCTGTGGTATTATTCAGATTGGTGAAATGGCTATGAATATGACTAGCATTAAGTTAGAAGAAAGCAAGGATAATAATCAATCTGTTTCAGAAGCTAGAAAGAGTATTCAGGAGAGTCCCGTTCCTAGCACACCCTGTTTCACAGTGGAGTGTGTAAATAAGAATGGAAATATGCACCTTCCTCTTGCTGTACAGAGTGGAAAGAGGATGTATCAATCAGCTGAATACTGGGATGAACAACAGATGCAGGTAAGCACAAATATGAAGCTCTGTGGTGGGATGTGTGTTTGTGACTTCTCTGGGTCCAATCCTAGACCTTTCTGCTTCTCCAAGCTGGGTTTCCTATTACGCGTATTAACTCCTTCTCAGGTGAAGGTGAGTTCAGGTGGGATTATGTATCGAGACCAAGATAGTTAGAGTTTGAAGCTTTAGCTGCCTTTCATCTGCCTAAAATGTACATGCACAAAAACTTCCTGAAGAGTTTAACAAGTATAAATAATTACTGAACAGGCTTCAGAGATACAATATTAAACATTGCAAAATTAGCGTTTCCTGTTTGTCATTGCATAATGTACTCTAATAATCAAACTTCCCTATTGATAGGATATTACCATGTTAAAAGATAAAACTTTTACACCATCAGGGCATATTTGTCCAAAAATTTGAAATGTACCTGTGTAGATTTTTTTTTCATTCTACCTTATAACAAATTTAGGCAAGATGCTCCAGGTGGATGGTCTTGTGCCTGCATGCAGCTCCATGGCCCCATGCTCGTATTGAACCCCAGTTGCACTGCACAGGTCTCAATGAGGGCAGACCAAGGTGTGGGTGTGGTTTTGTTTTTAAGAAACTAGGGATCCTTGTCAAAACTATGGCTTTGGGACTATGTCTAATAAAACTGATTCTACAACATATAAATTGTAGAAAAAGATTTCTCATTCAGGCAACTGCCCCTACTTCTGAGTATTAGACCAAAGAATTCTCTATTATCTTAGTCTGGTATGAACCGTACCGAAAAGCAATAATTACAGTACATATTATATATTGTGAAGTAACTTGGCCAAAACCTGTGTGTCCTTTTAATTAAAAATCTTGTTTAACTACAGATATGTTGTAAGGAGAAAGTTTGTCTTAATTTTCTTGGCAAAACTAGCACGATATTTGTTTACAAACCTTAATTTAGCTGACTGCATGAACAACACTAACCAACCATATTTGTTTTAAACTTGGTCTTCTCCTCCCTTCTCTCCCCCGCCCCCCTTAAATGTAGCTGAATGTAAACCTAAAATTGTGGGATTATGGTAGCATTGTTTTGGGACAGAAATGGACAAAGGTTGTAATAGGAGTCGTTTATAGTCCTAATTTTGTTGTTGTAGCACCCAAACGTTTTGAAAAAGTTATAAATAAATAAGGGGATTGCAGAGGGATACACCAGTGTAGCAATGAAATGATCTAGGCACAATGGTAATACTAATATTAAAGAATGTAAATATTATTAAAAGGAGAGGTCTGTGTTTCTCTTTCAAACTAAGTGTTAAGAACTGTGTAACCTGATCACTTTTTTTTTTTTTTTTTTTTTTTAAAGCCATATATCAGTATAGTGAAGGTTAAAAAACGTCTACTTGCCAGATTTGGAGGTTACCCTAGAGAATTACTCTTTCCTCATTTTAGAAGCAGAAGTCTGGTTGTATAGAATGAGTGATCCACGTTGTTCTTCTTTTAGATCAGATATGGGTCTCAATGACAACCACATGATAGTTTACCATGTGGAGGTCTTGCCAGTTAGGACTTTTCTCTGTTTCCTGTTTGTCAATCCATCTCTAATCCAAGATGTGGTATTTTTATTTAATTGATATTTATTAGGGCTGTCAAGCGATTAAAAAAATTAATTGTGATTAATTGTGCAATTAAAAAAAATAATAGAATACTATTTATATGAACATTTTTGGATGTTTTTCACATTTTCAAATATATTGATTTCAATTACAACATAGAATACCAAATGTACAGTGCTCACTTTATAATAAAAATATAAATATTTGCACTGTAAAAATAAAAAAAAATTATTTTTCAATTCACTTAATACAAGTACTGTAGTGCAATCTCTTTATCATGAATGTTGAACTTACAAATGTAGAATTATGTACAAAAATAACTGCATTCAAAAATAAAACAATGTAAAACTTTAGAGCCTACAAGTCCACTCAGTCCTACTTCTTGCTCAGCCAATCGCTCAGACAGACAAGTTTGTTTACATTTGCAGGAGATAACGCTGTCCACTTCTTGTTTACAATGTCACCTGAAAGTGAGAACAGGTGTTTGCATGAAACTGTTGTAGCCAGCGTTGCAAGATATTTATGTGCCAGATGCACTAAAGATGCTTCAACCATCATTCCAGAGGACATGCATCCATGCTGATGATGGGTTCTGCTTGATAACAATCTAAAGCAGAGCACACCAACGCATTGTTCATTTTCATCATCTGAGTCAGTTGCCACCAGCAGAAGGTTGATTTTCTTTTTTGGTGGTTCGGGTTCTGTAGTTTCCACATCAGAGTGTTGCTCTTTTAAAACTTCTGAAAGCATGCTTCACGCCCAGTACTGATCAGATTTTTAGAAGGCACTTCAGATTCTTAAATCTTGGGTCGAGAGCTGTAGCTATCTTTAGAAATCTAACATTGGTACCTTCTTTGCATTTTGTCAAATTTGCAGTGAAAGTGTTCTTAAAATGAACAACATGCTGGATCATCATCCAAGACTGCTATAACGTGAAATATATGGCAGAAGGTGGGTAAAACACAGAGGCAGGAGACATACAATTCTCCCCCAAGGAGTTCAGTCACAAATTTAATTAACGCATTCTTTTTTTTTAACAAGCATCATCAGCATGGAAGCATGTCCTCTGGAATGGTGGCCAAAGCATGAAGGAGCATACGAATGCTTAGCATATCTGGCACATAAATACCTTGCACTGCCAGCTACAAAAGTGCTATGCGAAAGTCTGTTCTCACTTTCAGGTGACGTATATAAGAAGCGGGCAGCATTATCTCCCGTAAATGTGAACAAACTTGTTTCTCTTAGCAATTGGCTGAACAAGAAGTAGGACTGAGTGGACTTGTAGGCTCTAAAATTTTACATTGCACTCAAAAACAAAACAGTTCTGTAACAAAAACAAATCTACATTTTTTTTTTTTGCACTTTCACAATGAAGAGATTGCGCTATGGTATTTGAGGTGAATTGAAAAATGCTATTTCTCTTTTATCATTTTTACAGTGCAAATATTTGTCATAAAATAATATAAAGTGAGTACTTGTATTCTGTGTTGTAATTGAAATCAATATATTTAAAAATGTAGAAAAACATCCAAAATATTTAATAAATTCTAATTGGTATTCTATTTTTTAACAGTGCAATTAAAACTACGATTAATCGCGATTCATTTTTTTTAACTGAGTTAACTGCGATTAATCAGCAGCCCTAGTATTTATCCATATACTTTATCATGATACAGTTTTTAAATGATTTGCTGAAATACAAGTATACGTACCACCCTTTTTCTATTACTTAGTAAGTCTGTTATATTTTACACAACTATATTAACAAACTCTTATTCTAGTGGTCATTAAACATTATCCTTCCAAACGTTCATATACTGACATACTCAAATATTTTTGATTGTGATAAATATCAATATGACAGACCAGTAATACCCAGCTCTTTCTTCCCACTCTTCTTACAGATACCATGTTTTCCCTCTTTCTCATTGAGTACTTATGGCTTCCATTAAGTATATGTTGTGAATATGTATTAAAAATAGTATATGCACAAAGACTAAAGGGGAGATTTGCAAAGGCACAAAGTGTAGTTTGATGCCCAGCCCCTATTGAGATTTAGTGAGAGTTGTGCCCCTCATTTCTATTTGTGTATTTGAAAATCTCTTCCCCTCCCCCCCGTGTTTTCAAACTAATACTGAATTTATTTGAATAAGCATTAACTTGCATCAACACAGCTTGCTTATGCTAAGTATGAATACATACTGAATATACAGTATGAACTTTACTCTTCTCAGACAACTAGAGCAATTTTTTGGGGGGGGGGGAGGGAACTTCCCCTAACTAGCAAGGAGGCTTCACGTGTGGGCTGGTCTAGCATCTGCTGCAACCTCAGACAACTTGTGTGGGATTGGATGTGCAAATTGGGCAGCCTGCCATGAACAGCCTATTCCTCCAGGAGCAGCCATGCCGCCCCACTCGTTACTCCTTGTTGTGTGGCTCCACAGTGGGGTTTATGATATCTAGAGAGGGTCTTGCATTACCCCCTGTCCATGTATGTCACTAAGACTTGGTGCATTAAGACTATACTGGGTGTGAAAGAATCTTGGACTCCCATGTTGGAATCTATTGAATATATATTGGATATTGTAAACACTTAAAATATTTACAGCTAACATTTGTTTCATATTATATAAACACTTGTGCATAGGTTTTTATTTGTTTTGTTTTTTAAGAGTATGTGACTCTTGGACTGATTTTTTTTTCCCCACTGTTTAGATCCAACACTGCAGTCCTTCTAAAACAATAATGCAAGGATTAAATAACCTAGTTCAGTAGGTATGGTACAAAATAGAAACCTGAGCCCCTTTATATGGTGCAAAGTTGATGCAGGGAGAGAAGACAGATTGTGTGTGTATTGCCTCCTCTTCCGAAGTGTGTACTTCCTGAGCGATGGGGAAAAATTAATTCATTGTGTTTATAACTTAAATCTTAATGTACAGATACAAAACATAACGATTGGTGGAAAATACATAGATTTAAACTAGTGCTGTATCCCTCACAGCAGTCAGGCTCTGTCTGTTGCCACCTTCCTTACCCCGATGAATCATTTCTTACATTCCTTTACCAAGTAGTTGTCTTCAGGCAGAAACTTACCATACGGCCTCATTTTGTTCTAGCTGAGAGGTAAAAAGTAACCAACACATATGGCAAAAAGTACATTGCAATTGTAATCTATTTCAGTTTATGTATTTGAATGTTTACAAAAAAAAATATTTCCCTACATTTAAAAAAATTGTTTTAACCCAGCAATGCCTCATTAAAGAAAGCGAAGACCAAACAAAAAAGGAGACAAGTGAATCTGAATTATTTGATATTACATCTTTACAAATTTATTAGTGAAACTAATAAGCTTTCCTTAATAGGGCCTTGTTTTATTTTCCAGATGATCACTGTAGCTACTGAAACAACTATTTTGAGATTCATCTGCACACAAGATCTCTGAATCATCTTTTTGATGTTGCCTGAGGAGCCTTCCTTAGTTGCCTTATGTTAAAGTGAACTGTGCTGTACCAGCAGAGTCATGTTGGTTGTAAGTATTGTTTTGCAGCTGTGCAGTGAGGTCTCTTAATGTGCAGTGCTATATTTCAGTAATTAATGGAGATGATTATTGAACTATATCATTTCACATTACTTAACAAGTTCGTGTTCCTCAAGGATCACCACTTGTTTCACTCTACAACTGCTCCTGCAGGTTCCTCAGACAATAGCATTAAAAATAGCACCTGATTTGTCACTCTTTCATGCAGTGTTATGTTTTTTAGTGGCTCCACTGGTCTCCTGGAAGTTAATATAAACAGCAGGTTGAAAGAATTACCTCTTCCAAATAGCAAAGTGGAGAAATTGAAGCAGTAAATAGCAAGCATGTTCTAGTTAGCTCTAGATATGCTAACTAGTCATTCAAGATCAGACAGGGCAGGCGAGAGCATTGAAGTGAGGTCAGTAAAGGTTGGGAAAGTCGTTTTTCTTTTTTTCTCCTGTTTGTGGTGATGATGGAGAAATTCTTCTCCTTCCTTTCTTTTTCATTGTTTTCTCCTTGCAGACTGAACTCTTCTCTTCTCCCATACTAACCTCCCCCAACTTTTATCTTCCTTCTTACCATTAAGGTTCCCTAAAAAGAAGCCTTACACTTCATTGTGGCTTTTCATAAGAACATAAGAACGGCCATACTGGATCAGACCAAAGGTCCATCCAGGGCCGGCTCCAGGCACCAAGCACCCAAGCTGGTGCTTGGGGCGGCAC
>NW_020664419.1:32864524-32907228 GCF_002925995.2 Terrapene triunguis | reverse complement strand
AGGCTTATTCAAAGTGATACAAGCTACGAAAGTGAGACCTTGGAAGAGTGTTGCCGTTTTCATAATGCAATAAAAATACTGTAATGATAAATAATAATTAATAATACATAGTGTGTAATAAGCATGTCACAAAAACAAATTTTATATTTCCAAGATTTGCCTTTTATAATTTATACTCAGGTAAAGGAGAAAATCCCTGGAAATATTCATTTTTAAGAGGGGGTTCACAAGACTTGACATTTTTGTGAAAGGGGTTCACAGGTTGTTAAAGTTTGGGAACCACTGCTCTATATCCACTGGATCCCAATTGTCCACATGCTTGTTGACCGCCTCAAAGAATTCTAGTAGATCGGTGAGGCATGATTTCCCTTTACAAAAAACATGTTGACTATTCCTCAACAAATTTATGTTCATTTGTGTCCGACAATTTTGGTCTTCACTATAGTTTCAACCAGTTTCCCTGGTACTGAAGTCAGGCTTACTGGCCTGTAATTGCCGGGATCACCTCTGGAATCCTTTTTAAAAATTGGCGGCACATTAGCTATCCTCCAGTCATTTGGTACAGAAGCTGATTTAAATGATAGGTTAAAGATGACAGTTAGTAGTCCTGCATATCTCCCCATCCATTTCAAGTAATCCTTTTATTCATATTCCTATGAACTCGTTAATTCCACACTCTACCTCTTTGATTCCTGCTCCATTTACAGTACTTCTCACTCATTTTGTTTATCTCTGTGCTCTTGCTGTGACGCTGTCTAGCTAGAGGTTGCATTTTCACTTGCCACCCTTTGCACTGGGAGCTTTCTTCTTCTGTGAACTGTTTCCTCTTTAAAACTGGTCTCCATCTCCTCCCTAGCTCATGGACTGACTCTCTTGGTAAACTAATTTTGTGCTAACATGGAAACAAAATGTATTCTAAGCTACATCAATCTAAACTGTATAGAAATTGAAACAATATCTTCTTTATAAAAGGATTATTTTGCAATCTCACTCTTCCCCACTCCCCAGAAAAAAAGCTCAAGTAAGAGGTAGTACTTATAGATAGATAGATAGATAGATAGATAAAGAAGCCCACTATTTTTAGAGGCACATACAGTGTGTCTGCAGTGGGTAATCATAATAAAACTGAGACAATTGAATAACAATTGAATTGTTCCTGATCTGGAGGTTCAATTTTTTTTTAATTACAAAAACGTAAGTCTTTAGAATAATCTTTCTTAGCTTCTAGAGTACTCATTGCCTTGGCAAGCAATGTGATACAAAATAAAAATAAGCAATACAATGCTACTGACACCTTTAAATACTATTGCCCACAAAAACTATATTAAAAGAACATTATTTAGGTTGCAAAGTCAAGCACTCAAAAGCTGGGAAATGCCAGATATATGGTTGCCTCTGCAGCTTTAGTTCTGCCTCCCCCCACCCACCAATTACATAATAGTATAATGCATATACCTGGGGTGGGGGGCAGAACTAAGGTTTCTGAGGCAACCTGGCATTTCCTAGTTTTTTGAGTAATTGACTTTTTGTATGTAATTGCCTTGAACTTCTTAAGAAAAAGGGTGAAAAACAAATTTTATCATGTGGTTAAGTAACAAAATGGATAATATAAAATGTTCCCCAGCCTAAAGATAGGGGATCTGGTGGCAACCCCTATAATAACACAGATGAAAACTTTATCAAGTACTAAAACCAAAAAATGAGTGCTTTTAGCTTGTGCTCTGAAGGCTGCCAGACTTTGGAACTCATTCCCCAACCTAGAGTCTAAGGTGAAGACCCTCTACAGAGAACTCCCCTGCTAGTCCTGCAGAATTAAATTCCAGGAACTAACTGTAATGATCTTGGGGTTCATTAAACAAACCAAATGAATGTGAAAGGAATAAAACTTTTAATAAAACTGGAGAGCTTCTGTGGTGAGCTGCTGCACTCAGCCCTGGTGGTCCTAACCCCTGCTTCCAGGGCACAACTCCAAATTCCTATATTCATAATACTATCCCTTATGAGGAAGCATCTCTAAATTATAATCTTCTACAAACATATCTCTACATCTTCCCCCTTAAAGAAAAACAATTAACTCTTCTATATATAAACAGCTAGCCACTTTCCAATAACACATTCTCAATCCATCTAGTACATTTCCATAAACCCAATGTGTCAAGTACCTAGAGCGGAGAGGTTACCAGCACATCACTCTTCAGTGAGTCTTTACCACTCACTTTCCTCAAATCTCCCTATCCAGGCAGGTTAGCAAGTCTCTCTGAGGCTGTCTACACTGGCAACTGAATGACAAAACTTTTCTTTCAGAGGTGTTTAAAAACACACACACACGCACCCCGAAAGACAAAAGTTTTACCGATGACAAGCGCCAGTGTGAACAGTGCTCTGTTGGCAGGAGCACTCTCCTGCCGACAACGCTAATGCTGCTTTTTGGGGATGGAAGTTGTTTGTCGGCAGGAGAGCCGACAAACAGCGGCTACATTGTGTGCCTTTTAGTGACACGGCTGTAGCGACACAGCGCTGTTGCTAAAATCTGCGTAGTGTAGACACAGCCTTAGTCTTTTAGGACTTTAATCTCTCACTTTTAGGACTTTAATCTCTCAGTATCAGCCTTTCATGAGCATCTGAGTTGTTCTCTCGTTTCTTTGAGCGTTGATGATAAAGAATCAGTCAGATGGGAAACCAGAGTCCATGTCAGCTGTCAATGTGTTGGAAATTTCTGGGATTTCTTGTAGATCCCTTTGATTACACTGAAATGTGTCCCCTGGTCTGTCCTGACTACATAAGACCTTGGATGCAGCTGTTCTTTAACGATACCCCTTTGGCCCTAAGGATTAGAGGTGTGATTTCTCAGGCACACTCTTTATCACCTGGATTAAGAGATGGGAGATCACGGGCCCTGTTTTTAAAATAATATTTCTGCTTCCACTTCTGATTTTTTTCATATTCCATATGATTTCATTGTTATGCGATTTCAGCAAGTTATCAGAAATTGGTAAATTAAATCTGATCCTTCTTCCCATTAACAGCTGAGCTGGAGGAAAGCCGTTCTCCAGGGATGTACTTCAGTAAACCAGTAATGCCTTATACAAATCACCCCCACTGTCAAAAGTCTTTTTCATAAGGTTCTTTACTGTCCCTATAGACCTTTCCACAAGTCCATTTGATTGGGGGTAGTTTGGACTTGATGTTTTGTGATGAAAATCCCAATCTATGGCAAATTGCCCAAACTCTGCACTGGAAAATTGCAGCCCATTATCACTAAAGACTTAATCTGTCTGGAGAAGATTCCCTTCATGCAGGCTATCACAGACTTACTATTAGTACTGTGCAGTGTGCAAATATCTGGATACAGAGAATAATGATCTGTGACTATTTAAATAATCCTTTGATTGCCAGGTAAATAAGTCAGTACCTACCTTCTGATAAGGCCTTCGTGGAACTGGATGTGCTTGACTTCTCTGCATTTCAGATCTTCAGCATTTTGCAAAATGATTATTTCCCCCACATTTGTGACAGTTTTCCAAAGGCAACACACTGGGGTCATGCTGTGATCCACACCTTCCACAAGGCCGCCTGTACCCACCCAGCAGTGGTTTTTCATAGCAAGTGATTCCACTCTTTGATTTGACCTATTCTGGCTATATTCTTTTGTACTCAGTACCTGGATAACCCCTTCAGCCCTTTGGCTTGTGCTTTCACAGTTTCTGCTGCCCTGCATGTTTGGAGAGCTTTTTCTAAAGTTTTAACACATTGTCTTCAATGCCACAAATGATTCTGTCTCTGTCAGATCATTAAAGTTACAGGTTTTACCGAGTTTCCTTAATTCTGTGATATATCGCTCTGTCTATGGTGTCATCAGTTTTTTGCATGCATGTAAAAAATTCGTCTCTCTCAAAGGTTTCATTTGTTTTTCGCGTGCAATGTTCCTCAGATGTAATCAGTATTTTATTTAACTTCACTCTTTCACCTTCAAACTTAAAGTTGTTATAAATATCCAATGCTTCCTCCACAGCAACATGCAAAAAAGATAGCTGATTTCATGTTATCACTCCCCCCCCCCCCGCCTCTATGGCTACTAAATACAATTCAAATCTCTGAATTTTTTCCAGTTCTCTGCAGCATTGACTGACATTTGCAGACTGGAAGAAGGTTGCAACACATCCATTTTTGGCTTTCTCTGTCCTCCTTTTTAAGCTAGTCAAGCTACTATTGTACTCACCAAATACATGCAAACGCTTCTGTGCCTAGTGCTCCACGTGCTTCTTTGGTGCCCCCCTTTGTCTCTGCTTTCCATTGCAAACACAGGAGTTAACGTCAAGATGACTGCAGTTTCCTTCTCATTTGGCTCTTCTGACAACATGTAACAATCATGGGGTTCATTAAACAAACCAAATGCACGAGAAAGGAATAAAACTTATTAAAACAAACTGGAGAGCTTCTGTGGTGAACTGCTGCACACAGCCATCTGGTGTCTCTCTCTCTCTCTCCCCCCCCTCCCCCCCGCACCTCCAAAGCACATCTCCAAATTCCTATGTTCATAATACTGTCCCTTATGAGGGAATGTCTCTAAATTACAATATTCTACAAACATCTCTCTACACTAACAAGATCACCTGGAATCAGGGCCGGCTCCAGGCACCAGCTTACCAAGCAGGTGCTTGGGGCGACAGGTCCAGCTGTTCGGCGCCAATTTGGCAGGCTGTCCCTCACTCCTGCTCGGAGCGAAGGACCTCCTGCCGAATTGCCATCGCGATCGCGGCTTTTTTGTTTGTTTTGTTTGTTTGGCTGCTTGGGGCGGCCAAAACCCTGGAATGCTCCTAGATAGCTCTGGCTGGGTATAAAGTGGGACACTCTCAAGTTGCTGGGTTCCAGACTACTCAGACCTTTAAAGATGGTCACCAATACCTTGAATTGACACCAAGAGGTTGACAGTAACCTGTTAGCTGTTTAATGGTCCATCAGACTTAGAATACGGGCAGCTGACTTTTGTTCTTTCTGAAGCTTCTTTCAGTGGCACCATTCTGTTCGGGTTTGATGCTGTAACCAATTACTATTATGCTAAATGACCTGGGACTCACCTATTTGAGAGACTGCCTCTCTGTGCGATACTGCCAAAGATGTAGTCAGTGGAGGCACTTGAGATCAAGTACCCATAACATAAAAGAATGGTTAGTGTAGCATTGTGGGTTCCTTGGCTTTGCAGCTCACTCTCCCTGCCTCCTTTTGGTTAGAAATATCTCTAATTTGTTCTTCAGGGCATGCTGGGAGCTTCTGATACAGGCAGGTGGCAACGGATATGGTTTAAGGCAGGGGTCGGCAACGTTCGTCACGCGGCTCGCCAGGGTAAGCACCCTGGCGGGCCGGGCCAGTTTTATTTACCTGCTGACGCGGCAGATTCGGCCGATCGCGCCCCCCCCACTGGCCGCGGTTCGCCGTCTCGGGCCAATGGGGACAGCGAGAAGCCGCGGCCAGCACATCGCTCGCCCGCGCCGCTTCTCGCCGCCCCCATTGGCCCGGGACGGCGAACTGCGGCCAGTGGGGGCCGCGATCGTCCGAACCTGCCGCGTCAGCAGGTAAATAAAAGTGGCCCGGCCCGCCAGGGTGCTTACCTTGGCGAGCCACGTGCCAAACGTTGCCGACCCCTGGTTTAAGGTATCAGATTTTGTTTGGAGACTGCTGTTTTTGTAAACAAATGAAGCTGTTTGGGATAGGGATTATACAAATTCTACAAGATTAAATAATGGCAGAGTGCACAGACCTGGGATGGGCCCTCTTAAATATTTATCTTTATAAATTGAAAAATAAATAAATAAATTTGACTTGAAATCACTTTACTGGAATCTGTTAAGTAGAGGTCCATGTCTGTGCATAATAAGGCCTACTTCCTAAAGGCAATGTCCTGCACATGCTTCAGCATTTGGCTTTTGTTCAATTTATTGTTATGCCACAGATTCAATAACTGCTGCAAAATAGTAAAGCTTTAAACCTAAAGACATCAACTTCTAAAAACCCTTTCTCTGCCTTCAAAATTTAAATAAACTCCCCTAATCGCTGACAACGTATTTTTCAAAATAGTGGCCCAAAAGACTTGAAACGAGGCCTCAATATTGCCAGATAGTATTGTAAAGCATTTTGGAGAAGGATAATCTTGTTTTGCATATCTAAAAGCAGGTTGTAAAACTGCTGAGATTATACAATTTATAATGGAAATTCTAAGAATTTAAATATTGTTAAGTACAATATCAGCATATACTTAAGGTTATAATCTTTCTTTGCCCATAATACCAAACTTCTTTTTTCTCATGGCTGTCTTCTTTTTTTTCCTTCTGGTTACACAGGATTCTCAATCAGTGCCACACTTGCAGATACAGAATGATTTATATCTTCCTTGCAAACTCAAACCAGAAGAAGGAGCTAATTTCTGGAAGAACTGGGCACAAATGAAAAATGAGGATGTATGGAAAGATGCTGGAAAAAACCCTCAGGGATTTGGAAGTATAATTTTTAATTTATTTTTCACTGTTCACTGAAAAAAAGAGATGTCCTTATATGTCATCTAAAGATTCAGGGCCTGATTTTTGTTCAATAGTATCTTTCTCCCCAAGTCGTCCCATTGAAATCCATGATTAAGGGTTGCAAAATTAGGCTATTCGTTATAAAATAAGGCTCTGTGTAAATCACAATTTCACAGACTGCACAGAAATGGTGAGATTAGCCCAATACTGTGACGTTTGCAACTGCGGGGAGGCGGACAGAGGCATCTCTGTTTCTGCCTCCCCTCTGTTGGAAAAATCAGAGTATTGGGCTGATACAGCTGCTGCAGTTGGGGGTTGGAGGTTGAGATGTCTCGTCATGTGGTGCTAGCTGGTGGCCCAGCTCTCGCCCAGCCTGCCACTGCTACTTCCTGTCTGGCCAGCAGAGAGACAGGGAAGGTGCTGACAATGAATGGGGATTAGGAGATCCTGGCCTAGCCTAGCCTAGCCTAGCCTAGCCCACTCCACAGCAGTCCATGGTAGGCTAAGGGGAGATACTGCAGGCGCTGAGAGGGATTTTCCGCTTGGAGCACAAGCATGTGTGTGAGGGAGGCCAGAGCTGGGATGGATGGATGGCGCCATGTGGTGACACACACCCTGCCCCAGGGGCCTGCCGTGCCCACTCCCTAGAGTGGGACTGGCCTGCCACTTACCTGCCCTCCCCAGGATGGGATCAGCCCACTTAACTCCCCATAAGCAGCCTCTGCCTCAGCTGGGAGGTGGAAGCTGGGATGCCTGCTTGGAAAAATTGCAGCAGTTCAGCAGGGGAGGGAACTCCGCAACCGTGCATGTTCTGGTATTTCGTGAAATTCCAACACTTACCCCTGAAGCTGTTGTGATTCAATACAAAATACAATGCAGTTTACACAGAGCCTTAGTTGTAAACTGCTCATTCAGAATATTTCAACCTATAGCAGTTTCCAGAAACAGTACCAGAGCTTTTTTCTAGGAGTGTACTTGGTTATGTAGTGGTTTGTCACTTATAAAAAACCCCAAACTTCTCAGCATTAAAAAAACATGCAAGATTTCCTCTTCATTGAAATCGCACATTTATTAGAGAGAAGAAAGGTTTATGCTAACTTGACAAATAACAGGAGAAAAATAACCTGGCTTAAATATGCTCTTTTCACATTTATAGGAAGAAAACCAATGACTTTTAGGGAAGATGTCCTTTCAGTGCCAATAGCAGAACTGAATTATGGGCTGTGCCTAATGACCAAAGAAGCTAGAAAGGAAGATGGTTCCTCTTATGAAGCAGACATGTTGTTTTATTTATTTCTTTGTATTCAAAAGGTAAACATAAAATGCTGTTGAATGACTGGACTCCTACTATACACAGAGAATTAGATCTTACATGAAAAGTGCCGTTTTCCCCTTCAGGAGGTAACCCATGAGAGAGAGTTGCCAAAGAAAATCTGAGAGCTGATTGTAGCTACTCATGCCGAGTTGAAAAAGCATATATTCCCTTTCCTGAAACAGTGTCACTAATGCAGAATGTAATGTGTTCTGTGCAATCCCATAAAATAATTTGTTAAAATATAGAATTAAACAGTGGAAGCTTTTAGTTTTGAACCTAAGGGTGGTGGGGGTTGGAATTAGAGGGGTTCGGGGAAGGGCACAATTGGGGCTTTCTGAGGCATAATAGGATTCCTCCGCATACGAAAGCTCTCATGATAAGAGATCCAAAATAGTTTGGGGCGGGGGGGGGGATACCCACAGCTTGTTGTTTAGTCCATCCTTCAAGATGTGTTGCTAAGGGAACTTAGTGTGGAGCAGGAGTTAGCCTATAAAATAAATAGAGCATAGGTGCAGGTAGTGTTAACAGCAATCAGCTGAACTGTTAGAATATAGGTATTAATTTTGTTAGTGTAGACCAGGCCAGTGATAGTAAATTTGAACCCTCTTCCAATAAGTCTTAAATACCTGTATTGCTGATACTTGATCAATAGAACTAATGAGCTTTATATTCTTGAAGTGTTTCTGAATTCACTGTGTTCTTGCAAAACTCACTTTCCAGTTTGTTCTTGTTCAGACAACTAAAGTCTAAATGAAGTAAGTTGATGTATGCATGTCGCAGGCATTGAGACAGGCTATTTGGGTGGAAGAGAGACTTGTTTCATTTCTCCCCCCCCCCCCAAAGTAATAATTTAAATAGAACAAACTTAAAATCCAGTTTTTAGAAATGTACTAGTTTAGGGAAATTGCTCTCTCATGCAAGAGTCAGTAGAACGTTGTCAGTGATTCATTTAAAACATGGGATTATTATTTTTTTACAATGAATCATTTAAATTCCAACATGCTAGGCCACTCCATTAGGGAAAATCTTAGTGTGAAATGATGAAGACTTACTGATGTTCCTGTTCTTCTGTACTGAGTGAGTTATGTTTTTGTAGAGTTTACATTCTGAGCCATTTTATGGTTGAGACATACAGAGGTTAACTAACTTCGTTATAAAATGAGGTCTAGTAAAACAGAGCTTTCATTTCAGTTATTATCCTACCCACATCTTTCTTTTTTTATTCATAGTATATGTTTGACAATGACAGAATTGACAACATTTTTGCTGATCTTTATTATGTGAAGTTTTTGGAAAGACTTCATGGAGTGATGAAGGGATGGTGTCCAAGAGTGAGCCCCTCTGGTAAGTGGAGAAACATTGGCGGGGAAATGAAGTCTGTACTTGACTAGTATGTTCTGAAATGAATTTATTTGTATCAATATTTGTTTTCCAGGGTATATTCTGTCTAGTTGCATCATGGAGGAAATGTTATGGGACTGCAAACAACTTGGAGCACATTCTCCTGCTACTCTCCTGTTCACACTGATGTATTTCAACACTAAGTAAGAATGTTTTATATAAAAGTCTTTCATGTCTGAGTCCATGTAGCCTACCAAATGGCTTAGTTTTTGTAACTTGCTGAAAAAGATTTCCCAAACTCCTCCTGTCCCCTGCATACCAAACAGATGAATTGGTAAATATACTTTAATGCTTGCCAAATGCTTTAAGGCTTACTATTTGTGTTTTGCTCAAATTCTCATTATCTCTTGATGTTTAGTGCACATGGTGAACTGACGGGTGGGGAGTGGATAGTACATGTTAGAAGTAGTCGTTATGAGTAATCAGGGAAAATAAATCTATCTAATTTTTCATAAGCTAGGTACTGAAAGACAAACCTCTTATCATACTTTTATAATTAATTTTCAATTTTTTTATACTTTTCTTTCCACAGAACTATCATGTTGGTTATTTTCACAACCACAAACAATATTCATGTAAAAACCACTGTAGGACTCATTACTGAGTCTTATAAGATACAATCCCTGTATGCTGCTTATGTAAATTCTTAATAACTTGGTATTATTTCTTTTCTTGTGCTGTCAGTTTCTGAACATCCATTAATATTGTTTCCAATGAAAGCCCCATTTTAAATGCCAAGCAAACTATGTATACATTGCAAATAAAACACAGTTGGAAGGTAATATATTATTCATTAGTGCAGGGGTCGGAAACCTTCAGGGCACAGCCCATCAGGTAATCCGCTGGCGGGCCACAAGACGTTTTGTTAACACTGACCGTCCGCAGGCACGGCCCCCCGCAGCTCCCAGTGTCCCCAGTTCGCCGTTCCTGGCCAATGGGAGCTGCGGGAAGCGGCAGGCCGCAGGTACGTGCTGACTGCTGCTTCCTGAAGCTCCCATTGGCTGGGAACAGCGAACTGTGGCCACTGGGAGCTGTGGGGGGCTGTGCCTGCGGACAGTCAACATCAGCAAAATGTCTTACGGCCCGCCAGCGGATTACCCTGCATTAGTGGTCTTAAGCTATTACACTTCCCTCCCTCCTCTTCCTCCCCCTCCCCCACTTGCTTACCCTAATTGTATAATTTAGAATTTTAATTTACTTAATTACATTGGTATTGAGTTGTTCATCTCAAATTGGAATTTAACTTTCTAAAAACAGGTTGGAATCAAGAAATCCTATAATACATGTTGACTTATTCTTCCTTTGTATAAATAGATTCTTTCTCTGTATAAAACTAAATATTCTGAAGTTATTTATAAGATAGACATAAATCAATGATTCTTCTTGACCACACGCTATTTGTGCTTAATTATATTACAAGATGATCTTTGACTCTTCTGAGGATGTGCGTTGACAAAAGCATTAAGATAAACATTTACTAAAGTTTTAAAGTAACTGTTTCAAATCATGTTGGTCTGAATTTGACTTCCTTTTAAAATTACCTGGTAAATAATATCCTCTCTTTTAAAATATTTGGTAGTGCCTTTACTTTTTAATAATAAAAAAAAATATCACTGTTCTGTGCAAGGCAAGTTTTTTGTATTTTTCCTCTGTTGCTGCAGTTAACAAAGAAATACCATTCCTAGTTTAATAGTTTTTCTTTCTGCACCAGAATCAACAAAAACCCAAAGCAATATTAACATTAATTACAAGATGTGTCCAAATATTAGGGGGTATAGAGACTGAAATGTTTTGCCAAAAAACAAACTTTTGTACACCTTTACCCCGATATAACACGACCCGATATAACGCGGTAAAGCAGTGCTCCGGGGGAGTAGGACTGTGCACTCCGGTGGATCAAAGCAAGTTCGATATAACGCGGTTTCACCTATAAGGCGGTAAGATTTTTTTGGCTCCCGAGGACAGCGTTATATCGAGGTAGAGGTGTATAAACTTTATTTTGCAATCTTATAACAGACAGCATTACTCTTTTTATAGTTTAAATGAATTTTGGTGTGCAATGATTTTAAACAGATTGGAATTAAATAACATCAGAATAGGATGTGCATTCCTACGCACCTTTGATCTGTCATTAAGCTAAAAATTAAGGTCCCAGTTCTTCAAAGCACTTAAGGACCGATGCAAAGTCCAATGAAGTAAATGGAAAGACTCCCCTTGAGTTCTGTTGGCTTTGGATTATGGTTTTAACCATGTGCTTAGCTTCAAGCACATACTTAAATGCTTTGTTGAATAAGAGCTGGAGGGTATGTCTACACAGGGATTAAAGATCTGGTTAGCCTAGGTCAGTTGACTCGGGCTCATGGACTCAGGCTGCAGAGCTAAAAATCGCTGTGTAGATGTTCAGTCTCAGGCTGGACCCCGAGTCCTGGGACCATCCCCTTCGCAGGGTCCCAGAGCTCAGGCTCCAGCCCAAGCCCCAACATCCACACTGTGATATTTTCAGCCCTGGAGCCCAATTCAGCTGATGTGGTCCAGCTGTAAGTGTTGTATCCCTATGTAGATGTACACTAAGAGCCTTTAACTACCCAAAAGTGTATCAATATTTTAACCTTCCTCCCCTTCCCCAAACAAAAAAAGTTAGAAGCATTCAGAATGGGTTTATTTTGAAAGATTATTCTATTTACTATGCCATAATAAATAGCTCTCGGATGGAGAATCTGATTTTGGGTTGTTAAAATTATTTTTTAGTCTGTCTTCCTGTTTCTCTTTCTTGTTGATTTATGTTCCTTTTATTTATGGTGGTGGAAGGCAGAGCTGATTATTTGCTATTAAAGATTCTTTATAATGTTGCTTAAGACTCCTTGGTAACCAAATTAGGAGTATACTACAAGCGGAGTAAGATCTCAAACAACCCTTGTTTTCACTAAAGTCCCAATCCAGCAGAAACCTCAGTGACACTACTCACAATGTGTAAAATTCAGCATGTGCATAAATCTTTGCAGGATTAAGTGATGTTTTCTAATATAGTATTGGATCCTGCAAATACTTGCTTTGCTGGGACTATTCATGTGAGTAAAGTTACTTCCAGAATCAAGTCCATAGATTAACGTTCAAAAGGAAACACCTGTATAGTGAGGTCTTAAGGAATATTTCAGCTCTCTGCCCTCATTTCTGATTTTGGCACAATGCAGAAGGGATCTTTCTGAAATTTGATGTGGGGTCTAGATGAGCTCAAATAATTAGTTGAAGTCAGAATGTGACTTTGAACAGGTAGGATTATATTCTGAATTCTTGCTGTGCCATAAAACAGTAATATTGAATCCAATTACTCTGGGTTTACACAAGTATAACAGGTCAGAATTTGGTCCACAGTCCAAAGCTATACTTTTTATCGAGAATTTGGAAAGCCTTTTAAAAAATATTTCTACTCACTTAAAAAAAAAAATTAAGTACTCCCTGCCCAGTCTGCGCGCGCTCGCTCGCGCTCGCTCGCTCTCTCTCTCTCCCCAAAACTGAGTTATAATTTGTTTTTCTCTTGTATGTGAGTAGGTATTTCATATTGAAAACTGTGGAGCAGCATGCACAGCTAGCCTTTTCCAAAATACTGAAGCAGACCAGGAAAAATACAGGCATCGGAAAGGACAAATGTTCTATAATACGATTCCTGAGGCTTTATGGACAGATTCTTGGAGGACGAAAAGGTTTGAACTCATTAGACTAGGATAATAACCTTTAAAATGATTGTGTGCCATTGTTTGCCACTAAGATTGTGAAGGACATGACAAAAAAAGCCTTCTTGGCAATTTGTTTGGAATCTGAGCACTGCTGTTAGTGTACATATATGCTTAGACTCTGTTCCAGCAGAGATAACTGTGTAGGTGAACCCCTCCTACTGTGCATAGCCCCATTTAAGTCCGTGGGGTTCTTTAGGGAAGCAGGGGTTTGCCTGTGTAGAGTCAGTCTCAGGCCTGGAGCTTTAGATTGTATTCCCCACCCCTAGTGATGCACATCTAAGTTGGGACCCTCAAATGCACTCAGCATTGGCCTAACTCTGCACCCACTGAAATCAATTAGAGCAAAGGTAGGCCAGCACTAAGTACAGGGTATTCTTAAAAATTCCAACTTTCATGTTTTTGGCAATTTTTCTAACTTTTATTAAAACTGTCTCCCTATTTCCTTTCTCTTCTCCCCTTGCATGTTTGTGTTTCTTTTTGCATCTTTTCTACATCTGGTTCTTTTAGAAACCCAGACATAGGATTTGTTTCACAGGGGGCATTACGCTATGTATATTTTAGATCAGTTACTCTCAAAATGCTTGGGCCGTTTCCTTGCTCTCTGAACCCCTCCTAATTTACAAACATGCGCACACACCTCTGCCTTGGTGGAGCATATCTGCTCTCTTCAGAGTGTGTGTTTCTCTCCTTAAAGCCATAACTTGTCCTCAACCTGTGTGCGGAGTTCACATTGATGTTCCGTAGGGGAGAGGATTTTTGTCTTCAGCATACTGGCAGGCTATTGTCCTAGCCATTTTCCAAAATGGTTGCGGGTCATGGAACTAGCCTATCTGGAAGTTTAACAAACTACAACTCATTCTGTGCTCTGAATTGTCAAGTGATTGGCTTCATTCTCCAGTTACTACAGATCTACCTTACGTACATACATAATGGTTCAGTATCTTCTCTGCAGCCATAAGGCATAGGCTGCTTAAAGAAATAGCATCAGACATATGCTCAAATGAAATCCCTGCCCCCACCCCTGAGAGGACTGTGCATGCACAGATGAACTCTTGAGGTGATTCCTAAATTATAGAATGAGAGGGTACATTCAGACTCTACAAGAGCATTAAACAGTGGTTGCTATAACTTTTCTGAATAGAGTTGGTCTCCAGAAAGGCTAGATGCATATTTTATTCTTTTGGGTCACTTCTGCAAGTATTGAACAGCGTGGCATTCCATAACACTTTCTTTATGCTGCAAAAGTTTGAGGCACCCTCTTATATGCTTTGTGAGAATAACTTGCACAGCTTTCCTATGTTACCATGTGATCTTATTGGCATTTCTTTCAGGTTGCTTGATGGTCACTTAGAATCATAGACTATCAGGGATGGAAGGGACCTCAGGAGGTCATCTAGTCCAACCCCCTGCTCAAAGCAGGACCAATCCCCAGACAGATTTTTGCCCCAGATCCCTAAGTGGCCCCCTCAAGGATTGAACTCACAACCCTGGGTTTAGCAGGCCAATGCTCAAACCACTGAGCTGCCTCCCGGCTTGTCTGAAATTGAGGCAGGGACTCATATTTTTTTGTTTGCCTGGGGCTGCAATGCTGCTTGAGGCCTCTCAGTGCTACTTTAATATAAACCAGTATGCATCCCGTCTACTACAGTAAAGAATGCTAACCACTTAAGTTTAAGCACTTCGAGTTCTTAATGAAAATGAGTTTGAGTAGTAGGGTTGCAGCTACTCCTAAAGTGCTGAATGGAGGCCATGACTTGGTTTCCAGAGGGTCTAAAGCAACTTTTTTTTTTTAAATATAGTTTACAAATAAATAGGATTTCATCCAAGAAAATTGTATAGGATTTACTTAGAAGAATGGAGGATTTGGAGTCCTTAGAAAGGCTGACAGTATTGCCTCTTCTCTTTCTCCCCCTCATCTCCTTTCCCCTTCTGCCACTTTGGGGAATGACACTTTCTCTACTTATCCAGTGGAAGCTAAACACTTCCCACCAAGATGTGCAACAGAATTTTTACCTGTTTACAAATCAGTCCCTTCCACGATGCCCAGGCATTCACTAGGCTAGTGAAATGGCATCAATCCTAGTGATCCAGCTCCTGGAGCCATTGAGCTGATTGCAAGGGAAAATTCCTGTCTCTTATACACTTTTGTGTGTGTGTGTGTGTGTGTGTGTGCGCACAAAGCATTTTAAAATGATTCCTAGCCCAAAAAGCATATGTAACTTTTGAAAAGGCTTTGCAAAATCAAGTAATTTAGGAAGCAATCTCTCATACAGTCATTGGTTGTTTTAGTGGATTTTCAGAGAGGTGAACGTATGCCCATAAAGTCAGACTGCTTACAGGGCCGGCTTTAGGGCGATTCAGCCAATTCCCCGGAATTGGGCCCCGCAACATCCTGAAGGAGCTGCCGCCGAAGTCCCGCCACTGTCTTCGGCGGCAGCTCAATCGCCGCCGTGGAGGAAGTGCCGCCGAAGGCACTGGCAGCCGATTGAGCTGCTACCGAAGTTCCGGCACTGTTGTCGTCGGCAGCTCAATCGTTGCCGCTGTCTTCGGCGGCATTTTGGCGGAGGGTCCTTCCTCCGCGGCAGCGATTGAGCTGCCGCCGAAGACAGTGGCGGGACTTTGACGGCAGCTCCTTCGACTCGGGCCCCGCGGTGCCTAAAGCCGGCCCTGCTGCTTTAGACTGGATCTGCAAAACCTATGATGGGGTTCTGCAGACACAATGAATGAAATCCTAACCCCATTGAAATCAATAGGACTTTTGTCGTTGACATCACTGAGGTCAGGATTTCACCTCATATATTCAGAAAACTCATCACTGGTAAATAACTTTTTACATGAACAGTTTGTTTTTATTAGGTTAAATCCTTATGTTTTAGGTCAGCCATACAACTCACAGTATACGTTTTTATAGCTACATGTTTTTAGCTGCCGCTGTCTGCAGGAAGTACTTTACTGTTGCATGAGCTTCACCCTCTGTTTCCTATGATACAATTGTACATGCTAATGATCAGTATGGCTAACATTTATCTGCTAGTACAATATACCAGATTGGCTTTATTTTCCTAAGCTGTAAATCATTTATCCACAGACTAGGTCAGACACTGGCAAGAGCAGTAAGTTTCTCTATACTACAACAGTGGTGTGCCTGTTGTTGAAACATTCAGCTGCTATAAAAACACTTTATTTAAAGGAGCCACATTGAAATAAGACTGTTTTTAAAATAGTACACCTCTACCTCGATATAACGCTGTCCTCAGGAGCCAAAAAATCTTACCGCGTTATATTGAACTTGCTTTGATCCACCGGAGTGCGCAGCCCTGCCCCCCCGGAGTACTGCTTTACCGCGTTATATCCGAATTCATGTTATATTGGGTCGCGTTATATCGGGGTAGAGGTGTACTACTGATCAAAAACTTTCATCTGTAAAAATACTTTATTGAAACTAAATGCTGTGTTTGTGAACTTACTGCACACTATTTGCCTCTTTTTTTGATTTGCAGATGAGACTTATGTGGAACAACCTGAAAACCCAGACAACCCTTTGCAGTGCCCCATAAAACTGTATGACTTCTATTGCTTTAAATGGTAAGGCTCTAAGGACTTATTTTCTACACTAGTTTTAAACATTTGATGGCTTTCAACAACGTTTCATCAAACTAGCTATAACAACTTTAGCAGTTCACAGGGAAAGATTTTCTCTTCTATAATGATTGACTTCCCTCATTTAATACTTGGGCTTCACACCACAACAAACACCTATTCCACTCTGAGTTTGGCAAGAGTGGATCACTGCTAATTCAAAGAGGAATGCCTAAAGCTAGCAACTTTTTATGCGTGGGAGCAAATATATCTTATTACATAATAAAGAAGAAAGTCAATGCTAATTTTACTATTAAAAGGAGTATAATAACAAAGTAGTGTGTTGCTTGGTATAATTTAAACTTTCCTTATAGCCCCCAAGGTGTCAAAGGGCCAAGTGATACCTTCTATCTGGTCCCTGAACCAGTCGTGGCACCAAACAGTCCTATCTGGTACTCTGCTCAGCCTGTGAAAGTGGATGTAATGGAGCAGATGTTGACCAGAATTCTGATGGTCAAGGAGGTCCAAGAAGCACATGCGAAGACCCATATATCCGCATAGCAACAAGGACAAACGGATAAGTTACAACATTGCTCATATTACGAAGTTGTAAATACAATATTTTTTTTCATAAGGCATGGAAGACTGTCTGTAGCTAACACTTTCTTTTTACTAGAAGATGACTGAATGCTATGAGTAAATAGCCTTTAACAGTACCAATTTGCTAAATTCCAGAAAGTGGATTTCCTATTTTGTTCATATTTGTCTAATTTATACTAGCACCTAAAGAGGGACAGATGTGGTTCTAGTACTAATACTGTGAAACACCAGCTAAATCAGAGTCCCAAAAGTGTCATTTTGATTAATTTATAAGTACATAGCTCCTTAAACTGAATTGACAGTGGGAAGTGTATACAAATTCAGTTTTTATCATAGTCCTCAATGGAAATAGTGGTTACTGAATAATATTACTTACATTGTGACTTACTAATAGTGCAATGCAGGCATAATTTTCTCTATAAAACAAGAGTGACTTTTAATTTTTTTTTCCTTGTTAAAAGGATGCTTCCATGACTAGACTATTTGCAAAGGATAGACTTTGGAGAAATAGTACTATGAGAGGAGTAGGAAATCTAACAGCCTTAAATGCCTTGTGGCTAATATTTGTATAAGGTTGGATAGCTTACATTAAAACATTACTTTATTTAGTTAGCAGGGAAAGAATTTACCTCACTTTCAAAAGCTGGGGCAATAAAGACACCAGAAGCTCTGAGACTGTTCCTATTTCTAGGTTGTGAATATGTGCATCGATAAACTTCTCACTACACCCTTGACACTTTACTGGAATCAACTGTGTATGTACAGAAGGCTTGCATGACACAGATCTATAAAAATTTACCTCAGTTCAGTAATCTAGTGCCTTACCACAACCCAGCCACCTAAACATTGTAGTAGTGGCTGTAAAGTATCTTGTTGATGTAAAGTTCACCTTTTCCTGGGAGATTTTGTATATTTTTCACATGATAATACTGTATAGATCACCAGTAGGAAAAATGGAGTTTGTTGGTGGAAGTATTATAGATTATGCTATGTTATCTTGTTTACAAACTCAATACTAATTGTCTTGAAAATAAACTTTGCTTTTGATAGTGTTGTCAAAATTACATTTAAACATGAAGCTGAAACAAATGAAGTGACCCACTGTTTTTGAATAGTTCACTAAAACCAGACATAAACAATAAATGGGTTAAGATCACATCTCTTCAAATGCTTATTGACTGAAAAAGAATGCTGCCATTTTATATTTGTATACCATGAGTGGAGGCAATAGTTTTTGATCCAAGATGGGAGATGTTACTATTGACCGTGACAAATATCTAGTGCAGTGCATGACCCCTAGTGCCAACATGGCTGGTTTAAAATTAAATAGGGATGGCATCTGATCTGGTTCATACCAGTATATGCACGTTCATTCTCTCTCTCTCTGTCTCTCTCTCCATATACATACATACAACCTGCTGTAAATATCCAGAAACATTTAAATGAATGTGTTGCAAATTGCCATTCTGAACATATTTTTCTCTCCCATCTCTACTATGAAGAGAGAAGGTGAAATGGGTAAAACCTAGTAAATAATCCAGCCCATCTCTGGTAATAGAGGCTTGTTCCTAAAGACGTCTCCAAACTCATGTTCAATTGCAAATGATGGGGCTTCTTCCTCTCAAGAATAGCCTCCCTTGTGAAGTGATGAAGCTTTTCCTGCTCAGCTTAAATTTTCTTTCCTAATTTTCTCACAGTTTCTGGTTATGCTTTCAGAATTCCATCCTAAATTACGTTCTTCAAAGAGTCAGACATCTATCCCTTTAGTCATTTTAGTTAAACTGTCACAATCAATCCTCCCACCTCCTTTGGAACTGTTTTTTCTTAAAGCTACCTCTAGTTTGTCAAATTGTACTGTGATGCCCAGAGCATCGTAAATGCGGTTGTCAAGAGCAAGCAACTGTGATTAGTTTTTGCTGAGATGAATAGGCCAATAGATGCTTTGTAACTGGAATTAAACTAGTATAGTAAAGACATATCAATAACTTTTGACAGAGATAGAATAGGTCTTAAATCCAGTAACTGTAAAGGGATTGGGTCCTGGTTGTTGCAACTACTGGCATGACCTCCCACTGCTTGTTCTTACCAAAGGATTTTAATGATGTTAAGGTTAAGCTAAGACATTTTACACAGCATTTAGAATATGTGATCAGCAACCTCACTGGAAGATTGAATGCTGCTACTGTGGCTATAAAAAGCATCATCTATACTGTCTATCTTCAAATCATTCATAGGGAGTATATGCATATTGTAAACATAAACAGAGTAGGAAGAGAGCCTTAGAATTCATCCACTCATTTCTGACAAACCATTAACCTACAACGTCCACGCCCTTCTTGACTGCTAAGACACCAGCACAGGAAGAGATGGATGCAACAGGTCTATGTTTGAAGTGCATCTTATGTTACTAAGTTTATTATGCAATCAAAATTAGCCCAGCTGATTAATTTAGACATATGAACTATTGTAGATACACTTTCACTTCCAAATGATACCCAGAGAAAGATAAAAGCGCTGTAGACATTATTGTAGAATTTACAGCTGCAGATAATGTGAAAGCTAAGCTTATTTAGTCTTTCAAGGAGAAGTTAGATTTTAATTGAGGTTAGGATGTCTAGAGTATGTAACTGAGCCTTCATTCTTAAAAGATCCATCTCACTTTGAATGAGCCTTCATCTTGTTAGTGGTAGACATGATTCAGCTATATGAAAGGAAGTTCACGGCCCAAGTAAACAACCTATCCAGTTAGTATTTGTCACAGTTAAGATAGTGGCATAACTTGGAAGTGGATAACTTGGTTACAAATAACAAGCTCTAGTACAGATGCTACAGTATATTACAGCAAAGCAGCAGCTCTGCTTTAGTTAAGGCGGGGAAGCCCTTTCTGTTTAAAGGTTGACTCTTAGTGCTCTAAAAGCCCCATGTTTACTTGAATTGCCTTGAAATTTGGTATGCCTCATGAGGATGGTGGGTAGAATTCATGATCCAAAGTTGGAGTTATTTGAACAAGGAGTTTGAGATCCAGCATTTCTTAAGGTTGACATTCTACCAATGGCTTTGTGTAGACTTGGGAATCAAACTATGTCTCTGATTGTGCCCCAAATGTCTGTCTGTCACTCAACATTTATCCTAGCTACTGTAGAATACTTACCAGCCCTTAGGGGAAGTAATAGTGAAAATGTTATTCAAAAAAGTTAAGCTGTCTAGATGTGTTCTAATGCCTTGCCACAGTAGTCTCAACTGCCAACCTACATAATGGTCATGTAGGTAGCTGTAGTTATTGACTCAACAAAAACATTTTTCTGTTTTAAAAAAACAAACTGGTATTTACTGACAAAATACTTAACATAGTTAGGGTTGGCTTGTGGTATTTCACACCCTTCCAAAATAATGAGTTCAGTGACATTCTAACCTCTGAAAACCAGGAAGTGAATAGTTGATACATACGTGCGCGCGCGCACACATTCTGCCTTTGGAAATAGTGAAGAACACTCAGGGAATAGGGCATATGGACACTGGAAGACCGAGTATAAGGCAGATTGCCTCATATCACAATCATAGTTCTTCTTTGACATGTGTTGCTCATGTCCATCCATGTTAGGTGAGTGTGCTTGCCACATGCACCAGTGCCGGAAGTTTTTTCCTCAGTGGTATCTGTAGGGGGACCAGCTCTGGTGCCCTCTGGAGTGGCGCGCATATGTGCCGATATAAGGGGCTCCTCCGGCTTCTCCCTCCCTCAGTTTCTTCTTACCGCCAGTGATGGTGCTGGAACATCTCCTTGCTTCAGCAAGTGCTCTTCCTATTATTCATTCATTGTGTAAATAGTTCATTAGATTTTTTGTTCTTTTAATAGTTAGCTAATAGTACTGTAGATAAGTTAGATAGTCCCCTAAGGGACTTAGCCCAGGGATGGGGCATGCCCTGGTCCCCGGGCTTCAAGCCTTGTGATGGCTCCAAAAGCCTATGCCAATCAGCAACCCTCATCAAAGCTGCTTGCCATGTTTGGGGGAAACCCATGTTTGTGATAAATGTTGCATCTGCAAGAGCTTCAAGACAAGAACTAAAAAGGAGTGGGACATAAGACTTGGAGCGCTCCTCATAGAATCGACCCTTGTGCCGGTCTCTGAGCCACCGAGATCGGACTCTGCACTGAGCACAGTGGCATTGGTGCGAAGTGCACCGCCGGCACTGGCCTCCCAATGCCAGTCCCCGGTACTTGCTAAGAAGCAGAGGAAGCACACCGGGAGAGGGCATTCCCCGACATCCCATCCTGAAAAGAGAAAGACCAGAGAGCAGCATAGGCCTGTGTGGGGCAACATGTCTCTAGAGCCCAGCCAGGCATGTGCATTGCTGGATAGGCTATCCAGCCCTCCTAGGGACTCACCAGCCACCCTGGGTAGTGGCGGAGGTCCCATCCACGCTGGCGGACTTCAAGGCCGCAAAAGACATCATGTCTTTGCCGTTGCCACCGATGCCTCGTCAAGACTTAGCCATCTCTAGAGGGAAGCAAGCACTGGGGCCCATGCAACGGGCTCTGTCTGGGTGGCATCGCTCCCCGGCACTGCAGTGGTTGACATCGAAGCAGTGATCCTTGGGGATGTGCTTCCGAACTGCTCATACCATTCGCTGGACTCTCAGCACCGGTCCCCCAAGGTGTGGTGTCGCTTGCACAATGGTCAGCACAGAGCAGTAGCACACCACCAGTCCCTGGAATCATGGCACCGGTCACTGGAGTAAGGGCATCGCTCCTCTGGGCAAAGAAGTTAACCGGGACCATGATGCTGATCCCTGGGACCATAAAACTGGTCCCCGGCACCCAGACGCAGATTGCCGGATTCATGGCACTGATCCCAGGGGTTGGGGTGGCGTTCTCTGCCATCTCATTCTTGGTCGCCGGACTCCCAGCACCATTCCCAGAGCTTTAGCTATCGATCGCCACTGTACCGTCGCTGATCCGCCGAGCTCTGCCACTGGTCCCCGGACAGGCAGCACCGGGACCCTGAGCCCCAGCTGCAGATGCTGGGATATTAGGTGTGGAGGTGATATGGACGTAGCGTCGGCACTGCAATGGTCTCCAAGTCAGGAACTTTCCTCCTCGGGCTTGGAGGCTGAGGAGATAGCGGGTCTCTCGGACTGGGTGCACCCAGCCAGATCGGGCCACCAGCCAGAGCAATGGCCCACAACATGGTACTTTTGGAACCTGTGGGGGTTCCCCCCAGCATCGGAGACCCAGATGCAGTGTTCAGTGTTGGGGCATCAGAGAGGAGGTCAGCAACAGTCTTCCGCCCCCTTTGGACTCAGAGGCGGGTTCTGAGCAAAGTGCCCAGGAGTACCCTCTGGCCTCAGTCGAGGCCTGCCATGCAGGGGATGCTGAGCCAGCCCCTCCCCCCATCCTCATCTCCTCGTCATCCTCACCTGATGAGGCAGTGGCAGGACCGTCCCAGACAGTGCCACAGGACAATGCCAAGGCACACCAGGAGCTGCTAAAGTGGGTGACAGCAAACCTAAGATTGGAAGCAGAGGAGTTGGTGGAACTCTGACACTTCATTTGACATTTTAGCTGTGGTGACCCTGTCTAGGGTGGTGCTCCCAGTACACGAAGGGATAGTAAAACTGGTGAAAGCCTTATGACAGGCCCCATCCCCTCTCCCGCCTATTTCCAAGTGGGCTGAGAGGAAGTATTACATCCCAACAAAGAGGTTTGAATATTTATATTCTCACCCAGCTCCGAACTTTTTAGTGGTCTCTGTGGCCAACGAGAGGGATAGGCAGGGGCAACCCAGTCCAACTCCCAAAAACAAAGACAGCAAGAGGCTAGACTAATTTGACAGAAAAGCTTATTCATCTGCCAGCCTCCAATCATGAGTGGAAAAACATCAGGCCTTACTCAGGAGGTATGATTTCAGTGTGTGGCAGTCTGTGGCCAAGTTCGTGGACTTGCTAGCGGGAGACTCCAGACAAGAGTTCCTGCCCATTTTAGATGAAGGGAGAAACGGGGCCAGGGCATCCCTTCAGGCTGCCTCTGACACGGTGGACTCAGCGCCCAGGATCATTGCTATGGCTGTGTCAATGAGCATCATGGCTGCTGTCTTCCGGGCTGTTGATGGAGGCTCAACAATCAATCCAGGACTGCTCCTTCCATGGCCTTGCTCTGTTTGCAGAAGAGACGGACACGAGGTTACATGGGCTTAAGGACTCTAAGGCTACTCTACGTTCCCTGGGTCTCTATAGACTGGCCCCCGCTAGAAAGAGGTTCAGACTGCAGTAACCTCAAAGACAAAGCAGTCAGGCGCGACCAGAACCCTATCACAAGAAGGGCAAGGGCTATAAGAGCTGTCAAGGCCAACAATCAGCCCCTTCCTCCCACTCGGGCTCCTCCTGCTTCCCGCCTGGAAACAAGCAGGCACTTTGAGGATGCGCCCGAGGCTGACCTCCCAGTCTGCAACCAGAATCCTGCACCCCTCTTGTTTTCAAACAGCCTTTTTCCTTTCCTCCCCACTTGGGCCGCTATAACATCAGACTAGTAGGTCCTCAGCACTGTGGCAGTGGAGTATACCCTACAGTTTATTTCTACCCCACCCTTCCCCCATCCCTCTTCAGGGACCCTTCTCACGAGCAACTTCTTGCTGAAGCGGTGCAAGCCCTCCTGTGAGTAGGAGCCGTAGAGGAAATCTCCATACATCTAAGGGGGAAAGGGTTTTACTCTCGGTACTTTGATACTGAAGGCCAATGGGGGTGGGAGGGGAGGCGTCACGAGGCGTCAACAAATATCTCAAGAAGTTGAAGTTCCTCCTGGCCTCCATTATCCCCTCCCTGGAAACTGGTACACCACCCTCGACTTGAAGGACGCGTATTTTCATATTTCCATTTTCCACGGACACAGAAGGTTCCTCCGGTTTGTAGTAGGACAAACCCACTACCAGTTCGCAGTGCTTCCATTCGGCCTGGCAACTGTCAAGGGTATTCACTAAATGCATGGTGGTGGTCACAGCCTACCTGAGGTGCCAGGGCATTCAAATCTACCCATACCTAGACAACTGGCTTATCAAGGGTCATTTGCGGGCATAAGTCCAGTGCAGCGTCTATTTGGTGCAAGCCATGTGCCAAGCACTAGGTCTGTTGTAAATGAACAAAAATCCACATTGGTCCCACTACATAGAATAGAGTTCATCGGGGCAGTTCTGGACCCCACCCGAGCCAGGGCCTTTCTCCCAGAGTCCAGATACAAGGCAATGTCAGGTCTCATCACCCAACTCACCAGTCATCCTATCACCACAGCCAGGATATGCCTCAGGCTGCTAGGGCACATGGCGGCGAGCACTTATGTAGTTCAACATGCACAACTACATCTCAGGCCACTCCAGATGGGGCTGGCATCAGTCTATACCCTAGCCAGGCTCCAGCTGGACAGAGTCCTCACAGTTCTGCTGCAAGTACTTACTACTCTGGAGTGGTGGTCCAACCTGGTAAATATATCTGAAGGAATATCCTTTGCGACCCCAAAACCCACAATGGTGCTAGTGCTGGACGTGTTGGACTTGGGCCTGGGAGCCCACCTTGGATCACTAAAGACCCAGGGGCTGTGGTCCTGGGAAGAGTTGGCACTGTACATCAATGTCAGGGAGCTCAGGCCCATCCAGTTGGCTTGTTAAGTGTTCTTTTTGCAACTGTCCCACCAGGTGTTACAAGTGTTGACGGACGATAGGGCCTCCATGTTCCATGTGAATAGACAAGGAGGAGCATGGTCCTCGGCCCTCTCTCAAGAAGCCCTTTGACTGTGGAACTGCATGCCATACACATTGAAGCTCTACATCTCCCTGGTGTCTGAAACATGCTGGCGGATTGCCTCAAGCAAGTGGCTCTTTTCTCACCACGAGTGTTCCCTCCACTCAGAGGTCGTCAGAATGATTTTCCAGAGGTGGGGAACTCCCCAAGTGGACCTGTCCGCCACCAGGCGGAACAGGAAGTGCCATCGGTTCTGTTCCCTTCAAGGGCTGAACAGCAGATCACCTAGTCCTCTCTAGGCTCACTAGCCCTCCCTTCGAGCCTCTAGCCTCCTGTTCTCTTTCACATCTGTCGTGGACGGTTACTTTCCTTGTGGCTATCATTTCAGCGAGGTGAGGCTCCGAGATTGAAGCCCTTACATTGGAACCCCTGTACACAGTGTTCAACAAGGTTCAGTTGCGTCCACACCCGGCCTTCCTGCCGAAGGTGGTGGTGTCTTTTCATGTTAGCCGGGACATTTTCCTCCTCGTATTCTGCCTGAAGTCTCGCTCGTCCAACGAGGAGAGGCGCTTGCACACCTTGGATGTCCGGCAGACTCTGGCTTTCTACTTAGAGCGTACCAAGCCCTTCCTTAGATGACTCAACTCTTCGTCGCAGGGGCTGACAGGATGAAAGGCCTCCCAGTGTCTTCTCAGAGGCTTTCATCTTGGATTACTACCTGCATCTCTACTTGCTATGAGTTGGTGCAGGTCGTACCTCCACCCATAATAATAATAGGATATCTCCAAATATTATATTATCTCCTAGAACTGGAAGGGACCCCGAAAGGTCATCGAGTCCAGCCCCCTGCCTTCACTAGCACGACCAAGTACTGATTTTGCCCCAGATCCCTAAGTGGCCCCCTCAAGGATTGAACTCACAACCCTGGGTTTGGCAGGCCAATGCTCAAACCACTGAGCTATCCCTCCCTCATCGTGACAGTCCATTCAACTAGAGCTCAGGCATAGTCAGCAGCCTTCCTAGCACAAGTCCCTATCCAGGACATCTGCAGGGCTGCAACGTGGTCACTGGTACACACCTTCACAACCCACTATGCCATCACTCAGCAGGCCAGAGATGACGCTGGCTTTGGCAGTGCTGTGTTGCAATTGACACGTCCATAAACTTCTACCCGCCTCCAGAGATACCGCTTGGGAGTCACTTGACATGGAATGGACATGGGCAAGCACTTGAAGAAAAAACAGTTACCAACCTTCCGTAACTACTGTTCTTGGAGATGTGTTGCTCATGTCCATTCCATGACCCGCCCTCCTTCCCCTCTGTCTGAGTTCTGGCAAGAAGAAACTGAGGGAGGGGGGAGCCCCTTATACAGTTGCATTCGCACGCCACGCTGGAGCCAGTCCCCTATGGATACCACTGAGGGAAAAGCTTCCAGCACTGGTGCATGTGGCGAGCACACACACCTAACATGGAATAGATATGAGTAACACATCTTGAAGAACAACAGTTATGGAAAGTTAGTAACCATTTTTTCTGCCAAGTTTCTCAAACTAATCCCTCCATCATTCAATACAGCTGTACCTAACGGTGAATGCATCTGTAATGAATGCAGATAATTCTTAGTAGATAGTGCCAGCTCCAAGGGGGACAATTAAGGGTGCATTGGAATATACCTATACTGTGTGTGTTCTGGTTCTTCTTTGAGTGGTGGTCCCTATGTGTATTTACTATGGGGTAACCTACATTCCATGTGCCTGTGATGAATTTTTCACTAGCAGTGTCTATTGGTCTGCATCTGCTCCTCCTTATGCTCAACCAAGGGCTTGAGGGGCAGCATACACTGACCTCCTATCCAGTTCCTTTCTACCACTTATCATCTGAGACAAAACCTCCTCAGTGTCCACAAGCTTTCCTAGCATTCCTGCTCTTAGGTTTAGCTGTTGTGAATAGTTGCTCTTTAGATAGTGTTTAGTAATCATGTCAAGGCTATAGTTTCCCCTAGTACCTGTACACTTTGTGCACTTAGTGTATACCCAAGTTCCCTCACTTCAAATCCTGCCTAGGCTGCCCCCAGGCTCTTCCTGGTTAGTGATCCCCACAAGAGCGGTTTATGCTTTCACAGGGAGACCCACTCTTTGAAGTGCAAGATGTCGTTCTGTCCTTCAAATGTGACAGCATTGTAGAATTTCGATGGAGCGTTTCATATGGCCCTAATCTGACCTTGGGTCTACTGGCTCTCCAATACAGTGGATGGAGCCACCACCTAGTGGCCCTCTGGCCCCTGCGCTTCTTACTTTCTCATCCTCAGAGGTCAGACCCAAGGACTCATCCAAACTCAGAAGTGAGGAGGGTAAAGGCAAGCACCCTGATAAAAAGTAAGAAGAATCACCTCCCACATCCTCTAAGGAAAGGGCTTATTCCCCCATAATCTCAGGCTCTGGTGAGATGCCATGTGCTGGCATGGGTGTATTTGGAGCTCAGAGAGCATGGTTCTCCTTTGAGTTGTCATCTGGTGTGATAATTGGGTCTACAAATGTACTCACTTTTTACAGTTGAACTCAATTAGAGTAAGTTCATAAGATGTCACAATAACCTATAACAACCCATACTGATAGGAACAGGTGCAAGAAAACCAGACAAACAAAAAAGCCTGCTAATATAATTCAGACTCTATTAAGATCATATTTGATAAACAAGAAAATGTGGATCTGGAACTTAATTAGCCAAATTGGTATGTTGGGTATTAGGACTAACTTGTGGACAGAATGACAGAATGGGCTAGTCTACCTACCACACCCTTTTGGGTCCTTGAGACTTTGGGGAGAAAATAACAGATGGAGGCTACTGCTGTGAGCTTCACCATCATGGCTGCCATCCCCACCATTTCCTGGGACCCTAGGTTGTCTTCATCCTAATCCTGAAAGATCTCTCGATCAGACCAGAGAGAGGGACCCAGATAACATTACCGCGTCTACTAACTGTAGCTTAATCCCAACAGCACTTGGATGAAATGGGATCAGACTTTAACAACAACAGTTCCAGCCCACCTCAACTATCGTCTTCTCTTTTCTCCAAAAGGAAAGTTATTACCATCTCTGACAAGGGGGTTTTCCTTCTAAAAATGCTCTCCTGGGAAAGGGAAGAAGGGATGTTAAAAAAAAAAAAAACAAGCCTTACTTAATACTTTACCTTTCAAACATTTTAACAGTTTTTTCTTTAATAAAAGGTTAAAAAGATGTTTAATGTTTTATTTGCCATGGTATGAAGCAGCCTGAGGTCTCTGTGTACCAAACCTCAGACCTTGTTTTACACTGTATAATGGGATGGTGACTAGATGGGAACATCTTTGGTCTCATCTTCCATCTAAACTAATACAGGTCACTCTGGGTGCTCCACCATAGGACTTGTGCGCACTCAAGCACTCTTGGAGATTTTAATCAGCAGGGACTGAGGGTCTACACCAGTGTTTCCTCTAATTTTTCCCACCCATGTGCAGAATGAATTTTATGTGCACCAATATGGAGGTGATGTCTGACACATCACCTTCATATTGGTGCACATAACAAAATTCATGGGGTGGGGCAGAGGGGTTCTTGTGGGAGGGGGTTGGGGTGCAGGTGTGTGAGGGCCCTGGCTGGCAGTGTGGGCTCTGGGGTGGGGCAGAGGGTTGGGGTGCAGGGGTGTTAAGGCTCTGGCTCGGGTGGGGATGAGGGGTTTGGGGTGCAGGAGGGCACTATGGGGCTACTGCAGGAGAGAGGACACCCCCAATGCTCTCTCCCCACAGAAGCACCTAGGCTGGGGGGGAGAGGGGCCTGTCCCTTCCATAGGATCTCTAGGGTTGGAGCTGCAGGATAGGTGCCCCTCCCCCAGCCCCAGCAGATCCAAGCTGTGCCTGCGGCTGCTGCTCCCACTGCGCCACCCCACCTGCAGCTGGGCTGCTCTGGTGTCAGGCTGGGCCTCAATCTGGCTGCAGCTGGGTCCGTGCCACTCTAGCTTTGCTTGGGCCCAATCTGGCCGTGCCTGGGTTTATGCTGCTGCGGCTATGCTGCCCTGGCTGCACCTGGACCTGATCTGCCCGTGGCAGGTCCGGGCCTCAGGGCAAGTTGGGGCCAGGGGAGGGATGCCGCCTGGCTCTAGGTGGGTTCCCTAAGCGCCTGCATAGTGCTAAATAGGCTGCTGCATGGCCGTGCAGCTTACAGGGAACTTAGGTCTACACCTGCGCTCTATGCATCCTCATGCTCTGGTGCGAGAGTATATAAAGAGGGACCCATTACCCTTCCAGTTCCTTCTCAACCATCCTCAACTCAAGCCAGAGCACTGCAGTGTCTGCTGGTAGTTGTCAGCATCCTTTTATAAGTATTTAATTCTATTCCTTATTATTCTTTTACTTAGGTTTGTGCTTCTGAGGGTAGGGGGTGTTTTCCAGCTGCCCCTTTTCTTGTGCTGCCAGGGCCTTCCATTCTTGGCCATTGTTGGCTGGGGCCTCCCTGGTTGGGTTATGCCAAACCCCCCAGGCTTCAAAGTCTGTCAGCTCTGCCACAGGTCTTCGGCCCTCAGCAACAGGCGTTCCAGCTGAGTCAGGGAATGTCTCATCCTGTGAAAGTGTAAGGTCTACACCTAATTTAAAAACTGATCTTGCAAGCTCTGAGAGCTCCTTGAGGCTCGTGGAGCCTAATCTGTCCCAGTACACTGGCATCACACACTCAGGCAACAGTGGCGTCTTCCACAGCCCATGGGGCAGTTTTGGAAACTAACCATTCAAAAAGGAAAACCAAATTCCTGCAGAGAGACTCCAAAAGAAGGGGAAAGTTACTGTTCAAGACTGGAAATAGGGAGAGCTCATGCTCTGGTAATGGGTACTGCTACTGGCTCTGGTATCAAAGCACCAATACCGACCAAGACTTGTGGTATACTTGCACCAAGAAATCTTCTAGCAAACCATGCTGAGAGGCATTGTCGTCGATACTGAAGCTGAGCCCTCTAGCCCCAGAGACTTCTCCAGGTGCTATGACTCTTAAGAAGCTTTCTTCGGAGGTTCTGGTATCGCCCCTTTAGGTCACAGCCACAAGAAGTGCATGGACCATCCCTCTGCACCGTCTCTGGTATATTCCTCCTTAGGGTGCGTAACTATGGAGTGCATGAATCGTACTGCTGCACCCTCTTCCTGGTGCTCCACAATGCTCTAAGTGGCCGGAGGCCCCTCCACCGTGTTCTTGGGCGTCTGGGTGAGGAGGCTATGGAACTTGGGGAGGAGGGCTGTTGGTTACACAGGGGCTGTAGCGGCGGTCTCTGCTCCTGCTGCCTTTCCTGCAGCTCAACCATATGCTGGAGCATATCAGTTTGATGCTCCAGCAGCCGGAGCATATCAGTTTGATGCTCCAGCAAGCGGAGCATCGACTCTTGCCTTCTGTCTGCAAGCTGACGCCACCTATCATCTTCAGCCCGCCACTTGCTCTGTTCATCCCGCCACCTCTCCTCTCGTTCATACTGTGCTTTTCTGTAGTCTGACATTGACTGCCTCCACGGATTCTGCTGTGCTCTGTCAGCGTGGGAGGACATCTGGAGCTCCGTGAACATATCGTCCCGCGTCCTCCGTTTTCTCCTTCTAATCTTCACTAGCCTCTGTGAAGGAGAAACATTTGCAGCTGGTGGAGGAGAAGGGAGAGGTGTTTAAAAAAGATACATTTTAGAGAACAATGGGTACACTCTTTCACGTTAAATTTTGCTGTTCACATTACACAGCACATGTGCTTTCGTTACAAGGTCGCATTTTTGCTCTTATATTGAGGGCCTGCCGGTTTGGTGTGAGAGATCACTCACGCAGTGCCAGGCAACACATTTCGGCTTGCAGGCAGCCATGGTAAGACACAGTCTTTTGGCTTTTTTAATCTTCTTAACATGTAGCGCTCTCATTTCCCATACCAAGCACCCGTTGGGTTGGCCATTTAAAATGGGTTTGCAATGTAAAAGGAGGGGCTGCGGTTTCCGGGTTAACATGCAGCACAAACCCAACTAACTCCCCTCCCCCCCCACACCCAATTCTCTGGGATGATCACTTCACCCCTCCCCCCCACCGCGTGGCTAACAGCGGGGAATATTTCTGTTCAGCAGAGCAGGAAGGGGCACCTCTGAATGTCCCTTTAATAAAATCGCCCCATTTCAACCAGGTGACCGTGAATGATATCACTCTCCTGAGGATAACAAAGAGCAATAAGGAATGGATGTTGTCTGCATGCCAGCAAACACTGGGACCATACACTGCCATGCTTTGTTATGCAATGATTCCAGACTACGTGCTACTGGCCTGGTGTGGTAAAGTGCCCTACCATGGCAGACGGGATAAGGCAGCCCTCCCCAGAAACCTTTTGCAAAGGCTTTGGGAGTACATGAAGGAGAGTTTTCTGGAGATGTCCCTGGAGGATTTCCGCTCCATCCCCATACACGTTAACAGACTTTTCCAGTAGCTGTACTGGCCGCGATTGCCAGGGCAAATTAATCATTAAACACGCTTGCTTTTAAACCATGTGTAATATTTACAAAGGTACACTCACCAGAGGTCCCCTGTGTGCCCTCAGGGTCTGGGAGCACGCCTTGGGTGAGTTCGGGGGTTACTGGTTCCAGGTCCAGGGTGATAAACATATCCTGGCTGTTGGGGAAACCGGTTTCTCCGCTTCCTTGCTGCTGTGAGCTATCTACATTATCTCCATCCTCATCTTCCTCGTACCCCGAACCCGCTTCCCTGTGTGTTTCTCCAGTGAGGGAGTCATAGCACACGGTTGGGGTAGTGGTGGCTGCACCCCCTAGAATGGCATGCAGCTCCGCGTAGAAGCGGCATGTTTGCGGCTCTGCCCCGGACCTTCCGTTTGCTTCTCTGGCTTTGTGGTAGGCTTGCCGTAGCTCCTTAATTTTCACGCGGTACTGCTGTGCGTCCCTGTTATGGCCTCTGTCCTTCATGGCCTTGGAGACCTTTTCTAATATTTTGCCATTTCGTTTACTGCTTCGGAGTTCAGCTAGCACTGATTCATCTCCCCATATGGCGAGCAGATCCCGTACCTCCCATTCTGTCCATGCTGGAGCTCTTTTGCGATCCTGGGACTCCATCACGGTTACTTGTGCTGATGAGCTCTGCGTGGTCACCTGTGCTCTCCACGCTGAGCAAACAAGAAATGAAATTCAAACGTTCGCGGGCCTTTTCCTGTCTACCTGGTCAGTGCATCTGAGTTGAGAGTGCTGTCCAGAGCGGTCACAATGAAGCACTGTGGGATAGCTCCCGGAGGCCAATAATGTCGAATTCCATCCACACTACCCCAATTCTGACCTGCTAAGGCTGATTTTATCGCTAATCCCCTCGTCGGAGGTGGAGTAAAGAAACCCGTTTAAAGGGCCCTTTAAGTCGAAAGAAAGGGCTTCGTCGTGTGAACGTGTCCAGGCTTAATTCGATTTAACGCTGCTAAAGTCGACAAACTCGTAGTGTAGACCAGGCCTTAGAAAGCCTCTTGTATCACATCCAGTAAGTTGTCATCCTGCCTTGCTGAGGGGGTTATGCCCCTGCCCCCATACTCTGCAGATGAAGAGATTAGACTCCCTCTGGAGAAAGTCCAGGAATCTCCACACTTCCTGGTGAACATTCTACTTCCTAGGGCGAGGTTGTCTTACCCCATTAGTAGATTTACTATCACCAATCTACTGTATGACAGACACCTGCCATCACGATAAACAGTATTATGTACTGGCCAAGGGGATAGAATTTTTTCCCCTCCCATCGTTGGTAGTGGATTTTTTCCCCTCCCATCCTTTTTTCCTACCAACTCCTGGGTAATGGATGCAGTAAACAAGAAGCCATTGAGAAGCTTGTTCCAAATCGACTCTCTCAGATAAAGGGCTCAAGTGGCTGGAGCTTCTGGGCAAAAAAAGAGCTACTCCTCAGCTGCTCTGCAGTTTAGGGTCTCGAACTATTGAGCCTCGATAATGAAATATGCTTTAAACATGTACATTTTATTGACTACCTGCCACAAGGCCAAAGAGTCATTTTAAGCCCTTATTTCAGAAGGCCAGATGATCACGAAGGCTCCCTAGATTCGATAGCAATCGCTGTCATTCAGTGAGCCTCTTGGCTATAAAACCTCCAGCATTCCCAGGGAGGTTCAGAACACAGTGAAGGATCTTCTTTTTGAAGCTCTTCAGTAGTGACACCAACCGCTCACACCACTCTCACGAATTGCAGGATGACTCTGTGAACTGTTGGGATCTATACGCCTGCAACTAAGGCCTGGTCTACACTACGAGTTTAGGTCGACTTTAGCAGCGTTAAATCGACTTAAGCCTGGACACGTTTACACTACGAAGCCCTTTCTGTCGACTTAAAGGGCCCTTTAAACCGGTTTCCTAACACCACCTCGACAAGGGGATTAGCGATAAAATCGACCTTAGGGGGTCGGAATTGGGCTAGTGTGGACGGAATTCGACATTACTGGCCTCCGGGAGCTATCCCACAGTGCTTCATTGTGACCGCTCTGGACAGCACTCTCATCTCAGATGCACTGGCCAGGTAGACAGGAAAAGCCCCGCGAACGTTTGAATTTCATTTCCTGTTTGCTCAGCGTGGAGAGCACAGGTGACCATGCAGAGCCCATCAGCACAGGTAACCATGATGGAGTCCCAGTCCCAGTCCCAGGATCGCAGAAGAGCTCCAGCCTGGACCGAACGGGAGGTACAGGATCTGATCGCCATCTGGGGAGATGAAGCAGTGCTCGCCGAACTCCGAAACAGTAAAAGAAACGGCAAAACATTAGAAAAGATCTCCAAGGCCATGAAGGACAGAGGCCATAACAGGGACGCGCGGCAGTGCCGCGTGAAAATTAAGGAGCTAAGGCAAGCCTACCACAAAGTCAGAGACGCAAACGGAAGGTCCGGGGCAGAGCCGCAAACATGCCGCTACTACGCGGAGCTGCATGCCATTCTAGGGGGTGCAGCCACCACTAGCCCAAGCGTGTTCTATGAGTCCCTCTCTGCAAACGGGGAAGCGGGTTCGGCGGACGAGGAAGATGAGGATGGAGAGAACATAGATAGCTCACAGCAGCAAGGAAGCGGAGAAACCAGTTACCCCAACAGCCAGGATATGTTTGTCACCCTGGACCTGGAAACAGTAACCCCCGAACTGACCCAAGACCCTGAGGGCACACAGGGGACCTCTGGTGAGTGTACCTTTGTAAATATTACACATGGCTTAAAAACAAGCGTGTTTAATGATTAATGATTAATTTGCCCTGGCAATCGCGGCCAGTACAGCTACTGGAAAAGTCTGTTAACGTGTATGGGGATGGAGCGGAAATCCTCCAGGGACATCTCTAGAAAGCTCTCCTTCATGTAATCCCAAAGCCTTTGCAAAAGGTTTCTGGGGAGGGCTGCCTTATCCCGTCCGCCATGGTAGGACACTTTACCACGCCAGGCCAGTAGCACGTAGTCTGGAATCATTGCATAACAAAGCATGGCAGCGTATGGTCCCGGTGTTTGCTGGCATGCAGACAACATCCATTCCTTATCACTCTTTGTTATCCTCAGGAGAGTGATATCATTCACGGTCACCTGGTTAAAATGGGGCAATTTTATTAAGGGGACATTCAGAGGTGCCCCTTCCTGGTCTGCTGAACAGAAATATTCCCCGCTGTTAACCACGCGGTGGGGGGGAGGGTTGAAGTGACCATCCCAGAGAATTGGGTGTGAGGGGGAGGGGAGTTAGTTGGGTTTGTGCTGCATGTTAAACCTGAAATCGCAGCCCCTCCTTTTACATTGCAAACCCATTTTAAATGGCACGGGTGCTTGGTATGGGAAATGAGGGCAGAACTGTTTGAAACCATCCCCACATGTTAAGAAGGTTAAAAAAGCCCAAAGACTATATGTCTTACCATGGCTGCCTGCAAGCTGAAATCTGTGTCCTGGCACTGCGTGAGTGATCTCTCACACCAAACCAGGAGACTCTCAATATAAGAGGAAAAATGCGACCTTGTAACGAAAGCACATGTGCTGTGTGATGTTGTGAACAGCAAAATCTAACGTGAAAGAGTCTACCCATTGTTCTCTAAAATGTATCTTTTTTAACAACCTCTCCCTTCTCCACCAGCTGCAAATCTTACTCCTTCGCAGAGGCTAGTGAATATTCGAAGAAGGAAGCGAAGGACGCGTGACGAAATGTTTACTGAACTTCAGACTGCCTCCCACGCTGACAGAGCACAGCTGAATGCGTGGAGGCAGTCAATGACTGATTTTAAAAAAGCCCAATATGAGCGAGAGGAGAGGTGGCGTGCTGAATCGCGGGCTGAAGAGGAGAAGTTGCGTGCTGAAACGCGGGCTGAAGAGGAGAGGTGGCGTCAACTTGTACTCAGAAAGCAAGAGTCGATGCTCCGGCTGCTGGAGCATCAAAGTGATATGCTCCTGCGTATGGTTGAGCTGCAGGAAAGGCAGCAGGAGCAGAGACCGCCGCTACAGCCCCTCTGTAACCAGCAGCCATCCTCCCCAAGTCCCATTGCCTCCTCACCCAGACGCCCAAGAACACGGTGGGGGGGCCTTCGGCCACCCACTCACTCCACCCTAGATGATTTCCATAGCAATAAGTTTTAAAGTTTTAAATTGGAGTGTGTCCTTTTCCTTCCCTCCTCCCCCACCCATCCCGGGCTACCTTTCAAATTATCCCCCTAGTTGTGTGCTGAATTAATAAAGAATGCATGAATGTGAAGCAACAATGACTTTATTGCCTCTGCAAGTGGTGCTCGAAGGGGGGAGGGTAGTGGGGGAGGGTGGGGTGGTTGGTTTGCAGGGAAGTAGAGTTAACAGGGTGGTGGGGGAGGGGCAGAGGGTTCATCAAGGAGCAACAAACAGAAGTTTCACTCCGTAGCCTGGCCAGTCACAAAACTGGTTTTCAACGCTTCTCTGATGCGCACCGCGCCCTGCTGTGCTCCTCTAACCGCCCTGGTGTCTGGCTGCGCGTAATCAGCGGCCAGGCGATTTGCCTCAACCTCCCACCCCGCCATAAATGTCTCCCCCTTACTTTCACATATATTGTGGAGCGCACAGCAAGTAGCAATAACAATGGGGAGATTCTTTTCGTTAAGGTCTGAGCGAGTCAGTAAGCTGCGCCAGCGCGCTTTTAAACGGCCAAATGCACATTCCACCACCATTCGGCACTTGCTCAGCCTGTAGTTGAACAGGTCCTGACTGCTGTCCAGGCTGCCTGTGTATGGCTTCATGAGCCATGGCATTAAGGGGTAGGCTGGGTCCCCAAGGATCACGATAGGCATTTCAACATCCCCAACTGTTATTTTCTGGTCTGGGAAGAAAGTCCCTTCCTCCAGCTTTCGAAACAGAAGAGACTGCCTGAAGACGCGAGCATCATGTACTCTTCCCGGCCAGCCCACGTTGATGTCGGTGAAACGTCCCTTGTGATCCACCAGGGCTTGCAGCAGCATTGAAAAGTACCCCTTGCGGTTTATGTAGTCGGTGGCTTGGTGCGCCGGTGCCAAGATAGGGATATGGGTTCCGTCTATCGCCCCACCACAGTTTGGGAATCCCATTGCAGCAAAGCCATCCACTATGGTCTGCACGTTTCCCAGAGTCACTACCCTTGATATCACCAGGTCTCTCATTGCCCTGGCAACTTGGATCACAGCAGCCCCCACAGTAGATTTGCCCACTCCAAATTGATTCCCGACTGACCGGTAGCTGTCTGGCGTTGCAAGCTTCCACAGGGCTATCGCCACTCGCTTCTCCACTGTGAGGGCTGCTCTCATCCTGGTATTCTGGCGCTTCAGGGCAGGGGAAAGCAAGTCACAAAGTTCCATGAAAGTGCCCTTACGCATGCGAAAGTTTCGCAGCCACTGGGCATCGTCCCAGACCTGCAACACGATGCGGTCCCACCACTCTGTGCTTGTTTCCCGGGCCCAGAATCGGCGGTCCACGGCATGAACCTGCCCCAGTAACACCAAGATTTCCACATTGCTGGGGCCTGTGCCTTGTGAGAGGTCCATGTCAATTTCCTCATCACTATCGTCGCCGCGCTGCAATCGCCTCCTCCTCAGCTGGTCCTGGTTTGGCTTTGGCATGTCCAGGAGGCTCTGCATGTTTTCCAGGACAATGCGCGTGGTGTTCATAGTGCTCAGAATTGCCGCGGTGATCTGAGCGGGCTCCATGATCCCAGTGCTGGCTATGGCGTCTGGTCTGAAAAAAAGCGCGAAAGTAGTATCTGACGGACCAGGGGAAGAAGGGAGGGAGGGAGAGAGGGAGGGAGGGGCGAGTGACACCGCGTACAGGTACAGGGAATTAAAATCAAGAAAGGTGGGTTTGCATCAGGGAGAAACACAAACAACTGTCACACAGAATGCCCCCCCCCCCCCAAAGATTGAACTCAAAAGCCTGGGTTTAGCAGGAGGGAGGGGGGAAGCAAATGAATGGAGAATAAATCTATTTTTTACATCTTAAGACGACGGTGCAGCATGACTGATAGCCCTTGGCATTTTCTGGGTGCTTGGCAGCAAATACTGGGCGCTTGGCAGTAAGCCTTCAGGTCTATTGCACGATCTGATGCCCACTGCAGTATGACAACGATGGATACCAGTCGTAATATACTATCTTCTGCCCAAAAGGCAAGGGGTTGCTGCTGTATAGCAATGTTGCCCCATCCTGCGAATAATACATCTGATAACCATCATCATCAAGGCAAGGGGGCTGGTGCAATGCAGCCCCACGGCTGCCAGCCCCATGTCTGCCAGCACCCAGATAGCCCTCGGCCTCTTCTGGGTGCTTAGCAGACAATATTGGGCACTTGGCAGAAAATAGCATACTACGACTGATAACCATCATTGTCTGCCCGGGTGCCCATGATCGACAGCCACTGCAGTACGATGACGACGGTTACCAGTTGTAATATACCATCTTCTACCAAAAGGCAAGGGGCTGGTGCAATGCAGCCCTACGGCTGCCAGCCCCACAGCTGCCAGCACCCAGATCGCCAATGAAGGCTACCAGTCATGCTGCACCGTCTACCGCCAAAAGGCAGTAAGCTGCTGCTGCTGTTTAGCAATGCAGTCCCACGTTTGCCGGCACCCGGAAGAGATATGGTGACGGTGAGCTGAGCTGAGCGGGCTCAATGCTTGGCGTGGTATGTTGTCTGCACAGGTAACCCAGGTAAAAAGGCGCGAATCTATTGTCTGCCGTTGCTGTGACGGCGGGGGAGGGGCCTGACGCAATGTACCCAGAACCCCTCGCGGCACTGCTTTGCATCATCCGGGCATTGCGATCTCAACCCATAATTCCAATGGGCGCCGGAGGCTCCGGGAACTGTGGGATAGGTACCATAGTGCAATGCGCCGGAAGTCGACGCTAGCCTCGGTACTGTGGACGCGGTCCGCCGACTTCATGCACTTAGAGCATTTTAGGTGGGGACACACACAATCGGCTGCATACAACCGGTTTCTATAAAACCGGCTTCTATAAATCCGACCTAATTCTGTAGTGTAGACATAGCCAAAGTTTCCGGAGTTGTTAAGGAAAACACTAAAGGACATGGATATAACCTTCCAATAAAGTAATTGACATAGGCAGTATACTTTTCCAAAATAAAGTATTTTATCAATGTAGCTAATAATCCCTAATCCAGTATGATCTAAAAATCCTAAACAAGGCACAAAACCTCTTATACTAGTGGTTCTCAAACTGTGGGTCGCAACCCCCTTTGAATGGGGTCGCCAGGGCTGGCTTAGGCTTGCTGGGGCTGAAGCCCTGGGCAGCAAGACTCAGGTTGCAGGCACCCTGCCTGGGGCTGAAGCCCTTAAGTTTCAGCTTTGGCTCCCCCTGCCCAGAGCAGAGGGGCTCGGGCTTTGCCCCCCCCCTCCGGAGGGCAGTGGGGCTTGAACGGGCTCAGGCTTCAGTGCCCCCTCCTGGGGTCGTGAAGTAACTTTTGGTGTGAGAAGGGGTCATGGTGCAATGAAGTTTGAGAACCCCTGCCTTACACGAATCCCTTATTGGATGTTTAAAAGAGCATTTAAACTATGACAGCATATGGTGTAAATGATTCCAAGAAAGCGCTTTGCTACAAATGGCCAGTTTGTAACAAATCATGGACAGCAGTTCTTGAATTTGCTCTAAATTTTACATAGATAAGTCACAATTAGTAACAGTATTTTATGCATTCTTAGTTACTCCCCCATACTATATGCTAAGTTATAGTTAAAGCTAACAGGCTTACTTTATAAATCCTTTGGTATCCTTCTTTGGTTGCTGATGCTTGCTGCTGAAGTGGCTTTTCTCCTCTTTTCCAGGAAGGTGACCTTCATGGAAAGGAAGGACAGAGAGCCCGAAGCCTGTGGGTCAAAGGGTGATTTAGTCAACGCTGAGAGAACAAGGTTGAGGTCCCACTGGGGGCAATAGGTTGTGTGTGGGAAAGTCCTGAGGAGACACTTCCAAAACCTGGTAGTCAACAGGTGTATAAATATGGCGTGCCCTTCCACGCAGGTAGTGGGGATGGAAGACACTGATAGCCAGCCTGCTATGGAATTGAGGGTGAATCCAAATGTCTTCAGGGACAGGAAGTAGTCTAAAAGAAGGGGAATGTTCACTTCCTCATGGGCGAAGCCCCTCTCTGCTGAGAGGGTGAAGCGTTTCCATTTGGGCTGATAAGAACGCCTCATGGACTCTTTCCTGTGGCTCAAAAGGATGTCTTGTAATGCCAACAAACATTCCCGTTCTAGAGAAGATGCCCATCCAAATTCCAAGTTCTAATATGAAATGTCTGTGGATCAGGATGTCTTATCCTGCTGTTGTATTGCATGAGTAGTTCCAAGAAAGAGGGTAAGGGAATTGGGGGACGGGCCAATGTGGAGAAGTTTGGGAAACCAAAACTGGCGGGACCAGAACAGGGCTATCAGGATGGACCTGGTCCTCTCCCATCTGATTTTGTGGAGGATTCGTGGAATGAGAGAGAAAGAGAGAGAGGGGAGAAATGTGTAGTTGATGTGGTCTGACCAGCGGAAGATGAAGGCATTGCCTTGAGAATGGATACCAACCCTCCCTGGAGCAGTATGTACTCCATTTGTTGTTGATGTGAGAAACAAAGAGGTCTCTGGTCGGAGTTCCCCATTGGCAGAAGATGTTGTTCACTATGGAGTTGTGCAGCTCCCATTCGTGATCAGTGATGAATCTTCTGCTTGGAGAGTCTGCAATCATGTTTTGAGTCTCTGGAAGATAGGCTGCCAACCAGGAAGTAAATTGAATAGAACCTTGTGCCCTGATAGAGCACGTCCCTTCGACTTATTGCTCCCCTTTGTAGTAAGAAGTCCACTTCTAGGGTGAGGATGCTGTTGTGAGTGTGGTCCCTGAAAAGGGATCGGGGCAGGGGACGTGGATGAAGTAGTGTGGTGAACTCGATTGTATAGTCAGACATCCAGGACCCACTTGTCCATTGTTATTTTACCAGCTTGGAGTGCAAAGGAGTGCTAGATGACCCCCAAAGGGGGTGGGTTGGTTGCATGGTGGTAGGCACGGTGGTGGTTGACAACTCTCTAGTGGCACTCAAATATAATTTTTGAGAGGTTTGAACATGAGATGAGGAAGATTGTGAAGGTGGGCCCCAAGAGTGTGATCATTGTGTCTTCTGGCGCTTATAAGGTTTGTATGACCTCTGGTGGAAGAACTGGGGAGTCCTGAACCGGTATGTAGGCAGCAGGCAGTAGAATTTCCTTTTGGAGACAGGTGTATAGCTACCCAGTGATTGTAGTGTGGCTCTGGAATCCTTGAAGGAATGGAGGGAATCATCGGTCTTCTGATGTGACTCATCAAAAGAAAGGTCCCCAATGGGTTTCTGCACCTTTCTGGGGAACCTGGAGGAGTGCAGCCATCATTCTCTCCTCATGACAATACCAATGGCCATTGAGCGAGACAAGGTATCTGCTGCGTCTATAGCCAACTGTAGCGCCATTCTAGCCACCAGCTTGCCCTCCTCCAGGATAGACTGGAAACATGCTCAGTCTTGCTGAGGTAGCTTGTTGGCAAAGTCCTCCAATTTACTGTAGTTAAGAAATTCATATTTGGCAAGCAAGGCCTGGTAGTTTGAAATCTGAAATTGGAGGCTTGCTGAAGAAAAGAACTTGTATCCAAGAAGATCCAAGAGTTTGCCCTCATCTGTCGAGGTGGAGCATGTATGTTGCTGTCTGGATCGTTCTGTTGCTGCTCGCACCACAGGGGAATTGGGTGAGGGGTGAGAGAAAAGAACTGACTCTTTAGCTGGTATGTAGTATTTCTTCTCCGCCCCCTGGAGGGTAAGCGTGCAAGTAGCTGGGGTATGTCAAACTGTTTTATCTGGTTGGAGAATGGCATAGTTAATTGGTAGAGCAACCCTGTTCGGTACTGAGGAATGAAGAATGTCCTGGAGCTGATGCTGCTTGTCCTGTATTTCATCCAGTGGAATATGCTGTTTGCCTGCCACCCTTCACAGGAGTTCCTGAAGCTGGAAAAAGTCATCTGGAGGTAAGGGGGTGGCTGAAGTGACTGCAGCATCTGGAGAGGATGATGGGAAATGCTCCTGTTCCAATGGTACCCTCTGAACTGGACTGAGCAGTTCATCCTCCATACCTTGTTTGGAGCATCTGCTCAAGGGTGCCCTAAGTAGAGAAAGGGGCAAAGCTTCCTTCGTGGAATGGGTGGGTTCCAAGGGTGGGTACTGGGGCCAGGACCCCCAATAGAGCCAGCAAGACTGATCCGGCAGATAGTGCGGAGCACCACATGAAGGTAACCAGCGGCTTCCATGCTGCTGAAGGGGAGGGTATTGCGACACCACTGGCGGACCTTTCATGTAATTGTACCAAACAGTACTGAACAGGTGGCTCTTGTGCTCTGTCGGAATCAGCCGACTATAAGAACTCGGATCCTGGTTCTGATGGCGGTACTGTCGAAACCAATGAAAGTACATAAACCATAAGAGCCTGAGTTGAAGCATGGCCTGACTGTGGCAACTCCTGGATAGGTCGGACTTCCCTAGGTGCAGGTGGCGGAGGAAGATGTGGAGATGTCAGTTCCCCCAGAGTGAACCGCTCATGTGGCTCTGGTGCTTTCTCCGAGCACCGTGTTAGACCCGCAGCAGGAGTCTCCCTACGAGATAGGGGAGCAGGCAGATACTGGACACAGTGTTGGTATATAACCCACAAATACTCTTTATTGCTTAGAAAATAAACCACTCACTCCACATTCATAACCCAAGCATACTACACCAGAATCTGAAGATCAGAATTGAAGTCCAAATGGCCAGTCGACATTCAGTCTGATCACAAGATGCGGGGAGCCAGCATTACTACATCTTAACTAAACAGGGCTCTGGATCCACGAACGACTCCAAATTGTGAGTGTATCAAATATCTTTAATAATCCACTTTGTCGCATCAGTAGTTGTCTGGGCAATTTCAGAGACAATTCTGGGCAAATTGTCAAAACCCAAGATGTTTAGAAACAGTCCTAGGCCCAAGCCGTTCCTCTTTCCCCAGCCCTTGTTTACAACTACAGCAGATACATTTCAACAGGTACATTGTCATGGCAATGCCCCCAGTGTTATTTCCTTATCTGGTATTTCTCCATCTTTCTCATAACAAAGTCATTTTTCACAAACAGCTCTTGATGGCTTAAAACCTCAAATTCTTGCTTCGGTTGTCAACATGCAACTCACGTCAAGCACACTTTATCCACACTAGGCTTATATTACATGGATATATGGATTATGTATGGATATACATCTCCCAACACCTGGTGTCAACAGTACTCATTCTATAACTGGAGCAGAGAACTGTCCCCGAACCAGCA
>NW_020664419.1:32776569-32864514 GCF_002925995.2 Terrapene triunguis | reverse complement strand
GAACTGTCCCCGAACCAGCAGATCCCCTCATCTTAATGGAGGCTGACCCTGAAAGTGTGCGCGGCTTGGTACCAGCGGATGTTGGTCTGCGCAATTTTTTGTCATGCTTGTGTGCCTTGGAACACTGCCACTTCTCTGTGGCTGGAACTCATGGAAGGCATATCATCCTTTGGCTTGGAGGAAGACTTACTGCTGTGCTTATGTGCATGCTTCCTTGCCTCCCAGCTAGCTCCAGCACTGGGTCTGTAGTTGCAGTACCACTGGAGCTGGAATTGAGCTCTGCAGCCAGAGGCGCACTCCTGAGTTCCACAGGCCAATGTATGGGGGTGGGCGGGGGCAGAGGAGTGTTCCCTGTCTTGGTTTTGACTTCAGACTCATGGCAACCTCCATGAGGTGCTTCTAGAGGTGAAGATCCTGGCCTTCCTGGGTACGGCTTGGGAAGGACTGGCAGATACTGCACCTGGATGAAATGTGGGCTTCTTCCAAGCAGTAGAGGCAGCGTTGGTGCTTGTCACTGACTGAGAATGAACTTGGGCAGGAGGCACAGATCTTTAAACTTGGCATCTTCATCATAATCCAGTACCTGCGTGTGGGTGCTGGGGGAAGGGGGAGAATTGGAAAACAGATTCCCCCAAAGTCCAAATCCTACTAAAACTACTACTAAAAACTAGACTATGACAAAACAGCAACAACAGTAGACTAAAATTAGCTATATATAGAATTTCTAAACTTGTTTGCTTTTAAAAGTGCATCAAAGATGAGAGGACACTAGCAGCTCCAACTCAGACTATGCAGCGGTGAGAAGGAACTGGAGGCGCAGTCAGTTCACCCTATTCTTTATTACCTTGGACAAAACCATAAGGCAAAGCAAGAGTGCATGCGTGGATCAATGGACACTACTACTTTCAAATTCTCCAGCTCCGCAGGCATGGCATGCTTGCATAATCCCTCAGTGGAATACAATAGGGGGCATCACTCGAAGAAGAATAAATGGATTAAAAACTGGTTAAGTGATAGGTAGGTTTCAAGGTGTATTTAAAACAGGTAATTAACAAATGGCTATGGTTCTAGTGGGGTCCTCTGAGAATTGATTCTTGGCCCTATGGTATTTAATCTTTTTATCAATGACTTGGGGGAAAAAAACAATTACTAAAAAAATTTGCAGATGGACACAAATTGGAAGATGTTAAATAATGAAGAGGACAGGTCACTGATATAGAGCAATCTGGATCACTTGGTAAGATGGGCTCAAGCAAGCAATGTGCATTTCAATATGACAAATGTAAGGTTATACATCTAGGAACAAATAATTTAGGTCGTACTTACAGCATAGGAGACTATCTTGGGAAGCAGTGACTCTCAAAAAGACTTGGGTGATGTGGTGGATAATCTGCTGAACATGATCTCCCAGTGTGATGCTGTGGCCAAAAAGGCTAATGTGATCGTGGGATGTATAAACAGAATATAGAGTAGAAGTAGGGAGGTTATATTATCTCTGTATTTGGCACTGGTGCAACTGCTACTGGAATTGTGTCCAGTTCTGGTGACCACTTTTCAATAAGGATTTTGAAAATTTGAAGAGGATTCAGAGAAGAGGTACAAGAATGACTGCAGGATTGAAAAACATGCCTTATAGTGAGACTCCAGGAGCTCAATCTATTTAGCTTATCAAAGGGGGAGACTTGCTCACAGTCTGCAAGTACCTACATGGGAGAACAGACATTTGGTAACAGATCGCTCTTTAATCTAGCTGACCAAGGTATGACAAGATCCACTGGTGACTGCAAGTTCAAGCTAGACACATTCAGACTAGAAATAAGGTGCACATTTTTAACAGTCAGGGTAATTAATCATTGGAACATCCCACCAGGGGTTGTGGTAGATTCCCCGTCACTGCAGATTTTAAAATCAAGATTGGATGTTTTTCTAGAAAACGTGCTCTAGTTCAATCACAGCTATTGAACTTCAAGCCAGAATTATTACAGGGAAATCCTATGGCCTGTGTTATGTAAGTCAGACTAATTGATCACAAAGGTTATTTATGAAACCTTAAAAATCAAAAACTGTGTCTACATGCTATGCTCTAGTTTAGCCAAGAGTTACTGGGATGGATGCAGGAATTAGTGGGTGAAATTCTGTGGCCTATTTTATGCAGGTGGTCAGACTGAAAGATAACTTGTCCCTTGTGGCTTTAACCTTATATGAATTTCAGATTTTTCCCTAACGTATTATATTGAAAAGCATGACATATAGGTCACTACCTTGTAAAAGGCTATCAGACTTCATGAACCACTGATCAGATCTATTGTAGCAAGACTGTCAGTCGTTTGCTGGGAAACAAAAATAAAACAACCCACAAGTTTTGCTGGTTCAAAATTTTTTTTAAAGAAAACACTGAAGTGACTATAAGCCTTCTACTCATTGTTATGGGAATACCTTTAATCAAAACATTTGCTTAAGGTGTGTGTGTGTGTGTATGTACACCCCCCCCATATATATATATATATATATAGGCAGTCAGAACCCCAAGATCATATTGTTGCTTGCAGTATTTCTTAATCTTCAAACAGATGCACCAAGTTTTCATAAAAATTACTAGATCGCTACAGTTGAGGTTATTTTTGTACACTATGCTTTATTATTTAAACATTAGTCAGTAAATTTCTAAACACCCTTTATCTCACTTATACAGGAAAATAAGCCATATGTATGTTCTCATATTTTTCATGTAAAGAGAATACTTAATGCAGGCCATTCTCATAGGGATGGATTTGCTGAACATTGTTTTTCCAAAACAAAAAATTAAAGTTTGTTTGTTGGAGTAATTGCTGCAGTGTTTTTCTACCTTTACTGTAGAGTGTCTGACTTTTATCTCTAAGTAACCCTTGTAATCTTTAGATGACATCTTCCAAACTAAATTCTAATTTCCTAGTCCCAAATCATTAAGCTGATCCTTTCTGTGAAAGTGCACTAGAAACCATCTAGGTTATCTGCTTGCATGGGATTATTGGCTGCATTTAAAAAAAAAAAAAGTTAGACGTTGCCTAAAATGTAATGCCTTGTCACCACTTCCTTTCTCTCGCTAATATGAGAACCCGGACAAAGCCCAAGTGCAGCACAAGCTATGAGTTTCATAAATATGGTAGCTTTATTATAGGTTTTTGTGGCAGTTCAGCCCAAAGAGGCTAAGTCACCCTCAGAAGCTACAGATTTGTTACAACAGGTGAGAGCAAGGAAAAAAGCCTTTTGGAAACAATAGCTTTCGTCAGAGAAAAATGCCAGAGACTAAAGAGAGGGGAAGAAGAAGAAACAGAAATGCTCGAAACACTGTAAAAACTATTCTTTTGCTATAAAGCTTTGTCAGAAGCCTGGATTGAAATACTTGCCTGGGTCTGAACAGAAACTGATACTATATGAACTCAGAGGATTTGCAGGGCAATGAATAAGAGACATTACAAAATTGTAGAAGATTACAGTTACAAAATTAAACAGAAGATGGGGAAAATTCAACATTAGTTCCTGGTTCTTTTTAGCTTCTGTTTTGAGAAGCCAAAAGGGTAATGGTACATTACAGTACGCATAAACTTTAGGTATTTATACTGTTTTGGTACAACAGTTAAGACTTAAGTTGGTACAGCAACTTTACCTTGACATATAGGATTTTGAACTTGAAGTTGTTTGTAGTTAAAGTAAAAAAATCCCCTTAAGTTTAGGAATACAAACTATTTAGAAAACAATGCTGAAACTAGAGGTCCTGAGCTTCTGTTTTGAATCAAATGCTTATCACACATTCACTTTCAAATGGAAAAGTCTTCTGGTCATGCCCCGAGCACTGGAAGCTAGTCGTATCTATGGATTAAAGTTAAAAAGTGAGGGGAAAAATAATTACAAATGGTGAAGCAGATCCAACCACCCTCCTGTGAATAAGAAAAAAGTGCTGGTTTAGATAAAAAGTTAATTCCTGTGTAGTAAATCTAGTATCTTGCTTAAAAGGGGCTCAGTTAGCTTAAATCACATTCTCTAAAAACTGTTCTCCCTTAGTTAAGTTGCTATCATCTTAGAAACCTTAGAAATAGATTTTCAAATCAGATTTTTAAGTTATTGGTGTAAATGCTCAACAAGCAGTCAGCCTATTTGTTTTGATACACAAAGCTCTATTTATGTGCTTTTTAGGCACTCATTGGAATATAAGGGCCTTGGTTCACTTACAATTTTTGGATGTACTTTTTCCTATTTGTAGGTCTCCAAAGGCCATGCTTAATGACGGAAGAAAAACTTAAAAAAAAAAAAATCTAGTCCCCCAATTACATGTGCACAATTTTGATAAATTACAATAGTCTATATAACCTAGAATTTGGTAATTAACACCTATGGGAAAAGAAACGCTTTGGTTTCATATCCTTAATCATATCTCAGTAACCACACCTTTTGAATATGGAAACAGATGTTCCTGTATTTGTCAGACCCTTATTAGAGACTGTATCTGTTTAGAAACACACACAATAAGTTGCCCCCACACCTAAGCATACTGAAAAGGCAGGCACTTACTGTTGCAGAGATTTCAATTCAGAAGGCAAATCGCAACCTACATAAACTCCATTTGCTAGGCTGTATTCCAAAAGAGCACTGAAACAGGGATCCTACCCCAAAAAAAAAAAAAGTTATGTTTAAACACAGTAGCACATTTTGAATTCATTTGTGTATTTAAGAGAGTATTAACAGGTGATGCAAGAGTACAGGAGACCTAAATGTATTTGAATAAAGTATTTGTCAAAAAATAGAACCTGCAGACTGGTTAACAAAAGGTAATTAAATAATGTTGCTGCATTTAGCTGGAATTTACATTCTCTACAGATAGATTAGTATGTGCTCCTAAAAGTATGAGACGTTTCTGAACCCTGCATTCTGGAAAGGCACACTAACCTTATCTTTTTGATCCATTATAAATGATAAAGCTAATACACACAGGCAGGTGGTGATTCTAAATACACAGAATGCTTATTAGCTGTAGTCCCCCCCATTTCCTTACCTGGAAATGAAAGTGTTTTGCTCCATCCTCTCATCTTGGTCAACATGGATTTACAAAGCAGTATTTTTAGGTAACAATCATGATGTTTAGATTGATTTGGATACATTGTTAATACCTTGTTAGATTCCCTTTAGGCTTAGTATTCCCAAAATAATCCAAGGACTCTTAGGGCTTCTTTTGGGAAGATTGATTTCTAAATTATAAATTCATATTGACCAAGATCAGAGGAGAGACTAAAACACTTTCATTTCCAGGTAAGGCTGAGGACGGTAACTTAAAGAATGATGCTTCAAACTAATTTTCTCCATCTAAAGTAGGGTGACCAGATGTACCGATTTTATAGGGACAGTCATGATTTTTGGGTCTTTTTCTTATGGCTCCTATTACCCCCACCCCCGTCCCGATTTTTCACATTTGCTGTCTGGTCACCCTAATCTAAACATACCTAGAGTGTCCCTATAGGGTAGGGAAGATCGTCAATAGGATGGCTTAGACTAAGGAAAATTCTGACTGTCCTACTTCTACATATTTGCTTACTCTTAGGTCCTTTAGAGATGCAGAAGACATGGACAAAAAGCTAAATATTCTAAAGACTTGTAAGTGATACCTGAAAGTATTTTGACATTGTGGATGACAATGCCCATTATATTTCTTAGGACATGGAAGTCAATAGCTGTAGTACTAACATATACAAAGTCCCAGCGCAACTGAAGCCACAAGTTGAGAAGTTGAATTTATATGCAATATTTTTCTTTCTCCAACTGTCCCTTTACTCACAGATAGGGATACAAATTTAAATAAAGGAGATGGCTGTGCACTGAAAAAAAAAATACAGGAAACTAGAAACAGTATGCCAAGGTTCCACCTTGGAGGCATCTCTGGTTTCTAGGTGAAATTTACAAATAAAAACTCTCCCCTCCCACAACTGCCCATCCTCCAAACTCCCTCTGGGATCTGAAAGTCAGGCCAGATTCTTTCACATTTGTGCATCACCACCATCAGTAGGAGATCATACAGGCCAAATTCTGACTTTATTTTACATCTGTGCAACCCCATTGAAAGCAACATCCAATGGAGCTTCTGCACATGAGAGCAGAATTTGGCTCCACAATTAAAACAATTATGAAATCTACTAATACATATGCTAAAAGAGAATCCAGCTCACAAACCTAGCACTGCAGAGATAATGCAGCTAACATGAGTAAACAAAATGTATGACTTGACTTTTAGTGACAAGTCACTAAAGTCAAGAGATAAGGTGCCAGCTATGCATAGGGACAGGTATATGTTAGGTTAGAAGATACCATTTTAACCACTTTTCAAAGCAGAACTACACTAAAAAAGACAGTTAACTTTTCGTAACTGGTGTTCTTCAAGATGTGTTGCTCATGTCTATTCCACAATAGGTGTGCGTACTCGCCATGTGCACTGGTGCCGGAAGTTTTTCCCCTAGCAGTACCCGTAGGGGGGAAGAACCCCCCGCAACCCCTGGAGTGGCGCCTGCCTGGCGTGGTATAAGGGGAGCTGCGCGCTCCCCCCACCCTCAGTTTGTTCTTGCCAGACAACTCTGGCAGAGGGGAAGGAGGGCGGGATGTGGAACAGACACGAGCAACACATCTCGAAGAACACCAGTTACGAAAAGGTAACTGTCTTTTCTTCTTCAAGTGATTGCTCATGTGTATTCCACAATAGGTGATTGCAAGCTATACCTTCTGGAGGTGGGTAGAAGTTCACAAGTTCTCGGGACGGAGTACCGCCCTGCTGAACCTGGCGTCATCCCTGCTTTGGGAGACTATCGCATAGTGCGAGGTGAACGTGTGAACCGAAGACCACGTGGCGGCCCTACAAATGTCCTGTATAGGGACGTGGGCCACGAAGGCAGCCGACGAGGCCTGCGCCCGGGTCAAGTGTGCCCTCACAATGGGCAGTGGGGGGACACCCGCCAGCTCATAACAGGAGCGGATGCACAAAGTGATCTAGTTGGAAAGCCGCTGAGTGGAAATCAGCTGGCCTCTTGTGTGCTCAGCCGAGGGGACGAACAGTTGCGAGGACTTTCTGAACGACTTGGTCCGCTCGAGGTAGAAAGGTAGAAAGCCAGAGTCCGTCTTTATTTTCTCCAGGACTCTGCTGATCAGAGGGAATGGGGGAAAAAGGCGTAGTCCTGGCCTGACCAGGACAGGATAAAGGCATCGGAGATAGCACCCTTCCCTAGGCCCCCCATGGAGCAGAACTGGGGGCATTGTCGGTTCTGCCGGGTCGTGAATAGGTCCACCTGGGGAGTTCCCCACCTTCGGAAGAGCTGGTGGACCACTTCCGGGTGTAGAGACCACTCATGCTGAGAGGAAAAGTCTCTGCTCAGGCGATCCGCCCTCATGTTCTGGACGCCCGGCAAGTGAAGGGCTTTTAGGTGGATGTCGTGGGCTATACAGAAGTCCCACAGACTGAGGGCTTCGGGGCAGAGGATCGGGCCCTGCCTTACCTTTTGATATAGAACATTGAGGCCGTGTTGTCCATGAGGACCCTGACGACCTTGCCATTCAGGTGCGAGCGGAAGGCCATATACGCCAGTCGTGCCCTGAGTTCCTTGATGTTTATGTGAAGGGTCAGGTCTTGCAGAGACCAAGGCCTTGGGTCTGAAAATTCCCCACAGGGGCCCCCCAGCCCAGGTCCGATGCATCGGACACCAGCTCCAACTACGGGGCTCTGTCCCTGAACGGGACCCATTGGAGCATGTTGCTTGGTGTGGACCGCCACCGCAGGGAGATGATCACCGAGTTCAGCACGGTGAGGATCTTGTCCATTCTGTCCGTGGCCTGGGAGAACTGCGAGGCCAGCCAGAGCTGGAGGGGCCTCATTCGGAGTCTGGCATGGCGGACCACATACGTGTATGCCGACATGTAACCTAGCAGTTGCAGGCAAGCCCTGGCTGTCGTTACCAGGAACATTGCGACCGAGTCGATGAGCCCTTTCAGGGTCTCAAACCTGTCTGGGGGGAGAGGGGCCCTGGCCGACGTTGCGTCCAGGACTGCCCCGATAAACTCTATGTGTTGGACCAGGACTAACACGGACTTGGTGTTTACCAACAGGCCCAGGGCAGTGCATGTGGACAGGAGGAGTGCCACATGATCCCCCACCTGCGATTGGGAGGTGCCCTTGACCAGCCAGTCGTCCAGATAGGGGAATATCTGGACCCCCCCGGCGCCTGAGGTAGGCCGCTACCACTGACATGCACTTTGTAAAGACCCTGGGGGCAGTGGACAGACCAAACGGGAGGACTGTGAATTGGTAGTGATTCTGTCCCCCACGAAACAGAGGGAGCACCTGTGTCCTTCGAATACATGGATGTGGAAGTACGCGTCCTGTAGTTCGAGGGCAGCGTACCAGTCCCTGGGATTCAGGGAGGGGATGATAGAGGCCAGGGAACCCATGCGGAACTTGAGTTTCACCATGTCCTGGTTCAGGCCTTGCAGGTCCATGATGGGCCCGAGCCCCCCTTTGGCCTTCGGGATAAGGAAATACCGTGAATAATACCCCTTGCCCAGGAACTCCTTGGGCACCGCCTCTATCACTCCTAGTTCCGGGAGCCGCCCGACCTCCTGCTCAAGCAGAACCTCGTGCGATGGGTCCCCCAAGAGGTACGGGTTGGGCGCGGAGAAGGTAAACTGAAGGATGTAACTTTGGGAGATGGTTTTGAGGACCCATCGGTCTGAGGTGAGCCTGACCATTCCAGGAGGAAAGCACACAACCGATTGGAAAAAGGGAGCTTTATTGGGGGTGGATCCCTGCTGAGAACTGGCAGAGTACCCCCGAGTATCCCGTCAAAACCGCCTTTTACGCGCCTGCTTGTCCTTAGAGGACCCAGGCTGGGGGGCAGGCCGAGACTGCCTTTGCCGGCGTTTTCTATAGTCCCGCTGCCTCTCATGGGCAGCCTCATACTTCGGGAGGGCGGCCTGGGTGGGAGCCTGCTGCGGCTTGAACTTGAGTTTTGCCAGAGCAGGGACATAGAGGCCCAAGGTCTGGAGGGTCGTACGGGAGTCTTTCATGCCGTGCAGCCTTGTGTCTGTTTCTTCAGCAAACAGAGCCTTCCCATCGAAAGGGAGATCCTGCACTGACGACTGCGCTTCGCTGGATAGCCCAGAGAGCAGGAACCATGATGCCCGTCTCATCGACACCGCTGAGGCCATGGACTGTGTGGCCGTGTCCGCTGCATCCGAAGCAGCTTGCAGGGATGCTCTCGCGGCCGCTGCCCCTTCCTCCACAAGCTCCTTAAACTCCTTTCTATCGTGCTCCCGGAGGGAGTCCTCAACCTGGGGAGGGATCCCCAGAGATTAAACTCGTAGCAACCCAGGAGAGCCTGATGGTTTGCTACTCTAACCTGGAAGCTTGATGACAAATAAACTTTTCTCCCGAACGTATCAAGCCTCCGAGAGTCTATGTTCTTAGGGATCGGGGCTGGCTGCCCGTCGTTCCCTGTGGTTGACCGACTCGACCACCAAGGAGTTGGGCGCCAGGTGGCTATACAAATACTTGTGCCCCTTAGTGGGTACAAAGTACTTGCGTTCCGACTTCTTAGAGATGGGTGCCAACAAGGCTGGTGTTTGCCACAGGGCATTTGAAATTCTTGCCACCCCTTCATGGAGCGGCAAGGCCACCCTGCCCGGTGCCGAAGGGGACAGCACATTGAAGAGGGTGTCTGAGGGCTCCTCCATCTCCTCTTCCTGAAGTTGGAGGCTCGCTGCCACCCTTTTTAAGAGGTCTTGGTGGGCCCAGTAGTCCTCCTGCGGGGCTGCAATCAGCTCCTCCAGATAGGGCGAGGAGGCCGGTGCGGTGCTTTGGGTGTCGGCTGGCACCGGAGGATCCACCACCTGGTCGGACTCCAGTTGGGGTGCCGAGGACACGAGTCCCACCGACTCCTTTCTTGGCGGTCTAGGGATGGAAGCCAACAGTGCTTCCGACGCTCCGGCCAGCGAGCGAGTCCCCACCGGGCGCTGCGCCGGCGGCCACGGTGCCCACTGGGCCGGCCACGACGCTCGATGCCACTGAGGGTTGGGGGAGCGCGCAGCTCCCCTTATACCGCACCAGGCAGGTGCCACTCAGGAGTCGCAGGGGGTGCTCCCCCCTACGGGTACTGCTAGGGGAAAAACTTCCAGCACCAGTGCATGTGGCAAGCACGCACACCTATTGTGGAATACACATGAGCAATCAATCACTCAAAGAAGAAGAAAGCAGCGTTCAACACTGTTTTGAAAAAAAGTTTCATACAAAGGAGAATGAAGAAGCATTGTTTTTCACACCAAGTACACAAAAACTGAAAACAACTCATAGCTCCAAAATACCATACAATTACTGCACACACTTCTGTTTTTTTTAAAAACAGGGGAAAAACAAACACAACACCACCTTACTTTTACAAGAACATGAGGATTTCCCACCAGAATAAGCAAAGCCTTTGGTCTGGTAATTGCCACATTAAATCGTTTTGCATTAGAGAGGAATCCCAAGTAGTATCTATCATCATCAAATGAGCCCTCATTTGATCGTACCTAAAATTAATAGACAAAGCAACAGTCAATAAGTGAGAAGGAAACTCACCAAAATGTACTGCAGTCATAATTTGTTTTCTTTTCTACTGTAGTAAGGATGGATCAGAGTAAGCATATAAGAAGTACAACTTCACCCCGCCAACTATGTTGCCACTCTAGATATCCCTACACAAGCCAAGTTCTCCAGATGAGACTGCTCAAGGAGAATGGTGTGTAAAGTGGTCCCAGTGAAGCAGCAATCAGGGGTGTCAATCCTAATTCATGAGAAATTAGTAGTACACATCTTAATGAAGAGCACCATCTTAGTACATTATTTAATTTTATTGGTGAAAGTAGGTAATGTTCAGGAGAAGTTCTACTTGATTGACCCACAGACTAAGCTACAGTATTTGTATATGGAATAGTATTGCATGCTTTCTTACAATGCCCAGAGATGCCTCAAACCTAACATGGAGGGACCACCTTCTACAGACAACTGGTACTCTGGGACCACAACTTATTACACTTCACATTGTTCCCTTGTACTCTCCCTGTATGTTATATCCACCTATTGTCTCCTGTTTAGATTAGGAACTCTTTGGGGCAGAGACCATCTTCACTTGTGTGTGCGTGCGCATGCACCCAAGCTCAATGGGACCTCATGGTTAGGGTGCTAGCATGGAACTCAAGAGCTAGCTTCAAATACCTGCTCTACCAGACTTTCTGTGTAACTCAGGGCAAGTCACTTATCTCTGTACCTCAGTATCCTCACAGGTGTGTTGTGAGGATAAATACGTTAAAGACTGTGAGGCACTCATACTATGGTAATGGAGCTAAGATCAAGATAAGTACTATCACAATACAAGTAATGTGGCTTGGAAGCATTAGATTTTTATCTGTAAATGTTGGTACATGTCAATTTCACCATACAGAAACCAGTGAAAAAGTATTTCCATCCATAATCGAAATTCACAGCTCGGTAAAGCAAGAAAAATGCTGCTTGAGAAATTAGAGTTTGATTTAAGGCTATTTAGTTTGTATATTTTGACATACGATACTGAAATTTGGTTTTAATGGTTACGAGGCTTTAACTTTCTGAATCTCAAAATTTACGGTCATTAAATAATTATTGTCTGACCCCCTCATAATTTTCTGCAACTCTGAAATTTAAAGTTCATAAAAATTTTAAAAAATGCTTAAAAATAAACAGATTATCCATCAAAACTATATAAATAAAAATCAAATTCTGCCAAGCCTACAAATTTACGAGGTGATAAGATAGTTCAGTCTCCATGCATGTTTGGTGTTGGTGCTTTTGGAGAGACTACCAGGAAAAGTATCAAATGAGGCAGTGACTCTCATTAAGAAGTGGGCTGAATGTTAACTTTCATATAAATCAAATAGCTGTAGACAGGTTCATTATCATAGTGATTAAAAGTTTTCTCCTCTATAGTTACTAGCTTAAATCTACACAATATTCAATCCCCCAATTTAATCCCCCAGTTTAAATGCATTCTAAGTTTGAAGTAAAGTCATACCCTTGTATAAAATAAACCTTGTGACTAAAATGGAAGAAACAATTGTTACAATATAAACGTAAATATTTACCAACTACTACAAAATAATATCTGACATACTACAGTATTTGCCTGTACTTAGAAAAGGAAGTAGTATCTTAGGTGCTGTGATACATAAGTGGTAGATAAAAATACGTTGCCTTTTAAAATGATTACTGTTGTATAAAAAAAATTGCATTTTTACATACTGTCGATATGATGATCACCAAGTACTCCTGCCCTTGAAACTCCTCTACAGAACCAACTTTAATATCCATCAAATCAACATTTCGCAGAAGAAACCTAATTTTTTCTACCTATAAAACAAAAATATTTGAAGGAATTTGTTTTTAGATGAAATAACTAGTATCTTTCATACAAAGTGTATCAAAAATAGAACCTAATGTACAAAATTGTATACCTCTCAAAGCGTTTGCATCTGGATTGAGAGCAAATGTTCTAACTGGGAATGATTAACAAGAGCTTCTAGATAAAGTACAAAGTTAACATGGGAGAGTGTCATACCTGTTGCCAACCTAATAGGTAAAGTACCCAATAACACAGTTTAGGTGTGATTAGTTGACTATGGACAAAGTGAATCTCAACATTTTAACCTGCAACTGATATTTTTTCAGTTTCAAATTAGTTCACACTTCTTGGCCTTTTCATCACATTAATATAGCTCTCAAGAATTTCAACATTACAAAATTTCTTGGTGTGTATTTAGTTACTATCCAGTCTCTCCACAGTTTTCTCAACTGCTTCTGTAAGTAGGCAGAAGACCAACTGTGATGGATCTGGGGACTTTAATGAGAGGGAGAGGAGCAGAATGCGTCTTTTTTTCATTACTACTAGCTTTTTATCAGATAGTTTAATAGAAATATTAAATATGATTGACAGTACAATATATAATGCGGCTAGAAAAGTAGTCCAAAGTTAGCAATATTTTCTTGCAATAAACAGCACTAGTAGTGAATCAAAAATATGAGTTTAAATACAGAAACTTATCATTTATAAGCATCCGAATCAGACCTGTTTACGATATGGTGTAATCACCCCAATATCAGTCACCGACACTGCATTGTTAATGTGTTTCGCAAGAAGGCAACAATAACGCATTACTTGAACTGCTTCTGTAGGATTAAACCAAGAGGGGTTGTGTCCTTCACGTGTTTCACTGCCCTGCATGAGGAGAGAAGAAAATTAAGATCATATATTGAGAGTTGTTGCAAATGTAGTGATGAATACCTGCTGATTATCTTCTTAATACTTAGGAGTTGGTTTGGAAAGGAGTCAAATTATACAGCAGTGTTGGCTAACTTGATTAAATGTATCTACATGGTCTAGAATTAGATTGAGGAAAAACAAACAAGTCCTTCTCCAATTACTGCACTTCCAACCACATGAAATTTATGTTACTAGAGAAGAGTCTCCCACCTATCAAATCTTCCTTAATTCCCCAACCCCATTTTAGTAAGAATATTTTACATACCCTCATGCCATGAAAAATTAGTGGAAACCCCTTCCTCGGTAATTTTTCCCAACCCAACAAAGAAGTTACTACTGAAGTGTCTGCACAAACTTCCAGCTCTTTATGATAAAACAGTTTAGATGGCAACGCAAGCAATGTAGAATGTGATCTGTAATTCTTCAAAAGCTTTGTAACCTGCAAGGAAGAAAACTCAAAGTTCATGAAATGAAACTGCACACATACCATTACATCCTACAATTCTTGCCTTTCTCCCAGCACAGACAGAGAAGTTTATTGTCTGCGCTTTTCCTCTAATCCCTTCACTTGCCCCAGTGACCCCATCCCATCACCTGATCTCCTCCACACCTACTCTCACCCCCTCACTCTTTTCCTTAATCCCTCTCCCTCACATCTAACTCTTTTTCCTGACAATACAAGCATACTTAAGTCTCTCCCTTCTTTAAAAAAACCCTCTTAACCCCATTTGTCTCTCCAACTACCCATCTCCCTTTTGTCTCTAAGTTCGTTTGAATGTGCTATCTACAGTCACTGTCTGGAGTTCCTCTACTTCAGCTGCATCCTAGACCCTGTTCCAATCCAGCTTATGCCTTTTTCACACCACTGAAACCACTCCTGCTAAAACCTCTAATGACCTCTTCCTAGCTAAAGCTCAGAACCAATACTACATCTTCATGCCCTTTGGCCCATCAGCCCCATCTGATATTATCTACCACACTCTTCTTCCTGAAATATTGTCGTCCCTTGTCTTCCGTGACTGTCTTCTCTTAGTCCTCCTCCTACCTCTAATTGTTCTTTCAGCGTGTTCTTCAGGAATCCTCTCATCCTCCCTCCAACTTTCTGTGTAGGTTCCACAAAGCTCTGTCCTTGGTCCCTTTTTCTTCTTCTACAATTTATCTCTGAGTAATCTCATCCACAGACACAAATTCAGCTACCATCTCTAGGAAGACAACTCACCAATCTGTGTGTCTACTCCAGACCCGTCTTCTTCTATTCATATTAAAATGTCAACCTCTCTGTGACATCTCCTTGTGGATGTGTAGCTGCCAGCTGAAGTTGAATATGGCTAAAAACAGCTTCTAATAATCCATCCTAAGCCCTCGCCACTACCTCCTCTCTCAATCATTGTAGACAACTCCACCATCCTCTCACTCACACCAATAACCTATCATTTTTTACTCTGCCCTTTCTCTAGGTCCTCACAGATTGTGTCTATATCTTATCTAAGAGAAGGACTTGTCTATCCATCTACACAGCCAGAACTCTCATCCAATCTCTCATCATCTTAAATCTTGATTACTGCATTAAGATTCTTATCCATTAAGAATGCTGCTGCTAAGATCATTTTCCTAGACCATCGCTTTCTTTTGCACCCCTCCACTGGCTTCCTCTTCTCTACTGTATCAAAAATAAGTTTCTTGTCTTCATTTTCAAGGACCTTCACAGTCAAACCCCATCCTACCTATCATCTCTCATTCCCGATCAAGCTGACACATTCCCAATTGGCCCATGATGCCAGCCTCCATCACTCACTTGCTAAATTTTCGAACAACCACCTTCATGCTTTCTCACGTGCTGTCCCTCAGGCTTGGAAGGCTCCTCCCCTGTAAATATCTGCAAAAACTACCTCATCATCAACCCTTTAAATCCCTCCTCAAAATGCTCCTTTGCTGCTATGCCTATAGAAAACTTGACAATGGTTAGGCTGCTCATGTGCAGAGATCACTGCCTATCACACTAATTCCTTGTACTCCCCCATCTATCTACATCTATCTGTTGTCTCATCTTATTCTTAGATTATAACCTTATGAGGGCAGGGATCTGTTTGTTTTGTGTTTGCACTGCACCTTGATAAATGGGGTCTATGACTAAGGCTCCTAGGTACTACAGTAACAAACAACACGAATTCATCTCCATAGCACAGCAACAATTCTTGGCTGCTCTAGTGCAGGCTATACAAACTCATGGATCTCTTGTGCTTAAAGAAGAATATAACTGACTTTTTTGTAGTAAAAGTTCTATGACAAGATTTACCGTAGCTTTTAAAAAAAAATAAAAACTGGTTTTATTAAATACTTCCTTCTTTCCAAATGCTATAATGTAATTCCCAGTAGACTCCATATTTAGACGCAGCACTCAGCTAAAATAAATCTTAATGAAAGGGAACCAACTATGGGATTTTTAACTTTGTTACTGAAGAAAGAAAAGGGGACAAGCTCATTTTACGTGGATACAATTATACAGACAAAAGCCTAAAAAAGAATGCTAAACGCCGTCTTCTTGCCCTACCTTCTCTTCTCTGTGGCCATTATTATCCGCTGTGACCCTGTGTGATCTCAGGATAAGTAAGTAAGGCTGGGCTAGTTCAGCCTCTTGGATGGGATAACTGCTGCAAGAAGCGGTACTGGTGATTTATTAAATATTTTTCTTTCAGGTGAATCAGTACAACCAATGCTTCAGAATGACATTAGTGGACACCATGCTACTTTGGGCAAAACGTACCACAGACTCAGATCACTTGTGTTACTTAACTATTCTTTGCCCTTTTTGGAAAAAGAAAGGTGCTAGCTTGAACATCTGAGCGAATTCCAATTCCAGTAATCATAATCAGTTTAAGTTCTCCTGCTGTTTCCACTGAACACGCTATTAGAGTTTCTTTTTGTTTTAGCTCTGTGGTGAATGAAGTAGTTTTACAGTTTTGTTATACAGTAGACAATATTTACATTCACTTCTTTCCAGCAATTCTATAAAAGCTCATTTTCTGCTGCTGCAATATTATCTTTCCACCTTTTATGTGGAAAGATTCACAGATTTATACTTTCTATGTTAAAAGGTGGCCTAAAATTGGGAGGTGGGGCAATTGTGCCTGTGGGGCATCTTTATGGATAGATGAATGTCTGAACATTTTTCTTACATTTGTTTTTATTAATATTAAATACCGGGGTAGGGTTTCTGAGTTGCTTTTTCTACTAAAAAAGCAAGTCCTGTTTACCTTTGGAGTTTTATGGAGGACTGAGGAACTACTGGAGTTATGAAATCACAGAAGACTGAAGGCTTGTCTATATGATTACTTAGTTTGCAGCAAGATAGGATGTAGATCTGCCCTGCACTAGCCTAATGCGCATTAAGTGTCCATGTGGACCCTGCTGCCATACACTAACAGTTCACTAGTGCAGGGGTTCTCAACCCTTTTTCTTTCTGAGCCCCTGCAACATGCTATAAAAACTCCAGGGCCCGGGGAGGCTCAGGGCTTCAGCTGCAGGGTGGTGTGGTGTATGTGTGTTTCTGGGATTCTGGCCTGCGGGGCACAGGGCTCCAGCTGCTGCATGGTGCACTTGGGCATAGGTATAGTTTGACTTTCTATTTTAGGGATCAGGGCCAGGCGGGGCTCGGGCCAGCTCCGGGAAGGGAGCACCACCCTCCACCCCAACTCACCTCAGCAGGCCACTCAGCCTGTCTGTGTTGAGGGGTGGGGGGCACAACCAAAAATTATAACTCAAAGAGCATACTCAGCTCAAAAAGTATGAAAAGTGCTCATGGTGCAGGGAGAGAGGTAGCTAGGGGCTATGCATGGGCAAGGGGTAGCTTAGGGTGCAGGGAGAAAGGTAGCTAGGAGCTGTATTCAGGCAGGGGGATAGCAAGGGGCTGTGTACTGAGAGGGCCCCCCCAGACCGCCCCTCTTGTCTCTGCTCCCCAAGGGCTCTGCTGGCCCTGAAGCCAGGTCCCCCCATCCAGGCTGCTCTTACTGGCTGCGTGGGCAGGCAAAGGGGGCTGGGAGCTGAGGAGCAGCTGTAGACCCAGGCACCAGGAGACGGGGGAGCACCATGGCTGCCCGCTCCATGACACCAGTCAGAGCAGCAGCTGTCCTGTACTGCCCAGCTCTGGCTTCCCATTTTTGACCTGGGCAGAGAGAGAGAGAGAGTGTGTGTGTGTGTGTGACTGCAACACTGCTTTTCCAACGTTTGTATCAGATCTTGCAATTGTAGTGATGGTGTAATGATGAGTGAAGGTATGCACAGAGGACCAAGTAGCTGCTCTCCAAACATCCAGTATGGGTATGCCCTTTAGAAAAGCTAGAGATAGCTTGAGATCTCATTAATGGGCTGACAGTCTCTGTGACGGAGGGGTATTCACTATCTCAATAAGCTGTCATGATACAGGAAGTAATCTGTCAGGAAAATGTTTCTGCTGAAACTGTTTGCCATCTTACTCTGTCAGCACACAAAACAAAGAGCTGAGGAGATCGCCTGAAAGGCTCAGTCCTCTCCAGGGAGACGGCTAATACTTACGTATAAAGTATGCAGATGATCCTCATCCCTATTTGAGTGTGGCTTCAAGAAAAAACATAGGTAAATACGTTAAAATTTTTGGATGTGCTCTCAAAGCTGCCTGGATCTTTGATAAACAGCATATATAGAGGTCCTGCTATGAGACCCTGACGCTCACCCACTCTTCTGGCTGACGTAATAGGAATGAGGCAGGATGTCTTCTGATACAGGTGAGACAAAGAACAGGTGGCCATAGGCTCAAATGGAGGCCCATTAAAGAAGCTATCGTCTGGGGGCCCAAATGGAAAATCCTGCCTAAAACTGAAATATGTAGCATCCGTCTGCAGAAATGGTTAACACATTTTTATGAAGGGATTAATCCCCAACAGTGATTTGTTGGTGTGTTGTATTATGCAGTGGTAATTGAGAATTATGGGTGCTTTTGTAAATCATGTCAAATGGCCTTCACGGATTTCTTGAAAAAGTCCAAGTAATGACTCTTCTTTAATACGTGTATAATTATACATAGATTTCATCCCACAGTGATTTCATGATGGCAAATTTACTTTAAATATGTTCTCTGCTTGTTGTTTTGTCTATATGTGTAATTTATGATTCGCTTACATAATGTAATGTGATTATTTTACCTGCTATTCCAACAGTAACATCTATTGGGTACTGTCCAGTGCTGCCAGCATCAGCTATTGAAAAGAATACAGTTTTCACTGTAATGAAGAACGTCAACAAGATGTCTAGGACACTTGGCCAAGATTACAGTGTTTTGACATTTGATGAGGCTATATGTTGTAAGGCTAAAGAGATTCAGGGGAGGTGCCCAGAGGAATTTCAGAAAACAGTCTTGAGAATGGGTGGTTTCTACATAGCACAGACAGTTCTGGCTATAACTGGAAAGAAGTATGAAGAGTGCTCTGGAAGACATCCTCATAGAATTTCAGTTGTATGGTAGCAACACAGCAAGCAGTCTACTTAAAGGCAAGTCATACAACTGTGGAATGTAGGCCCACAAGCTTACAGTGGAGGCTCTGTCCAGATTACAGTGGAAAGCATTTTGTAAATGGATACAAGGCAATGAGATTGACTGTGATGTAAACCTTACCAACAGCAAGCTCCAGGAATGTCAAAATGCAGTATCGAAAATGGTGCAACAAGTCTCACAACAGACACTTGCCCAGCTCAGAGATGCCCTCAAGAATCCAGTACAGGATGTATTGCACAGATTCTGCAATTTTGGAACAGCAACTTCCCAAACCTTTGCATTCTGAAATGATTATATCAAAATGCTTAACATCTCAATGTGTTTCATTAGAGCAGAAAGTGAAAACAACTGGCACATACATCTTGCAGTGCTTTTAGAGATACTACTAATTTTCGCTTTTGACTGTACCAGCTATGCCCGCTGGGTATCTGTGTACATCAGTGATATGAAGTTTGTCAGATTATGCCGCCCAAAGTTCATGATCAGTCTGTGCAAGGAACTCATGCAGTGGCTCAGTCTAGAAATAAATTCAGCAAAGTCTGGATAGACATGGCATTTGAACAAACAGTAAACTGTGATAAAAAAGAAAAAGGGGATATAGTGGGTTTCACTTTGAAACCAGGAGCCTAGATGGTTCATCACTGCTCATGCGTGTTCAGCTATCACAACTTCCATGAAGATAACATGTGTGATATGGTAGACTCAGACGTTTCACAAGGAAAACACAAGGAGGCTGCACCATGTTGCAGACAATGGAAGGATATGTAAATGAGGGAGGCCGCACCATCACTGAATCCATGACAAACCCATTTGATTTGAATGTGAATTGATAACATTCACCAACATTGCAAATTGCATTGTTTGCACCCGCAGAGATTGCCACCAAGCTTGTTCCTGTGAATGATATAGGAATCAAAGCAATAAAACAGTCTGTGGAAGAGATTAAATTCAAATACCACTAGTTTCTTTGAACCACTGCCTAAGCTCAACATCAAGACATTTGCATCTCTAAGCAAGAAGTTCAACCTGAAAGTTAGTAGTGATAAGACAGTGACTGTCAATGCAGACAGAGTTGTTTAGCTGTCTTGTAGTAGCTGCACAAACAAGAGATACATGAGCATTCCACTGGTTCAATATGTTCTAGCACATTGGGATGGTACCCTGAACAAAACTGCAAAGAGTAAGCTATTGCCTGAATTAGAAAGAGGGAGAGTCAGTACCAACTGCCAGCATTCAACATGCCCACAACTTGGATAGCAGATGGCAAGGCTGTTATTCAAATGGTCAGGCCAGGAGGGATAACTAGCTTTGCAGAACTTGCTGACTTGGGTTTCAGAATAGTACATCACCCTCCAAAGAGTTATGAGAACTGCAAAAGAATAGATATTGTCTTTGATTATATCATGTCAAAGATTCAATGTAAAGTTTCTGGGCATGCACAGAGGCAATCATCACAAAGTAATGAAGTCTAAATCCATGGTCCCAATGGAGTAAATTCATTGGAAATCCCAAGAATAAAGCACATCTGGTAAAAATTCTCTCAGAATCATGGTGTGATATGGCAGAAAATGTACTTAGCTTAGATCAGAAAATGAGTATTGCTGGTATATTAAAGGATGGCCTCATTGCTCGCATGGTCACTTCAGATGGAGATGTAGACTATGACAATCTATTCTCATTGGATGAATAAGTAGATATTTGGCTTCTATTTCATGTTGCACATGCTTCACAAGAATACCCTTGTGTAGTGGTGTGGTCTTCAGACACTGACATTGCAGTTCTCTTTGTACATTTTATTCACAAGTTGGAAACAACTTCAGAGCTTTGGTTTCATACTAGCGTAAAAAAAACAAACAAACAGGTTTATACCAACCCACACCATAGCAGCTGAACTTGGCCAACAAGAATACAAGAATACAGAATGCCAGCAGTACACATGCTGACTCGGTGTGATTCAACCATCCGCTTGGCAAGGGTTGGCAAACTAAAGCCATGGAAGCTTGTCAGGAGGAATCCACACAAATTTAAAAGCCTTGCCACGTTTGGCATTACGATGGCTATACCTCCTGCACAGTTGAAATCAGCAGAGCTTCTGATAACTCTTCTCTATGACCCAATAGCTAACTCTGTGGATGCAAATAGTATCGCAATATAAGCTTTTCTGTCACAAACAGGCCCAGAACATGGCCTTCCCCCCCAATTTAAATAATCTTCTACAACATACCAAGCACACAAATTATCCTTACTGGGAACCATACCACAGAGGCTCAGCCTGACATCCCTTCCCCAATTGGAAATGGCTGGCATCACAACATTGATGGACACATTTCTCCAACAGTTGACTAATGACAAACATCTGTCCCTGAAGCACTCCAGGAGCTCATTACATGGGCGGGGGGTGGGGTGGGGGTGGGGGGTGGGGGGAAAGGAAGCCAAGTGTGAGCACAACTACAGTTGTTCAAGACAGTATGGCAAGCATACAGGCTTGCTAGAATACTGAAGGGGAGATTGCTGCCTTGGATTTGAGGTGTGTGTGTACCCCAGAATGTGATCAAACTCATTGCAACCACATTATATGCATTTACCCACCATGAATTAATAAAATAGAACACCACACAGTAAAGGGTTTTTTCCACAACAATTTGAAAGTAGGCTTTTAGAGGCAAGGTCAAAAAAACTAGCTGGCAGTTTCTGCTAATCAGAATGGGACGAGGGGAAAGAAAAGTCAACAATTGAGAATGAAAGAAATTAAGTGGATGGAAAACCTTGAATTTGGGCGCCTTTGATATAGAAATATTATGATTAAGATTGTTAGGAATGCGTGTTGATAAGTAGTTTATTGAAAGTTAGGAAATGATGATTTTAGTAGGGGTCACTATGATCTATAAGTTAGTTATAAAAGACTAGCTAACACAGTGTATTTTGGAGCAGTCCTCTGAAGCCACCTTGAGAGATGTTTTTCCTGATACCTTTTCTCCTTGGCAAGTGAGCAACTGGCCACTGCAAACCTCTTGTTAATTACTCAATACTGTTCCAGATTTTAGGTAAATATTTGGAATGTTCTAAACCTATTGCTTATGTCTGTGTGTGCATTAATTTTATTAAATCTAATAAACTGCAGTTTTAGATAAAGCATGCTTACTTGCATTAATCTTTCATCATACAGAATTGCTATGTTCCCATTGATTTATTCCCAACACTGCTTGGAGTGAAACAGTGAAGTTACCCCTGCTATTGGAGGTGGACTGGACTCGGCACTCTAGGTGGAGTCGCCAGAGCCAACAGTGGCTCTAGAGAGGACAAGTGGCCCGGCACAGGTCTCATTGCATTAGTCACTCCCCACTTGTCCCTCTTTGGCACTGGAGAGCGCCTTCTCTCGGTGTGCTGTTTCTAATGCTTCTTCCCTGGCACCGGGGATGGAGAATGGTGCCGATGGAGTGCTTTGCAGGGAAGCCAAAGTTCTTGGCGCTGATTTGGATCATCTCGGCTCCGAGGCCAGTCTGAGGGCTGCCTCCATGAGTAAGGCCTTCAGACAAATCTGTCTATCCTTTTGAATGTGTGGTCTGAAGCTCCTGAAGATCTGGCACTTCTCCTTAATGTGAGTTTCCCTGAGGCATTTTAGATTGCTAGAATGCGGGTCACTCACTGGCATGGGCTTGCCACAGGAGGCACACGGCTTGAAGCCCGCGGACTGGGGCATGCCCAGGCCCTGGGATGAAAGTCCGTCAATGACAGGGACCACTATTCACACTATATACACTAACACTAACTAAGAACTATATACACTAACTGCAAAAACTATATAATATATTATAAAGTCCAAGGGAAAGAAGCCTTGCAAGAGCAAGAGGGATCATTCCAAGCAACCGTCACAGGCAGTAAGAAGGAACTGAAAGGGTGCAGAGCTGGTGGCACCCCTTATACTGGCGCATATGCACATGACTCCAGGGGGCACTAGAGCCAGTCCTACAGATACCCCTAAGGGAAAAATCTCCGGCAACTGTCCTTGCAGCACGCACACACCCTTAGCATGGAATTGGCACGAGCAAGCACTCGAAGAAGAAAGAGTGCATCTAGTAGACTGCTCTCTACTATTAAGCAATATTTCCTGAACTGCCACTGAGCAGTTTCTCTCTCTGTTTGAACTAACTACTCAACAGTCACATCATGAGGTACAGACTGTTTGGATCTGGGTGCAATGTAGGTCTAGGATGCTGGTACAGTAGGCCTGGAAGAATAGACATAGAGATGACATGGAGTGTGAATCGAGAAACTGTGAAGATCAGAGATCCAGCACTGTTTTGACCAAGATAGCATTATGAGAATTATCTTGGCATGGTCTTGTTTTACTTTGACAATAATCTGTGGGATAAGCAGAATGGGGGTAATGCATACATGAGGCTCAGTCCCCACGTTGAGAGAAAGGTTTGGGTTAGCAAACCTGGACTCTGGCCCACTCAGAACAGAATTGATGGCACTTCTTGTCTTTTGTTGTGAATAGGTCAACTGCTGAAATACCCCAGACCTGAAAGTTGGTTCTGAGCACACTATTCTTCAGGGACCACTTGTGATTTTGGGAAAATCTCCTGCTGAGGTGATTGGCCAACTGATTCTGGGAACTTGGTAAGCGCATGGCAATAGGAGCAACACCTTCTTTGATGCAAAAGTCCCATAGATTTATCACCTCTTGACAAAGCTGATCAGATCATGCTGTCACTGTCTGTTTAGGTAGTACATTGTGGCTGTATATTTGGTCAGCTTCTAGATCAACAAGCTCTTTACATGAGGCAGAAAAGCACAGCAAGCCCTCTGAATCGTGCAGAATTCGTGGACACAGATGGAGCAGGAGGCAATTCTCCATATTAATAACGCTTAGGTTTGCAACTGTTCTAGATAAGCACCCCGCCCTATCAGGAGGGAAGCATCAGTAACAACTGAAGGGGGCAAGAAAAGAGTACGCCCTTGCATGTGTTCTTCTGACTCATCCACCACTCTGGAGACTATAGGGCTGCAGGAAGAACCTGTACCAGTGTTCTAAGGGATGTCTTTTCAGTCAGCTGAGTTCAGCCACACTCGAAGGATGCACAGGCGAAGCAAGGCATGTTGGGTCACACAAGTACTTGTGGCCATATGGCCTAATAGCCTTAGTCATGGTTAGATTGTTATAGTGGGGTCTGACTTAAGAGATAAGTACAACTAGCGAATGGTCTGAGATTTCTCTAGAAAAGAAAAGCCATCGAATTTGCAGAATGGAGTAGGGCCCCTGTGACACTGGCAGACCAGGTGTCCTCTCATGCCAAGGTCCCCACGTCTCAATTGAACACTGACAATTACATAAATGAGCCAGACTGATTCCAGCTATGTGTCAATATTGTTAAAACAGGTATTAAAATTATAAGTATGTGTTTGGTATTCAGAGTTTATTGAATGCTTGTGAGTAGCTATGTGCATTAATCTCACTTCTAACATCTATATCCTATATTGTAAAGGTAATATTTGAGCAGTTGTACTGTGAGTGGGGAAATCACCAGACAGAGATACATTAATTAGCGTGAAGGGCTGATCTTCAACAGAAGGTATTACACCCTTCCCCAAAGGGTCCATCGATACCAGATAGATTATTGTGGGACGTTGCAACTGGAATTTCCCTACGTACTGTCAATAAGAGGACAAAATATTTTTACTGTTCTGCTCTCCTCCCTGTGAAGATGAATCATGCAAGCGGATTCCTCCCAATCGGCTGAGTTTGCAGCTCAGACCACGTGGCAGGTGGGGCGAAAAATCCCAAGAGAAGGAAAGGACAGTTACCTGTTCCGTAACTGGCGTTCTTCAAGATGTGTTGCTCCTGTCTATTCCACAGTAGGTGTGCGTGCACGCCACGTGCACCGGTGCCGGAAGTTTTTCCCTTAGCAGAACCCGTAGTGGGGGAGCACCACTGCGACCCCTGGAGCGGCGCCTCTATATCGCGCTATAAGGGGAGCTGCGCACTCCCCCCACCCTCAGTTCCTTCTTGCCAGACAACTCCGGGGAAGGAGGGTGGGGTGTGAAATAGACAGGAGCAACACATCTCGAAGAATGCCAGTTACGGAACAGGTAACTGTCCTTTCTTCTTCAAGTGATTGCTCCGGTGTATTCCACAGTAGGTGACTGCAAGCTATATCTGACGGAGGAGGGTAGGCGTTTAAAGGTTATCGGGACGGAGTACCGCCCTACCAAACCCGGCGTCGTCCCGTGCTTGGGAGACTATTGCATAGTGTGAGGAAAAGGTGTGGACAGAGGACCACGTGGCAGTCCTACATATGTCCTGGATAGGGACGTGGGCTACACAGGCGGCCGACGAGGCCTGCGCTCTCGTGGAATGGGCCTTTACGATAGGTGGCAGGGAAACCCCTGCCAAGTCATAACACGTGCTTATGCACGAGGTGATCCAGCGGGAAAGGCGCTGGGTGGAGACCGGTTGCCCTCTCATATGTTCGGCCAACGCAACGAACAGTTGCGAGGATTTCCTGAACGGCCTGGTCCGGTCCAGGTAAAAGGCCAGCGCCCTACGTACGTCTAGCGTGTGTAGGGGGCATACCTCGCTGGAGGAATGGGGCTTAGGACAGAGTACCGGTAGGAAGATGTCCTGTTCCATATGGAAGGCGGAGACCACCTTGGGGAGAAACGCCGGGTGTGGGCGAAGCTGGACCTTATCCTTATGGAAGACTGTATATGGGGGCTCCGAGGTCAGGGCCCTAAGCTCCGAGCCCCGACGGGCTGAGGCGATAGCCACCAAGAAAGCCACTTTCCAGAAGAGAAGGGACCAAGAACAGGTGGCCAGGGGCTCAAAGGGAGGGCCCATGAGTCGGGATAGCACTAGGTTCAGATCCCATTGCGGGACCGGGGCCCTGGTGTACGGGAACGTACGGTCCAGCCCCTTCAAAAAACGGGAGGTCATCTCATGGGAAAAAACCGAGTGACCTTGCACCGGAGGGTGAAAAGCTGAAATGGCCGCTAAGCGTACCCTGACAGAGGCCGGGGCCAGGCCTTGGATCCTAAGGGACAGGAGGTAATCTAGAATAAGTTGGAGGGATGCGGATGACGGGGAAGCGCCCTGCTCTCCCGCCCATCTAGAAAACCTAAACCATTTGGCCAGGTAGGTCCATCGAGTAGACAGCTTTCTGCTCTACAGCAGAATACGCCGGACATCCTGTGAACACCTTCCCTCCTCCTCGTTTAACCATGGAGCAGGCACGCTGTCAAGTGAAGCGCGGCTAGGTTGGGATGGAAGAGGCATCCCCTCTCCTGGGAGAGGAGATCCGGGCAAAGCGGCAGCCTCCATGGGGGGGCCGCTAACAGTTGCAGGAGGGTCCCGTACCAATACCGGTGGGCCCAATCCGGGGCTATGAGTATGACCCTCGACCTGTCTGCCTTTATCTTCTGAAGGACCTTGCCTATCAGTGGAAACGGTGGAAAGGCATAGAACAGCTGGCCGGACCACCGGAGGAGGAATGCATCCAAGATGGCCCCCTTTTCTGCCCCTGCCCTGGAGCAGAACTGGGGGCAGAGATGATTCTGGGCGGTAGCGAAGAGGTCTACCTGGGGAGCTCCCCACTCTCAGAAGAGTTGCCTTGCAACCTCCCAGTGGAGTGACCACTCGTACTGGTGGGAGAAGACCCTGCTGAGGTGATCGGCTCACCTATTGCGCGTGCCGGGTAGGTGAAAAGCCCTCCGAGAAATATCGTGGGCTCTGCAGAATTCCCATAGGTCCAGGGCTTCCTGGCACAAGGCCGAGGAGCGCGTGCCCCCTTGCCCGTTGATGTAATACATCGCGGCCGTATTGTCCGTAAGGACTCTGATCATCTTCCCCCCTAGGTGTAGGCTGAAGGCTATGCACGCCAGGCGCACCACCCTGAGCTCCCTGACGTTTATGTGCAGGGACAATTCCGAGGTCGACCATCTGCCCTGGGTTTGGAAGTTCCCCGCATGGGCTCCCCACCCCAGGTCTGAGGCGTCCGACACCAGATCTAGTGAGGGAGAGGGTCTCTCGGAATGGGATCCCTTGTAACATGTTGGCCGGGAGGGACCACCATTGCAGACTGGCCACTACGTGGTGGTGGTGGGGGGTAACGTGACAACCTTGTCCAGGCCATCCCTGGCTTGGGAATATTGGGAGGTCAACCAGAGTTGGAGGGGCCTCATTCTGAGTCTGGCATGTCGCACCACGGAGGTGCATGCTGCCATGTGGCCTAAGATTTGAAGGCACACCCTTGCCGTCGTCACAGGGAAGGCCGTGACTGAGGCTATGAGACTTGTGAGCGCCTTGAACCTGTCCCGGGGGAGAGAGGCCGTGGCCACCACCGAGTCTAACAGCGCTCCTATGAAGTGTATGCGCTGAATGTGGACTTGTCCTCGTTTACCACTAGGCCTAGACTCTCTCGCATGTGGCCAGTAAGAATTTCATCTGGGCCTGCACCTGGGATCGAGACTTGCCCTTGAGCAGCCAGTCGTCCAGGTAGGGGAAAATTTGCAGCCTGTTCCTCCTGAGGTGGGCTGTCACTACCGCCATGCATTAGGTAAAAACCCTGGGGGCCGTGGAGAGGCCAAAGGGGAGGACCGTGAACTGGTAGTGGTCCCGCCCTACCAGGAAGTGGAGGAAGCGCCTGTGACCTTCGAAAATATGGATGTGAAAATACGCATCCTGGAGATCCAGGGCTGCGAACCAATCCCCCGGGTCTAGGGATGGAATAATAGAGGCCAGAGACACCATACGGAACTTGTAACGGACCATAAACTGGTTGAAGTTCTGCAGGTCGAGGATGGGCCTGAGCCCGCCCTTTGCCTTCAAGATCAGGAAATACCAGGAGTAAAAACCCTTGCCCTGGAATTCCCGAGGTACTTTCTCCACCGCGCCCAGGATGAGAAGGTACGTCACTTCCTGGTCTAGCAGGAGTACGTGCTCCGGATCCCCGGGAACCTCTAGGGGCAGAGGGTGGGGGGGCGAAGCGAACTGCAACATGTAGCCCTTGGAAATGGTGCTGAGGACCCATTGGTCCGACGTTATATGGGACCATTGCACTCGGAAGGCAGATAAACTGTTGCAGAACACAAACTTTATTAACTGGGGGGCTTCCCTGGCAACAGGCCCAGTGGCCCCTCGAAAAAAGTCCAAAGCATCTCTTCCCCTGCCTCTTGCCCTTGAGGAGCCCAGATCGAGGGGCCGAGAGGGACTGATGCTGGGACCTGCGTCTCTGCTCCTTCGGGGAGGCGGGGGCTCATATCTGCCTCTAGCCGAGGAACCGAGGTCTGTGGCCTGGGTTTGTCCTTAGTCGGTGGGACATATAGGCCCAGGATTTGCAGGGTGATGCGGGAGTCCTTCATCCCGTGTAGACAGGTGTCTGTCTGATCCGCAAATGGGGCCTTCCCGTCGAAAGGCAAGTCCTGCATGAGGGACTGGGACTCCGTAGACAGTCCTGACAGCGCGAGCCACGATGCCCTGCACATGACAACAGCGGAGGCCATCGAACGGGCTGCTGTATCTGCCACGTCCGAAGCCGCTTGGAGGGCCACTTTTGCCTCCGCTGCGCCTTCGTCGACCAAAGCTCTGAACTCCTTCTTATCCTTTTCCTGAAGAAGAGGTTCAAATTTTGGCAGAGACCCCCACAAGTTAAAATCATATCTCCTGAGGAGGGCTTGGTGATTTGCCACCCTGAGCTGGAAGCTCGCCGATGAATAAACCTTCCTGCCAAAGGTATCCAATCTCCTGGCGTCTTTATCCTTGGGAGTGGGCGCGGGTTGGCCATTCCTCTCTCGGTGGTTTACTGACTCCACCACCAGAGAATTCGGGGCCAGGTGAGAATACAAATATTCGTGCCCCTTTGCTGGCACAAAGTATTTTCTCCCCGCCTTTTTAGAAATAGACGCCAAGGACGCAGGGGCTTGCCAAAGCGAAGTTGAAATATTGGCCACCCCTTGGTGGAGAGGTAGGGCCACATGGCCCGGTGCTGAGGAGGACAAGACGTTGAACAAAGTGTCCAACAGGTCCTCCATCTCCTCAGCCTGGAGCTGGAGATTCGAGACAACCCACCTAAGGAGCTCCTGGTGAGCTTTAAAATCCTCCTGCAAGGCAGGTGGTGGCACCGCAATAGATTGTTCCAGTGCCAGGACCGGATCTGCCCCCAGGGCATCAGGTGGTGCCGGTGGTTCGACCCCCAAGTCCGAGCCTGGGTACGGTGCCGTTGTCTCGGTGCCCAGTACCTTGTCGTGGTGCCGAGATGGGAACGTCGAATGCAACTGCGATGCACCTGCTACCAAACGGGGTCTCGCCGGTGCCGGCAGTTGGGGCCAAGGCACCCACGGACACCACTGCCCTTGCCAGGCCAGGGTGCCCCTTGCTAGTGCCCCACTTGGGGACCTAGCGGAGCCACCTGATCATGCGGTACGTCGCGGCTCGGGGATGGGTGGCTGGGTGCCGAAGCCGCTGAAGAGTGCATGGTGCTGTACGAGCGACGGGAGCGTCCACGGCCGTGTCGGCGCCTGCCTCGAGATTTAGATCTCCATGAGGAAGACCTGTTCCCGTCAGAGGTACTGCGTCCAGAGTCCCCATGGCGACCATGGCTACGACGCCATGGTGCCGGCCGAGGGGTGCTTCGCGAACGACGTCTGTCGGAGCGAGCACTCGAATGTGAGCGTCGGTCCCGATGTCGTAGAGACCTGCTCCTATAGCTCCGGTAGGAAGAGGAGCGTCACCGCCTCTTGTCTTGGTGCCTGCAACCCCTCTGGGTAGTGGAGGACGCTCGGGACTCCCTCTCAGACGAAGAGGCTGACGGCGTGGGGGTCTGACGCGGGCTACGAGATGGCCTCGCCTGGGTAGGTGCCTCATCCTCAGAGTGGGAGCTATGCTGGACCGGGGAGGGTTGATGAGCTCCAAGCGGCGGCTTCCCTCGGGAGCGAGGGCCTGTCTCGGGCGGCGCGCCTGCCACCAAAAGGGCGAGGATGTCACACGTTGCCTGAGCTGCCTCCGGTGTCAACGGTATTCTCATCGCAGGACAGGCACGCGCTGACGGGACTGGACTACTCCGCTCAGCACAAGTCGGAGGTCTGGGTCCCGAGGGGGATTGTGGGCTGCCCAACTCAGGTGTGGCCTCATCCCTGTCCTTCTCTCGGCGCCGCTGAGTCTTCCCTTGCTTCTTAGCGGGGGAGTGGTGCCGACTGGTTGATGGGATGGCGCTCCGCACCGATGACGCGCTCGGCGCCAAGTCAGGTCGGCACGTCGGTGCCGGGGCCAATGCCGACTCCATTAGTAGGGCCCGGAAACGGATATCCCTTTCACGTTTTGTTCTCGGTTTGAACGATCTGCAAATTTTACAACGCTCACTTACGTGAGTCTCACCCAGACAATGAAGACACTGTGTGGATCGCTCCTGGGCATAGAACTGCGACAGGAGTCGCACGACTTGAAGCCTGGGGCATGCCCCAAGCCAGGCAACTAACTAGAGAATCAAGCTACAAAGAAGAGTTGTACTACTAAGGCTAGAAGTGCTACAGCCGAGCTGGAGCACAAAGTTCCAACTACCTTCACTGGCGGCAAGAAGGAACTGAGGGTGGGGGGAGTGCGCAGCTCCCCTTATAGCGCAATATAGAGGTACCACTCCAGGGGTCGCAGCAGTGCTCCCCCACTACGGGTACTGCTAAGGGAAAAACTTCCGGCTCTGGTGCACATGGCGAGCACACAAACCTACTGTGGAATACACAGGAGCAATCACTCGAAGAAGAACTAGGTATCTCTATGCTGCTTGGACTTGGGGGGGAGCAGTGGCAGCAAGGTGTATCTAGGCATAAGCAAGAGATCCCCAGCTGCTTAGCCTGAGTTAGCCCTAAAGCTCAAATAGAGCGTGCTGATTATAGAAGTCTATATTGCCTTTTGAAACTGAAGACTAATTCATGCATGTGTCTGTTTGCTTGCTTTAACCTTGTAATTTCCTTTTAATATTTCATGAATCTTTATATACTTTATTATAGGATTGGCCACAAGCATTGTCTTTGGTGTTAAATCTAGGGTGCAACTGACCTGTGGTAAGTGACTAGTGCTTTGGGACTGTGAGTAACCTGAATAGAGTGGTGATTCTTGGTATAAGGGCTGGGTGGCGAGAGAGATCAGCGTACCCAAGGGAACGGTCTGTGATTCCATGTTAAGGTCATTATAATACCTGAGAAGTGTTCACTTGATATTGGTTGGTGAAATCTAAGTTAGAACTCACAGCCCATTTGGGGTTTGTGCCCTGGTTCCTAACAGTCTGCCCTGAGGTTGGTAAATAATAGAGATCTGGGGGGGGGGGGGAGAAATCACAAAGCACCCCAAGGGGTCAAAAAAGGCCACTGAGGGTGAGCAAAAAGACATGGGCAGGCAGTAAGTACTAGGCCTTGAGGATCTCTCTCTGATGAACGATTGGTCCCACTCCCAGAACCAATGCAGCCCTTCAGAGGCTGCCTAGACATCTTGCTAGACTCACTGCTCCTAGGAGGGGATGGCAAATTACCAGAATATTCCCAGAGAGACTCCGAAGAGCCATCTGAGTAGTCAGTGGTCATTGGAGGTGCAAAGACTGATGGGGCCACTAGGCAACCTGAGTTATCTGTGGCCCATTATAAAGAGACCAACATCGGTACCTAAGTAAGGTAGTCTATACTGCAGTGGCACCCTGAAATGGCGAAGATATGGCATCATGAATCCGTGCAGAGAAAGACCTTGTAGTTGGTACCACAATATCAACTGTAAATCAGTACTCAACTTTGACGATCATTCTGGTACCAGGGCTGAAGAATGTACTGGTGCCAACATGCTGTTTACCGAGGCCAAGAAGGGTACAAACATGCTGAGTCCCTGCCATATTTATTAGCTTGAACAGATACTGATACTGCTAACAGTCTCTGCACAGGAGCTGAGAAGACAGATGGGCCTGATATAAGAAAAGCAATGCCAGTGCAATAGATTCCTGCTTCACAGGACAGCCTGGGATGGAGATGCATAACAAATCTTTTGCTGCCTCATAAGCTTGCAAGGTTGTCAGTACTGAAACAGCATCCACTGGCTGTCCTGATGACGGTACCGGAGTTGACGGCATAGTACAGATATCCATGGTATCAGGGGGACATGGGTCAACGGCCCTGCTCCACCATGAGTACCTAAAGAGTCCCAATGATGTTCTGAGTCCTTTTTTGAATAGGATATTTCTTCAACTTCAAGGGGTTTTGATCTGTCATGTCCCCTCTTTTGGGTAAGCCCCTGAGAGGAAAGCTAACCCTTCTTTCTCCGTGGAGAAGATTCTCCAAGTCCAGAGGTCTGTCAGAGACAACCGCAGCAGCGGTCTGCACAAGGGTGGCAGGGTGTTTGCTTAAGGGCCTTGGGACTGAAGCAGTCCTTATCACATGCTCCATGAGGCGCTGAACAGGCACATGTCTCTGGAAATCTGCGTTCTTTTCTTGAGCAAACGGCAGATATTGCACCCCTCCTAATGTGTCCCTTGCCAAGGCACAAAAGGGAGCGTGTATGGTGATCACTATTTGGGATCACTGGGCGGGCACATGAGTGGAATGTGCAATCATTCAAAGAAGAACTTTTAGTGAGCAGCAGCAGTTTCACATGCACACAGTGCACAGCAGGCTACTGCAGGGTAGATTTACATCCCAGCTTGCCACAACTAAGTGTTCATTGAGACAAGCCCTGAAAGGTGGATAATGGGAAAGAGAAGGGATTTTAAGTCAATGTTAAGCATTTTGTTTCCCCCCCCCCAATATTTATATTACTCACTGTCTAAACACATAGTTGAGGGAAAAAGCCATCTTTGAAGGGGTAGACATGTTAAATCTTTAATAAATAAGGTACAAGAAAAAACTCATAATACACACTTGAAATCTTCAAATCTTCCAACAAAACCACAGAAGACCAAACTTGGTGTTGCTTTCTGATGTATAAAGAAAGGAATAAGACAAGTGAAACACCACCGCTCCCCCATCCACACATTTTTTCTTCTTAGGGCAGTTCACTTTTTTTTTTTTTTTTTTTTTTTTTGTAATTTTATTTTTTTTTTTTTTTTTTTAATAATAGTAAGAAAACTGCAGTTTAACTTACCAACAGAGGATTGTACGATCCATAAACACCAAAAGTATCCTCATTTCTCTGATACAGAGATCGTGACATTAGTCTTTCCAGCATGGATATATTTAATCCATAAGCCATTGCAAGGGTAGATTTTATTACTGGTCCTAACTGCATCGGATCTCCAGCAAGCACTATCTGCAGAAGCAGTAAAAACCCGCTTCTGTATTAGAATTGACACAAAGTTAGATGAATACTTTTTTTTTTTTAAAACAGAGTTTAAAAAAAAAATCAATTGCTGTTACAATACCGTAGACATTCTTTCTCAAATGTCTAACACTATTCAGTGGGTGGAAGGAAGGTGCAAAGTAATGATTAACTTGATGGCTGACTTTACTGCACAAATCTACAAGGTTTTTATTCTTTTAAAGAAAAAATATGACACAACATAATTATTTGCACCTGAAAAAAAATGGTTACCCACCTTTTTCGTAACTGTTCTTTGAGATGTGTTGCTCATGTCCATTCCATTCTAGATGTGCACGCGCCCATGTATGTGGTCGTTGGAGAGTTTTGCTTTAGCGGTATCCGTAGGGCCAGCTGTGGCACCCCCTTGAGTGCCATGCTCAGGCGTCAGTATATCAGGCGCCACCGGCCCTACGCCCTCTCTGTTCCTTCTTGCCGACAACTCCAACAGAGGGGCAGGAGGGTGGGTAATGGAATGGAAATGAGCAACACATCTCTAAGAACAGTTACAAAAAGGGTAGGTAACTGTTTTTTCTTCTTCTAGTGCTTGCTCATGTCGATTCCATTCTAGATGACTCACAAGCAGTATCAATGGAGATGGGCTCAGCGTTCATGGTCTTGTATCTTGCAGCACTGCTCTGCCAAAGCCAGTGTGTCATCTCGAGCTTGCTGGGTAAGCACAAAATGAGACATGAACGTATGGACAGACAACCAGGTAGCGGCCCTACAGATTTCTTGGATTGCTACCTGTGCCAGGAAAGCCACTGACGACGCTTGTGTCCTAGTCGAGTATGCCATCATGATCACCGGTGGAGGCACTTTTGCCAGCTCATAGCAGTAGCGGATGCTGGCCGTGATCCAGGATGAAATCCTCTGAGCAGACACTGGGCGACCTTTCATTCTGTCTGCCACTGCAACGAACAACTGCGTTGACTTATGGAACAGCCTTGTTCTATCTATATAGAAGGCCAGTGCCCTCCAGAAGTCCAGGATGTGTAGTCTGCTCTCATCTGATGCATGAGGCTTTGGAAAGAAGGGTATAGCCCTGAGTTATGATGTCCAGCATCCAGCGGTCCAAGGTGACCCACACCCCGGCCGAATGGTAGGGACGAAGACGAAGGAAAGGACCGGGTGGATCTGGGGAATTGACTGGGGTGTTGCTCTTGAGTGCACCTTCAAAATAAGTGCTTCTGGCCCGCAGGATGCTTCGCTGGGCCGGGCTGTGCGGGTGAGTGGCAGGAGGAAGGGCGGCGATGATAAAACTTGTGTCTCTATCCTTTCTCCTAGCAGACCTTGACGAGGCTGCCAAGGCCTGGGCGGCGGGGGGTGGCCAGAACTGCTTCCATACAGACTGCAGTGTATGCATGCCCAGCGAGTGAAGGGTGGCCCGAGTGTCCTTCAACCCATGCAGCCTTGCATCCGTTTGTTCAGAGAAGACACCATTCCCATTGAATGGACGGTCCTGGATCGAGGTCTGCATCTTGTGGGAAAAGGCGGTGCTCTGAAGCCAGGAGCTGCGCCTCATAACCGCCACCATTGCGACCAGCCTAGCCACCATGCCTGCTGCATCCCACACCATTTGGAGAGAGCACCTAACCACTATGGTGCCTTCCTCCACCAGGGTGCCGAATTCTTAGCCAAACTCTGCAGGAGGGACTCTTTGAACTCATGGAGGGAGTCCCATAAAGTAAAATTGTATCTGCCCAAGAGGACCTGATGGTTCACCACCCGGAACTGAAGACTTGCAGTGGAATAAGTTTTTCTCCCCAAAAGGTCCAGTCTTTTGGCCACTTTATTTTTGGGAGTTGAGCTGGTGTCCCCTTGCTTGTCTTTTTTGTTGGCTGCAGAGACAACCAGTGAGCCCGGAGGTGGGTAGGTATAAAAGATACTCAAACACTCTGGCCAAGACAAAGTACTTTTTTTGGCCCTTTTGGAGGTGGGAGGGATGGAAGATGGGGTTTGACAGAGGGCCATGGCAATTTTGAGGACCTCCATCATGCCCTGATAGTGCAATATGGGCCAGGGTAGAGGCTGAGAAGATGTTGAACAAGGTGTCTGCCTGCTCAGCCATCTCTTCCACCTCTAGGCCTAAGTTCTCAGCCATCCGTTGAAGCAGGGCCTGGTGTTCTTTAAAGTTGTCAGGCGGGTCCTCAAGTATCCCGCGACCGCCTGGTCCAGGGATAAGATGACGACTGTACCACTAGGGGAGGTTTAGGGGTGGGTGCAGCCACCTCTACCCCAACCTCTGAGTACGACTCATGCACTGAGTCCAGTGCCATCGGTACTGCCAACTGTTGCTCCGAGGCAGTGGCAGATGACTGGTGCAAAGGGGGCATCGTCATGACCGGCATGCCCCATGCAGTCCAATAAGGCTACTGCGCTGGCCACTGGCCGTGCGGCCAAGGTGGCGCCGATGTTGAGACAGCCTCGGGAGCCCAATCGCGCTGGTGGATTCTGGGCGAGGGGTTGAACTGCCCTTCTGTGCCGGAGGAGTCCCCTTCTAGTGACCACTGTGGGCCATCTACACCCGCGTGCCTGCTGACTGTTGCTGGAGACCAGTGCCTGAAGTGAGAGTATCGGCGTCGGTATCGAGGGGCCCGGAGTTGTGACAGGGAGCACTCCCACGGGGCTGGCGACTGAGATCTGCGCCGAGAGGATGACTGGCGAGAAGATGAACGGTGCCGGCAATACAGAGACCAGTGCCTCCCCTTAGGCAATCCACGTTGAGATGGTGGGGATCACGATTGTGGTGCCGGAGACAGAGGGCGAACCCCAGAGGATCTGAGCTGCGACTCCAGAGATCTGTGGCACGGAGGAGAGCACTGCCTTGTCTCAGGGGATTGGTGGTGCTCCATTGCCCCCTGAGGGGTCTTAGTGGATAGCTTGCCCTCGTGGGGAGCCTTTGCCATTTCCTGCGGTGATGGTGGAGGCATTTGCTCTCTCAGTGCCAGGGGAGGTTGGGAAGATGTTGATGCTGCCACGAGTTTGGGTCCCCTACCACTCCCAGGAGTCAGTGATGGATCCTTTAAGGGGTAAGTTCGGTGCTGGGGGTGCGCTGCGCACCGAGGGCGAGGTACTAGGTGAGTCTTGGCGGGACGGCTCAGAAGCTGGACAAAGGGCAGCCTCCATGAGGAGAGCTCCAAACGAGTATCCAGTTTTTTCTGAGTCCTGTGTTGAAAATTTTTACAAATATGACACTTGTCCTTCACATGTGATTCCTCCAAGCACTTGAGGCAGCTGCTGTGGAGGTCACTTACAAGGATAGGCCTGTTACAGTCCGCACAGGGCTTAAACCCCAGAGACCGGGGCATGCCCTGCCTGGGGCGAAGTCCCCACTGGGACTCTAACTTCTAACAACTACTTAACACTAACTACTATAACAAACTATTTACAAGGCCCTAAAGCTCAAAGTCAGAAGAGATGAAACTGCTAGCCCTTGCTATGCGAGGAAAGGCGCTCCGACTAACCACCATGGGCGGTAAGAAGGAACTGAGAGGGCATAGGACCAGCGGTGCCTGAAATACCGATGCATGAGCGTGGCACTCAAGGGGGCACCAGAGCTGGCCGTATGGATACCGCTAAGGCAAAATCTCCGACGACCACGCACATGGGCACGCGCATACCTAGAATGGAATCACCATGAGCAAGCACTCAAAGAACAAATATGTTTTAGCAAGATAGTATTTATTATGAAAAGTACTCAAAACTATTACTTAAGAGTAGAAAATGCTGAAAATTAGAGCATATGTTTAAAACTTAAGAACTTCAAATTAAGTGGCAACATGTATTTACAACATAATACTATACAATACACTTAACAAGCTCTAATACAAGTTCCCAGAACTGCACGATCATTTCCTGGAAATAGCAACTTATCCTATCACTAGCCATGAAGTGATCACATTAGAAATATGAGGTTGTTACTGGAAGTGAAAAAAGCAAGCCTAAAACCCTTTTTAAAAAACATACATACACTAAATACATACCTGTCCATTAACTTCTGAAATCAACCCAAGTGGAATCAAGCATTCTGGTTCACTTGCCTGTCCTGCTTCATCCACAAATACGTGTGTGAAATGCCCAAGCCTAGAGTTAAATAAAATCACTTCAGACAGCTGTTTTAGGGTTAGTATATTCTGCCACCCTGTGGTTGACCTGGCAAAATAATTCTGAAAAAAAATTACAAGGATCAAGTCTGTGTGCTATATGCAGTCACATCTTCAACATGAAAGGTATTTCAACACATGACAGCTTTAAAATATTGCCGGGGAGAAAGCAAAAACCTAATAAACTTGGCCCTCATTTGTGACATGTCACATATTTTGAAAGATATATATCAGAAACATTTCCTATCTTTTTCTTTAACTTGGTCAGAATAGAAAATTTAAGTTGACATAGAAATCACACTTTTCCTCACCCTCCCTTTGCCCCCCCCACCCCATATAACCTGGAGAATGCCATTAGTTTAGAGCTGACATTCTCTGTGTTGTGTTCCAGCACAGCAATGCTAGGGTTGCATGTGTTGTGCAGGTAGCAGCAAGAACAAGAGAGAGACACACATGGTTTCAAGGGAGCTAAGTGCTATAGCAGCAATAACCAAAAAATGACTTAGTCAGCATTACTTGTGATGATGTTGTGAAGGCCAAGACTATAACAGGGTTAATAAAAGAACTAGATAAATTAATGGAAGATAGGTCCATCAATGGCTATTAGCCAGGATGGGCAGGGATGGTGTCCCTAGCGTCTGTTTGCCAGAAGCTGGGAATGAGCGACAGGAAATGGATCACTTGATGATTAACTGTTCTGTTCATTCCCTCTCGGGCACCTAGCATTGGCCACTGTCGGAAGACAGGATACTGGGCTAGATGGACCTTTGGTCCGACTCAGTGCGGCCATTCTTATGTTTTTGTGTTCTTGCTTCCAAGTGCAGCATGCCCTACAGTGTTAACTCCTAAAATGCTTTCAATTACAGTTGGTCCTTGGCAATACACATAACTGCCAGGGAATCACAATAGTGCCAAACAGTCTCCTCACTTTGATGGGATTTTGATCTTTAAATTACGTATTTTGAAAATAATGTCATTTGAGATAATTTTGTAGTTCAACTATGCTGAAAGGGCTAACTAAAATTTAATATGGCTGTAAGCTTAAGCTGGGAATGCAATGTTTTACTACTACTTGTTAACAGTTGCCCTGTTTAAACAGATTAAACTACTTTGCAGAGTGCCCCCCCATATTGATTTCATAACCCCAAGTGTCCAAATCTATTAATGACATCCATCCACAGTACCTTACTCCTATTTGATAAAACATTCCTGCACTGCTACATGTGGTAATTATTATCCTGAACCGTGATGCATTCCAAATATCGTCACCATCTTTGCAGTAAAGTTTTACTGTATCACTGATTGTCTGAAAACACAAGACACTTATTTACTACAGGTATTTTTTATAAAACTGCCACACACCAAGCTCATGATGTGTAAGTTCTAGAGGCTAGCTTGAAGTTCAAAATCACTAAATATTTTATGCACAAAAATATTTTAATAAGATTTTATTTTAGAAGCTTTACTTTAAGTATTTCTTGGACCCAGCAATGCACTTTGAGGTGAGTTTTTCCTGAGTTTGCCCAAACAAGGAGGAGGAGTGCAAAATAAACCGCTTTATTTTTACTACGAAAATAAGACTATTTTCTTTATTCTTAGTTTTGTAAGATCAAATTTGAACATATGTACAACCAGGACACAGCACAAATAGAAACTGTCAAAAAGGGCTGTGAAGGTAGTCCATATCTCCCTTTGTAAATAAATTTAGACTTCATTAGTTTGGAAAAAAATAAGGGCTTGTCTACATGATGGTGTAATGTGTTCTTTGGGGGTGTGATTTCTAAAGTGCACTAATATGTAGTGCATTAATCAGTCTGTGTAGACCCTGCTGATATGCACTAAAGGTTCCCCAGTGAGCACTACATTAAAGCACACTAGGGAACCTTTTATGCATACCAGCAGGGTCTACGTGGACCCATTAATGCTCAATATGTTAGTGCCCTTCAGAAATAATACCCTCAAAGGGCACATTGCCCCTCCATGTAAGGACAAGCTCTAAGAGGAGATGTACATAAAATAATGACCGTCAAAGAAAAGATCAATTGCTCTGTGACACAACACAAGAACACAACATTAAAGGGTGAAAAAAAAATGTAAAGCCCACTTAAGACAAAATGAAAACCACACAAACAGTGCCAACAAAAAAAAAAATTTTTTAAATGCAATGAATAATTGACCATTGGGAAATTCCTGCTGCATATTATTTGACCAAATAAACTTAGTAAAATTAAAAAGAAGAATTCATAAAGAAAAAACCCATCAGCAGCATCACTATTTAGGACAAAATGACAAAATGACAAGGGTTGTCATTACTTCTGTTTCAGGACATGGCGAGGTGCAGGACTTTAGGCATCCAATATAAGTCACAACTCAAACCAGGATACCCACTACTGCAGATAGACCATTAGTCTGTTCTGGTATACGTTCTTGTGTTATGAACGTAACCGAAGAGATTATTAAAATAAGTAAATAGATGTGTATGTTACTGTGACACTCTCAGGAAGCAAATTAAGATTTACTGGGGCCCTGGGCCCAAAGAACATTTGGGCCCCTCACATCCGCCCCTGCCCCCTGACCCAAGGCCCCGCCCCTTGGCCTAGCTGGAAGCTGGGCCATGGTAAGAACTGCCCAAGGTACCCGGGCCACTGTGGGGAACCCTGGACCCTCCACCTGCCCTGGGTGGCGCACCCTGGGTGGCAGGGACGTGGGCTAGGGGCTGTTCTCGCCCCCCGCCCAAGTGGAGGGCCCGGGGCTCCCCACAGTTTTCTGGGTGGCTCTTACCAGCCTAGGGCAGTGGTCCCCAAACTGTGGGGCACCCCCCCCCAGGGGGGCAGAGAGGAACATATGGGGGGCATGGCAGGGCCCAAATCAGCCCCCGGGGGGGTGGGGAGAGACCACTTCCCAGCCACAACTCTGGCCCCCAGTTCCTGCAAGGGGAGGGGGTGGTTGGGGAGGGGTGGAGGCATGACGGAAAAAGCTTGGGGACCCCAGCCTAAGGTGACCATACATCCCATTTTGGCCCCAGATGTCCTGACTTTTTTGGCAAAACTGGGCATTTGTCCCATTTGCGCTTGCCAACCAGTTTTGCCAAAAAGGGGGTCGGGGAGGTGGTGAGCAATGGGGCTCAGGCCAGCCCTGCACAGGGCAAGAGGGGGACTTGGGCTACTGGCTTGGACCAGCTCAGGAGGCAGGAGAAAGGCTTGGACCAGCTCTGTGTGGGATGGGGGACGGAGGGGTATATGCTCACCCTACCCCAGGCTCCATCTTCCGGCCTGCCCAGGGCCTGAAGGGGAAGAGGAGCAGGGCGGAGGGACCCTGGGGGGGGCAGTGTTCCCTCTAGTTTTTCCTACGCAGGTGCAGAATGACACATCACCTCCATATTGGTGCACATAACAAAATTCATGTGGCGGGGGTGGGGCTAAGGGGTTTGGAGTGTGGGAGGGAGTTCAGAGCTGGGTCAAAAGGTGGAGGTGGGGTGGGGGTGCAGGTTCTGGGAATGAGTTCTGGGAATGAGGGGCTCAGGGCTGGGTCAGAGGTTTGGCGTACGGGGAGGTGCGGGATCTGGCTTGGGGTGCAGGCTCTGGGGTGGGGCCAGGGATGAGGTGTTTGGGGTGCAGGCTGCCCCAGGGCTATGGCGGGGAGAGAGGATTCCCCCCAGCTTTCACCCCCCGCAGCAGCACCTGGGCTGGGGGGGGGGGGGGAGAGGTGCCTCTCTCCCTGTCGCAGCAGGTCTGGGTCGGGCCGGGTTGGGATCGGGGAGGGGAGCCTCTCCCCCAGCCATGGCAGGTCCGGGGCTGGGTTGGGATGCCTCTGCCCCAGCTGATCTGGGGCTGGTGGGGAGAGGCGCCTACCCCCGCCGTGGTAGGTCCTTGGCTGGGGAAGAGGCGCCTCCCCCCGCCACCGGACACACTGTACCTCAGAGTGCCACCCTGAAACTCCCATATTCACCATTGTCATATAATTAGGATATGTTTCATACAAAGTATGCTTTCTGAGGTATCATTTTAAAAGTCTTGATCTGTTGATCATTAATATCCTGTTGGATTGTATGTGCTATCACTGTATGTGAAGTTATGAAGTTTTGCTATGTATGTGTTACTAAAATATGTTCTGAAGATGGGAACACCCACAAACAGCCTTTCAGGTACAACTATGGATTAGCCAGACAGCGGTTAATAGCTCAGCCAGACAGCCAGACAGGTTAATGGCTCATCAACACACATCAAGGAAAGAATCCATTATCCCAGAAACTGTATACAATGGAGACTTCTCAGAGAGAACACACAGACAATGGAGACTGCTCGACCAATAGGGGCAGACCCCTACATCACAAACATAGATCTTTGCAGCAAGCTGGAAGAAACTATAAAAAAGAGGGGAAGTGACATCATTACTGGACCTCTCTCCCCCGCAACTCAACACCTGGAAGAAACGCCTGGTGGATAAAGACTTTGAACTAAGGAAGCTGGCCCCTGGCTGGAAAAGAGTCCCAGCCTACATGTTGAGGATCTGTAACCTGCTTGCACCATCTGTCAGGGTGAGAGACTGCTTAATTCAAATCCTGTTTAAATGTGTAGATCTCAGATTTAAAATTTATTTTTGTTTCTTAAATGTCCAACTTTGATCTCTATGGTTGCTATTTATATTCATTTAAAATTTATTTCTGTAGTTAATAAATCTGTTTTATATTTTACCTAAAACAATGTGCTTTTTTTCCCCTTTAAGTGCTTGGGAAATCTCAGCTCAGTCTACAAAGGCTAGTGTGTGTCCTCTCCACATCGAGGGAGATATGGACTGGGTAATGAACTTACACTGATCAGGCTTTTGACCAGGGCAAGATGGGACAGTTCTGAGGTGCAGCAAGGCTGGGAAGGAGCCTCTCTATTGTTGATTCATCAGTGGCTGGCAAAGCATTCATGTAACTCAGTTGGGTGTGTCCCTGCCTGTGGATGTCTGTGTAAATGCAGGAAAACTTAGAACCCACCGGCGGCACCACCCCCACCCGCGGGGCCCCGCTCCGTTTCCACCGCCCCCCTCGGGGAGGGAGGGGGGCAGCACACAGAGCCCCCCCCCAGAGGGACCTGCCAGGGGGCCAGGTGAGTCCCAGGCAGTGCTAGCCTTACCTGGAGCGGCTCCCATGGAGCATCCAGCAGGCAGGTCCTGTCCCTCTGGCTCCTAAGGTCGCTCGGGTCGGGGACAGGGGCGGGGGGCTCGCTGCCGGCACCTACAAGCCCCCCTGCCCCTGCAGCACACAGTGGAGACCTCCTTGCCGTCTCTGTGCGTGCGTGGGGAGTGGGGCTGCAGCACTCTGCAGGCTCCTGCCGGCCGGCGGGCAGGCAGGCAGGCGCTGGGAGTTCAACTGAGCTGCCTCAGGGCCCAGGAAGTGCCGGCTTGCGTCCTCCACCAGACGGTCCCCCGATATCGGGACAAAGTGCGTTCCGACCAATGTAAGGTCGGGACGCGGGACAAGTCCCCTAAAATCGGGACTGTCCCGATAACATCGGGACGTCTGGTCACCCTAGTCCAGGTTGCACCCCGGGAACGCTGTCTCAGTTACACACATACAACTCAATGCATTATGCAGAAGATTCTATCACCCTTTTTAACACTGAGTAGTATCTTACTGTTTGAAGTAGTCCCGTTGACATAAATGGCCTACTTGCAGGAAAAAAGCATTACACAATGAGTTTAAGTATAGGCTCAAATTCTAGCAACTCGTTTACCACAATTGATGTATTTTCCCCAATTGATTATCTAGTGAATTATTTTTAACCCTAAAAATATAAATAGTATTTTCCTCAGTGAGTCTAATAAACAGAGGAAAGTCCTAAGAGTAACATTTTAAGATTAAAAGTATGCATCCTTTTTTAGTATTTTAATTTAAAAGTTTTTACAAAATTTACCTCTTCACACCTGCAGCTAGCATTAACTCTGACCATAGCTCCTGGTTTTAGGAGGTTACTATCATGCAGTCGTAAGCAAACTAAATCCGTTGCACTGTTGGATGGTGCACAGACCAAAATTCGACTGTCTGGTAAAGTATAGTGTACCTGCATTTTAAAAAAAGTGCAGCTTTTTAAAACATTTCATTTGGAAAAACTATATTCATCACAAATAAAGCAAGCACATATTTCAAATATTTAATATAATTCAGAATTATTTAGACTACAATTACAAATGTTTCTACATTTGTCATGTTGCAGTTCAGTCAAATCTCAAGGAAACATCTTTGCCTAGACTGGAAATTCGTTCATCATCATCAGATTGAAACACACACACCATGAATGCAGGGTATGCGCTTTTAAAGCGGTGGTTAAATACTGTTCACTAGGGCTTTAAACAAAAATACTGAATTTAAAGACTGACTATATGTTGTTTATGAACACAAGCTTGTACAGAAGTCTTCTCTTGGATTTATTTTCAAAACGAGAGAGTTGAACTGAAATACCCTCTAAGTGTTAGCATGTTTTTTTTAAAGCTATTTTTAGTTTTGATATGATAAGTATTTGAGGCAATTCCAGATGATTATTGTTTTGCTTGTTTGTTCACTATTACCTGTAAGATAGCTTCTATCATTGTTACAGTTTTTCCAGTTCCCGGTGGTCCGAAGAGAATATAAGGAGTTGGACGACATTCACCACTAAGTATCCTCTTCACTGCTAATTTCTGATGCTCATTCAGCACAGGATTGAAAAATTCACAGTCTCTCTGTTCAGGTGTCATGATTCCATTGACTATACTCAAAACAGATGAGCATTACAAATACACAAGGAGAGGTTTTTTTTTAATTAGTATTTCAGTTAAACAGATTTTGATTTAATGTGATCTATACTTTATATCAGGGGTCAGCAACCTTTCAGAAGTGGTGTGCCGAGTCTTCATTTATTCACTGTAATTTAAGGTTTCGCGTGCCAGTAATACATTTAAATGTTTTTAGAGGGTCTCTTTCTATAAGTCTATAAAATATAACTAAACTATTGTTGTATGTAAAGTAAATAAGATTTTAAAAATGTTTAAGAAGCTCCATTTAAAATTAAATTAAAATGCAGAGCCACCCGGACCGGTGGCCAGGACCTGGGCAGTGTGAGTGCCTCTGAAAATCAGCTCGCGTGCCGCCTTTGGCGCACGTGCCATAGGTTGCCTACCCCTGCTTTATATTATAAACATTTTAAAAAGATAGTGATAGCTAAAAATTTATCTGACAACTCTTTAAATTCCCAATCTCAAGTAATAACAATTAAAATAGTAAAACAGGGCCTTCAGTTTCAAAGGTGCAAGGAGCCATTCATAGATTTTTAAGGCCAGAAAGGACCATAATAATCATCTAGTCTTACCTCCTACATAACACAGGCCAAAGAACCTCACTCCAGTGAACTCTACATCAAGCCCATACATAACTTCTGTTTGACCTTTAGAGCATATCTTCAAGAAGGACATCCAAGTCTTGATTTAAAGACTTCACATGATGAAGATTCTGCCATATTCCTAAGTAAGCTGTTCCAATGATCAATTATCCTCAACATTAAAATGTGTGCCTTACTTCTAGTGAGAATTTGTCTAGCTTCAGCTTCCCACTGTTGGATCTCATTATGCGTTTTTCCCCCACTAAAGAGTCATCTATAAGAAATTACTTCCTCACATAGATACTTGTAGACTATGATCGAGTAACCTCTTAGCTTTCTCTCAGATAAATTAATTAATTTGAGGTTCTTAAATCTTTCACTCTAAGGTATGTATTCCAGACTTCCAATCATTCTTGCAGCTCTTCTTTTCTGAAACTTTTCAACATCCTTTTTGAAGCGTGAGCACGAAAACTGGACACAGTATTCTAGTAATGCTGTATAACGAGGTAATGCTTCTTCCCTACTTCTAATTTATTTTTTCCCTACTTATTCATCCAAGGATCACGTTCACCTCTGAGCTATATCATCACATTGTGAACTCACGTTCAGTTAACTATCTACCATGACCCTTAAGTCCTTTTCAGTGTCACTGCATTCCAGGATTTAGTCAACCATCTTGTAAGTATGACCTACAGTCTTTTCTTCTAGATAGAAGTATGACTTTGCACTTGACTGTATTAAAACATATAGTTCAAATGTTCCAACCTTACCAAATGATTGGTAACATCTGGATCATTCTGGATAATTGAACTGTCCCCATCACTATTTACTAGGGCTACTGATTAAATCACAATTAACTCACGCGATTAACTAAAAAAAATTTTTTAAACAAACAAACCAAAAAAACACCCAGATCTTGGTACATTGAGGAAGTTCCAGAGGACTGGAAAAAAGCTAATATTTATATTTTATATTTTTTTTCCACATTGATAGAGTATTGAGAAAGCTTAGCATTGGGCCAAGAACAGATCTCTGCAGGATCCCACTAGAAATACCCCCAATGGATAATTATTCTCATTTGCAATCTTTTGTTAACCAGTTTTTAATTCATTTAATAAGGGCTACATAGATTTTGTATAGTGCTAATTTAAAAAAAATCAGAATGGCGTGTGAGACTATGGCAAAGGCCTTAGAGAAGTCCAAGTATCTCACGTGAACAGTTACCTTTATCAACCAACCTTATAATCTCATCTAAAATGATATCAAGTTTGTTTGATGAGACCTATTTTCTATTAAAAAACCCCATATTGATTGGCATTAATTACATGACAATTCTTTAATTATTTACTGACTGTGTCCCGTAACAGCTTTTCCATGATTTTGCCTGGGACAGATGTTAGGCCAAACAACCCTTTTTAAATATTAGCTTTTTTCCAGTCCTCTGGAACTTCCTCAACATACCAAGATCTGGGTGTTGTCTTTGGTTTGTTTGTTTAAAAACCACATACACACACACACTCCATCCTCCAAACCAGTTTACCAGTGCAACTGTCAAATCCAAAACATCAGTACAAGATGGAAAGAAAATATTAAAACATACTCAGTTTACTTGTCTGTGTAGCAACAGTCACCATTCGAGGCACAGCCACTATGTTTCTCTCCTTTGGCACCATGCATTTTGTTTGTTCATTTTGCATTTTCTTTTTCTGAAAAGAGCACTACAGAAGACAGACACACACACACAAAAAAATCAAGGGTAAGCACGGCTATAACCGTACAGTAAGTATTCTCTCTTGGAAATGCTTTTAAGACGGTTAGAAATGTTTAGCATTTCCTCCCATTTAACTGCATATCAACTGAAAAAGCAAGGGGGGGGGGGAGGAGAAGGACAAAGAGGAAAGAAAAAACCTAGACAAACACCCTCACATCCTACTTGAACGAAAGAAAAAAAAAAAGTTACTCATGACACCTTCATCTTAAAGCACTGTTGCTAATTGCACAGATATTCTGCAGATTTGGATGAGTTTTCAAAAGTTAGCATTGGTTTGTTTTTTTCCCCGATGAGAACTGCCAGTATGTACATTTTTGGCTATTTTAAAGGAAATATCCACCTCTTTTTATGATGCATTTAATCAGGAGTCACATCAAGAGTGGATCAATCGCATCAGGAAGCATAATTATGCCTCACAATAAGGATTCTCATTTGCTCCTATAGTCAGTATGATTTGCTGCCCAGTATCTATGTTTTTTTTTTTTTTTAAAAGGAGCTTATGAAAACCAGTCTAAAGCAAATCTGGCCACCCAAACTCATAGTTTCATATGCAGTTTCCCTTTCAGAAACCAAAATCATGGACCACAGGTTGACCCACTCAAAGTACTGAACTGTGAAACAAGATCTTCACCACCAGAAGGAAAACATCATAAATACACCAGACATAACAATGCATTCACTATTGTGCTGTGGTCCTCTCTAAGACTATATCTGCAGTAGCTAACTGTTGCCAATTAAGTGTAAAAGATTATAAGAAATACATTTATAGTAGATTTACCATGTCTTTCTTCTTGGTATACTGTTCATGATCATCAGCAATAGTACGACATCCCATCTTATTCCAAGTCTTGACAACTTGTGGGGATTGTAAAACCAGAGTATCTGGAAATAACACTTTGGGTTTAAGGAAGGGGAAAGAGAAAAAGAGCAAAGTTCTGAAAATGCATTTTACATGGCTCTATCAATATAGATACATTAAGATACTTACTGTCAATGTTTAATTATAACTGAAACATCAGCTTCTTTCCTTGCACTTGAATTAGCTGTGTCCAATTTATGAGAATTTGATGTAAAAACCTTAGGTATGGTGAGGTAGGAATTGGAAGGTAAAATTGAAGTCCATGTTCACATTTCTGTAGGCTGTAGAGCTGATCAGAAATGTGCAACTCTTTTCAATAAAAAGGCCATTATATTTAGCCAACTCTAACAGAGGAGGATTACATAAAAAGTTAAAAGTTGAAAGCAGGAATTCTGCATCTTCCCTATATTCCTCCTGCATTTTTCCCAATTTACCCAAGCTGGGAAGTCCTACAGAACTCTTTCACATAGGCTAGGTCTACACTACAGCGGGGTTCCGACCTAAGATACGCAACTTCAGCTACGTGAATACCGTAGCTGAAGTTGCGTATTTTAGGTCGGCTTACCTGGCGGTGAGGACGAGGGAAAGTCGACCGCTGCCGCGCTGCCGCCGACTCCGCTGCCGCCTCTTGCCGAGGTGGATTTCCGGAGTCGACGGCAGAGCGATCAGGGATCGATTTTACCGCGTCCTCACGAGACGCGGTAAGTCGATCCCCGATAGACCGATTGCTACCCGCCGGATCGGCGGGTAGTGAAGACATACCCATTGTGTGAAACATAGTGGCACCAGTAGTTAGAAATTGATTAGATTTGTTAGTTCTAATTGGAGTCAAACTGCTTTCCTCATGTATAGACACCACAGAGAGGAAATCAGTTTTCATAGTGGTTGCTCTGTGACAAAGGATTGCTACTTTCTGGACAAAGATATGGGGTAATTTAGGTGAATGGATAGAAGCCCCAGAGAAACACTGCGTTTTTAAATCTGACCAGAAGAGTACAGTACATTAACTTCACATCAGTGTTTACTGAAGGGGAGGAAAAATGCCCTAGCCCATTGGAAGGTTACCTTTTTCACCCAGATAGATGCCTTGTTCAACTGCAAACTGGCATCGCCTGCTGGTAGTCCTGTCAACAGAATAGCAATAGTGTGGATTAAACTAAAAACGAAAGTTTCCATAGAATACAGCAATACTCACTTCCTCTCTGAGTCAATGCTATATATCAAAGATTTAAATGAAACATTAAGCCTCTATAACATCATATACTTCTTCCCTCAATTCCTATTTTCATGTGGTACTTAGCTGAAGGATTACTTGGTCAAGTTTCCTTTACAGGCATATTTCACTAAACTTTAAAATAGAAAAATTGATAAAATATGAAAAAAAGTGTTTCTCATTAAAGGACAAAAGTTTCCTTGAATTTCAGAGATAAGCAGAATAGGAAGATATTTTTCCTTAAAAAACAAACGTAAAAAACCCCCAACTTGTTTTATTAAGGAAGACGAAGTGATGATTTTTTACTAAAAATAATGCTTTCTAAGAAAGTTTTGATGTTGACAGTATATGAAAAAAATGTAGTGAGGTCAATATCAGCCATTCTTGTCCTGCTCTGATGCCATAAAGTTATTTCAATTACAGAGTCCGATTTTCCATTGCCTGGCACCTAGAGTAGTAATTTACATGTAAAAGAATGGGTGTAAAAATGTAAATCACCCCCTTTCTGATTTGATAGCATTTTGCACAGATATAAATGAGTACAGAAGATGCCAGGCAGTGGACTATCCGGTTCTAAGATTTTGTTTGTCCTTCACCTTCATGTGAACTTCTCAGAACTAAGCAAATGGTCATGTAATAAGACTAACATAATAAAGGACAGTAAAATACAGCTTTTTAAAAGTCTACAAAAATACCTATTGAATGCAAATTCTACATCCATGGGTTCAGAGTTGTAAACCCGTTCAAACTCTGGGTTAAGTCTCAGAGTAGCATCTTCATTGTGAATCTGAGAGAGAGAGAGAGGACAGTTTATTAGTCATGTAAGATTTGAGGGCACTCAGCACTCCATAGGATCAGATCCCTTATGTTTGTTATGTTTGAAAAATCTCCTGAAACATTTGCTCATACTAGGTAAAAACAAAAAATGGATAACATCTACCACATAATTTCATATTTCTACATAAGAGTTTTACAGAGTTTGCTTTTAATGGGTGAAATGTGTAGTGTTGAGAAGAAGCAAAAGCTTCTGTCTTCCAAGTACACAGTATGAAATAAAGTAGAATCAATAATTTGGGAGAGGGTAACTGAAATGAATCCAGTTTCACAAAAGCTAAATAATTACTCCTTTAACTCTCAGTTTCCCCTTAGTTTTGTGGACTACAGTGTTTCTTAGCAGAAAAGCTAACTCACTCACCTCAGTAACATAGGCAATGTACTCTATTATATGCTCAGAGTAGTCTTGACTTTTTAGTATCACTTTGTCACCTAGTTTTAAAAAAAATTAAATACGTTTAGTATAAAAATACTGTTACAAGATATTGTAAAATTCTCACTGCAATACTAGCCACTGGTGGGAGGGGCAATACAGTGAAACTTAATGAGTTTCAAAGATCCTGCAAATTCACCAGTGAAGTGACATCACTGAAGATGATGCACTTGTGCACACCTCGGCTCAATTTAGCCTTACATTCTTAAAACTTGTATACCTAGTTTTGTGTGTGTGTGTGTGTGTGTGTGTGTGTGTGTGTGTGTGTGTGTGTGTGTGTGTGTGTGTGTGTGTGTGTGTGTGTGTGAGTGAGAGAGAGAGAGAGAGAGAGAGAGAGAGATACTTCTAAGGCACCTATTGTAGTATGCTACTAACACAGTTTCAGCACTATTTATTGGAAATAACATCCTACACATTGCAACGAATTTCAAAAATTCTGACCTCAAAAAGTTAACTCCTTTAACCTGGTTTTACATTTAGCCTCTCACATGTTCTCTAGTTTAGTATAATACTAGACAGTATATTTTCTATGGAAAACTCAATCAATTACTACTGTACATCAGAATCCGGAATATATCAGGACAAGCCATGAAAGCACACAGAAACACATATACTGCCTCTTCAAAGCATAACATCTCCAGAAATCAAACATTCTGAGGCACTGTAATAAAATATATTGGCATAATGTTCCATTTATCTAGGTGCCAGGGTTAATAGCTGTCTCTCCAAATGTTTTTTAATAGAAAACATGGAAAAGATAAAATGCATCAGTTTCTATTGTGTAGATTGAGAATATTGCTCATCTTGCTATTCAGCTTTTACAATTTTATTAAGTGTAAACCATCACCTGCATATAAGGAAGGTCTTCCCTCTGTCAATCCTGGCACTTCCAGCACCAAGAAGTTTCCATTCTTTTTCAAAATGATTCCACTCATGCTAAATTCTTTGATCTCCATTTCAGCATGGATCTCCTCAAGCCAGAGCAGGGTAGAAAGGTTTGCTTTATAGTTAGACAGATTCAGTCGCTGAAAATTTAAAAAAAGTAAGTTATGTGTATTGCAATAGTGTCTAGAAGCCACAACAAAAATCTGAGTCCCTTGTGTTAGGCGCCATACAACATATATATGAAGACAGTCCCTGCCTCAAAAGGTGTACAACCTAAGTAGACAATAACAGACAAAAGAAGGGGAGAACAGAGGCACAGAATGACATGACTTGCCCAAGATCACACAGAAGTTAGTGGTAGAGCTGGAAACATAACTCAAGTCTCCCAGTTCAGTGCCTTATCCACTAGACCATGGTACCTTTCTAATGAAAGGTATCAAGTGATAATGGGGATTTGGGAAGAGCATCAGGCTTAATTTACCATTTTCATGTAAATGAACAGGGATTTTCAGAAGAGTCTAAGCTGGTTAGGCACCCAAATCCCATCGAAGTTCAAGAATTCCCTTTGGTTCCTTTGATAAATCCAAGCCACAGTACTTCTACACTTTTTGCATTATAATCTGAGAGATGTCTCTAAAAAAATCAGCTTACAGGGTAAATACAGAAGTACCCTGGTTTTAGCTGTATTTTATTTAGATCACACTACTAATTTTGTAACGAAAACGAGTAGTTCCAAAAATATCTAAGATTTATTTGACCTTTAAGTAAGCATAAGGTTCTCAGAAAGCGTTTTTCTAACACCAAATACCAACCAACCCACCCCCGCACCCTAAAATAACATGCTGAGCTTCTAGGAAAAAAATAAGAGAGAATGAACTATTGGAAGAGTCAGAAGGATTCTGTCTTAATTATAAAATAATTTTAATGAGAAGAACTAATAAAAAGGAAAATATTGTGGTTTTTATTTGTATTTAATTCCTTACTTTCAAAAGAAGAAAGCAAGATCCAGTACTGGCACTAAAAAGTAGACAAAGTAATTGTAGTTCTTGGTATCAGGGAAGCTACTGGTTCACAGGAAATGGATAAGGTAAAAAATGTTACTGATTTATGCAGTTCAAAAGGCTCTTTTAAAAACAACAGCAACAACAAAAAGCATTCAGGCTACCCTAGTTCCTTGTAACTTCCTAGGGGAAAAGTGTGTGGGACTAATTTTAGACCACCTATTTTTCAACTGGCCAACATTACTCACATTTACACTGCCAAGGCAGGCGTGCCACTGCACAGCTGGAGGAACACTCAAGACGGGACTGATTGAAAGAATCCCCCTGTCAAACACTACTCCAAGAGGGATCACTTATGAGACTTAACAACAGAGGATGTGGAGAGTGCAGCTCAGGATGGATAGAGATGGTAGAATCTTGTTTGTGCCCTAAACTATTTCTGACAGTGCAGGAGGGATTTAAATTCAGATTACAGTGCGATTCTCACCTTTTTCCCAAATCACAAATAAAAAAGAAATGAGCATTGTCTATTGAATGCAGAAGAAGCGGCACTAGCGGATTTTTAACAAATACTGTCACTGCATTCTGTGCCATGTTTAGTAGCAGGTTTAGCTTATCACAGGGTTCTCAAACTGTGGGTTGGGACCCCAAAGTGGGTCGTGATCCTGTTTTAATGGAGTTGCCAGGACTGGCGTTAGACTTGCTGGGGCTCAGGGCTGAAGCAAAAGCCCAAGTCCCACCACCGGGGCTGAAACCAAAGCCTGAGAGCTTCATCCCTGGGTGGTGGGGCTCAGGCTTCAGCTTCAGCCCTGGGTGACGAAGATCAGGTTACAGGCCCCACCCAAGGCGGTGGGGCTCAGGGCTTTGGTGCCCACTCCTGGGGTCATGCAGTAATTTTTGTTGTCAGAAGAGGGTCATGGTGCAATGAAGTTTGAGAACCCCTGGCTTATCACAAGGCTAACATACAGAGATCGTTCTTGGCTTGTGAAAGACTGGCATGTGTCAGAACATACAGGTCATTTGGCGTTTCTTGGAAGCAGTCTCATGGCCCTGCTGTCTTATTGCAATGCCTCAGTTGTACCCTTCAGAGGCCACTTGTCAAACCAGACAACAGGTTTTTGGTTAAGTCACAATCGGGATTTCAGAGTCCTAGGTGAGTCCCTCTCTGAGCTGAAGCAGTTACGCTTAGACCGTAAAAAGGTAGCTAGGTGATTCTGAAAGAGACACAAGGAAATGCTGACCAGAAGCCAGGACTTTGAGCTCTGTAGACAAAGAGCTGCCATGTTTATGGCTGTTTGGTTTTATATTTTTTATTTGGAGATTATAAAAATTATCAATCTGCATGAAGGGAATGTGACCAGAGAATTCGCTGGTTTACGTTATGTTGTTTGAACAGCAGTCCTTTAAAATAATCCAGAAACCAGAGAGAAGATTCTCCCACCCCCCTGCAAAAAAAACACAACCTCTCAAATCTTCTGTGAACTCTCTCTCCAATCATTCAGACTCAGGTCCTGACACAGGGAATTTTGGGGAAGAGCTGGGACACTGATGAGTTGTGAAACACTGCATTATCCAGAAAGCGGTATAGTAATAAACTCTCTAGAGTTGCTCCAGCCTACTTCACAAACCCTGTCCTTCTCCTCCTACCTATTCCTGTTAATCCTGTGCCTACTTCCTCTCTGTTCCTTCCCACAATCATACACTGTTAGTTCAAGAAACATATTCTCTTGCAGCTCTGGCATCTGAGGTGGCCTTTTCCATACGGCACTCTAATATACTCCCCATCCATTTTCAAACTCTCACTTGCCTAGGCCTTCTAATTTCTTCTCTGGTTCAGGGCCTGCAATATGCTGACTCCCACTAAAGTCAAGAAAGCATCTACCAGGATCAGACTCTTATTTTGTAATTAGGTTTTGTAGAACTACATGATACCCATGAGGGCAGGGGACTGGACTCGACTCTATGACCTCTCGAGGTCCCTTCCAGTCCTAGAATCTATGAATCTATCAATCTAGTCACAGGTATTTTTAGTAAAAGTCATGGACAGGTCACGGACAGTAAACAAAAATTCACGACCTGTGGCCTGTCCATGACTTTTACTATATAACCTTAACTAAAACTTGGGCAGGGGGCCACGGGTGCTCTGGGGAGGCGGTGCAGGTGCTGGGGGGGGGGTGGCCCGAGACCCCACTAGTGCTGGGGGGGTTTGCCAGGCGGGGGCACGTGACCCAGGATCTCTGCTGGTGATGGGGGGGGAAGGTTCTGGGGGGGGTGAGGGGTGGGGAGGGGGCGCATGGCCCGGGACCCATGCTGGTGCTGGGGAGGGAGAAGGAAGGCGGACAGCGGCCCAGGACCCCTGCTGGTACTGTAGGGGGAGGATTGGCGGGGCTGGCAGGCTCCCTACCTGGCTCTGCGTGTCCCTGCAGCTCCTAGGGGGAGGGGCAATGAGCGGCTCTCCGCGTGCTGCTCCCACCACAAGTGCCGGCTCCGTAGCTCCATTGACCGAGAACCCCAACAATGGGAGTTGTGGGGGCGGGAGCTGCGGAGCCCCCTGGCCCTTCCGGCTAGTAGCTGCAGGGACATGCCAGTGGGAGCCGGGGAGCCCCCCACCCCGAGGTAAGTGCTGCCCTGCACCCCAACCCCCTGCCCATAGCCCCCTCCCACACACCCAAACTGCTGCTGCAAGTAGCCCCTGAGCCAGCATCGGCCATTGCAGAAGTCACGGAAAGTCACGGAATCTGACATAGACATGCAGCCTTAACCATTATATATAAACGCAGCAGCTACACAGGAGTATTTGTGTGTGTGTTCAGGTTGGCATTTATAAAGATGCAAAGAGAGCGATTTTACACTTGCATATATATGTGCACACATACCTCTGCAAGGAGAGGTTGAAAAGTCAGTATGTCCAATTTCTGCTCCACACATTTTCTTAATCTATCCGGTATGGGATAGTATGGTAGGAAACTTGGAAGATGTCTTCTACAACTTCTAAAATAAGAATTCAAAGTTACTTCAAGTCAGTATATTTAGCTTGCACAAAGTAGTTCTTACAAACTGAATTTAGCTGGTTAGTGTGGATTTCTTTACTAAAGAGTAAGAACAAAACTCAAGATTCTGTAGTTACTAAAATAAGCATCAGTTTTAAAAAAATAAAAGAGCTTCACATGAAGGACCACAAGTTAGCAAACACCAGCCTCAAGGCTACAAAGACAGCAATACCAAAACACAAGTACAGTAAATGAAACTTTTGTCAGCTTAGGTTCAAACAAAAACCAGGAACAGAAGTTTGCTACATTGCGGTGGGGTGTGGGGAAGAGAATGTTGTTATAGAAGCATATTTTACTTTCAAACGTTCTGACCAACTTTTTCCTCACTAACGAAGGTGTTGTGGTGAACAATTTAATGTTAGGTTTCAAAGTAGCAGCCGTGTTAGTCTGTATCCGCAAAAAGAACAGGAGTACTTGTGGCACCTTAGAGACTAACAAATTTATTTCAGCATAAGCTTTCGTGGGCTACAGCTCACTTCTTCAGATGCATAGAGTGAAACACACAGACAGAAGATATTTATACATACAGAGAACATGAAAAGGTGGAAGTACGCATACCAATTGTAAGAGGCCCTCACTCTCACAGATCTTGGGAGACAGACCAGTCCTCGCTTACAGACAGCCTCCCAACCTTAAACAAATACTCACCAGCAACCGCACAACATACAACAAAAACACTAACCCAGGAACCTATCCTTGCAACAAAGCCCCCGATGCCAGCTCTGTCCACATATCTATTCAAGTGACACCATCATAGGACCTAACCACATCAGCCACACCATCAGGGGCTCGTTCACCTGCACATCTACCAACGTGATATATGCCATCATGTGCCAGCAATGCCCCTCTGCCATGTACATTGGCCAAACTGGACAGTCTCTATGCAAAAGAATAAATGGACACAAATCTGACATCAGGAATCATAACATTCAAAAACCAGTGGGAGAACACTTCAACCTCTCTAATCACTCAGTGACAGACTTGAAGGTGTCAGTTTTGCAACAAAAAAACTTCAGAAACAGACTCCAAAGAGAGACTGCTGAACTCGAATTAATATGCAAATTAGACACAATTAACTTAGGTCTAAACAGAGACTGGGAATGGTTGGGTCATTACACTAATTGAATTTTTTTCCCCCCATGTTAAGTTCTCCTCACACCTTCTATGGGTCATCTCGATTATCACTTCAAAGTTTTTTCTTCTGCTGCTACTGATAGCTCATCTCAATTGATTGGCCTCTTACAATTGGTATGTGTACTTCCACCTTTTCATGTTCTCTGTATGTATAAATATCTTCTGTCTGTGTGTTTCACTCTATGCATCTGAAGAAGTGAGCTGTAGCCCACGAAAGCTTATGCTGAAATAAATTTGTTAGTCTATAAGGTGCCACAAGTACTCCTGTTCTTAATTTAATGTTAGTTACAGTTTTAGAGTATCTGTTAAGTATATTTTGTCTGTTGTTAAAATTTACTTATCTAAGGACCACTTCCTGTTTTTCATTCAAGATTTTTCTAGGGTTTGTATTGTCAAGACCCAGCTACATCAAATGACTTGATCAATATCTCACATATCAGTAATTCAGTCAAGGGACTTCCTGGGTTTCTGTCTTGCTGTCTAAAACACAATTAGATTGCACCAATCCTACTAGTGGGTGCGCTCTGGCAACACCTTTAATTCTAATTAGCCTCTAACTCATTCATAAGTGTATAACATGCAGCAGCAGGACAGTTTGTGAATCATAAGAAAAACATCTATAAAGAAAGTTAAAATAGTTTGCTAAACAAGGAAAAACTATTTCAGCCAATGGAACTTTGAAGAAAACCCCCAATTTTTATTTATCTTTTTCCAGTTTACTGAATGAATAGTAGCTACAACAGGAGATAAGCTAGTTTAGTTCCAGGGCAGTTTATCGTACTGAAGTTACACATTTACTTCAATCAGCATTATATAAAGGTATGCCTTTCCATATTCTTCATATTAGACACAGCTGAATGTGGATTATTTGATAGTACCTTTTGTGTTCTGTTACAGACACTGTGGTCTTCATGTGCTGTAACTCTGGAATAACTTTATGCTTTCTTACTGAGAATGGTTCAGTGGCTGCTATTAGAGATTCCTCTTCATTTATTACAGTTACTTCAATGTAACGTCCAATAATAAAATCAGAAAAACAAAGCAACAGAAGTTCTTTGCAGCGGCCAGGGTTTCTTTAAGTAAACAAGCAAAAATAAGTTAGGTTCTTCAAAACCACAGATTTTACTTATCAGTTCAGCGATCACAATGTTGAAAGAGACTGATCAGGTTTTGAGGGACCTCCCTAAAAATCAAGTAATGGCTGATTTAGAAGAATTCTTCATATTCACAAAATTTGAAAGAGTTTTAGTTGAGTCCAGCTACCATTTCCTAAAGGTAAAGTTTAAAAAAAATTCTAAGCACTAAAAAAATCCAAATATTAACAAGCCTGAACTTGAAAAAAAGTTTAAAGGGCAACTGTACTTTAGAAGAGAAGTATCAGTCTGAAAATTTTGTACCTACTATAATCACAAGTACCACACCTGTGGTTACTAAAACTGAATGGAGTTAGCCAAAAGTATATCCTGTGTACAGTCACTCCACTGCTGAAAGGCCCTCATCCAGGATGCATCTCGTTACACAGCACCAAAAACTCTGCTCTATTGGAAGTCTGTGTTCCTCTGCATGGACCTCCAGCAGCTGACAGAGCTAGTGAGGAAGAGGGAGGTCCCAGCCTGACCCCTCAAAGACGTGCATTTCCTGTCAGCAGAGAAAGTGGCAACAAGGGGGGGTGCAAATTCCTGCAAAAGAGAGTTTGAGGAGCTTATGCTCCAGACTATCAGAGCTCTTATCCCACACAACCCATTCATTTAATCCCTTTCCAGGTTCTGTCCCAGCATTGGGCCCAGTACCAAGTTTTCTCCTCACCTCTCCAACACATACAACTTAGTTCTGATCCTCTACCCCAACCCCCCCGCCCCCCAGCTGTCTGACTCTTAACTAGCTCTCTCACTGAAACTTACAACAAACATTAAGTCCCAGATCAACAAAGGTGTGTAGGATCCTTACTTTCACTGAAATTAGGAGCCTAAATACCTTTGAGGATCTGGGCTTGCGTGCCTATAAAGGTGCTCAGCCTTATACAAAACTACCACCAAGTGATCTCCAAGCCCTCCACTTATTCCACACCTGTTGCCTCCCTAAAGGTTCAGAATCCTCTTACTGTTCTTTCTCAAGAAGATATGTACAGAGTTATCCAATCCACATATAGTAGGGTCCCAGGCTCTGGTCACACTTTCCACGATAGTTCAGAATTGGAAGGGGAGCACACAGAAAACAATCTGTATTTCTTCTCCTTCAGAGGTGGATTTCACAAACAGATCCTACCCTAAAAGAAGGTTTTTCTCCAATTTCTATTAGGGCTACTCTATCTAAAACAGCTCTCATAAAAATTGGAAATTAAGTTGCTGCACCATTGTTTTAGTGACAGTGCAGCAATGGAGATAGCACAATTTTATCCTGTTTTTCCATGTTTAAAATTAGAATCACACAAGTGTGATGCATATTTATAACATGGCTTCACAAAAATAAAATATTTTGCATGGCATGTGCCTCTGTTATTAAACGGAAGAGTTTTCTTTAATCAGCTAACGTCATTCTTCTTGTGAAGCAGAACCTGTGTGCTCTATGCAGTTAAATTACAGAAATCCAATATGTAGGCAAACAAAAAAAGTTAAGTTTCCAGAACAGCTCAATTTTGAGTATCCCAGGACAGAGCATTTATAAAGCTCAGGACTTAAACAAGACTATCCATAAAAATATGCACTTTGGGTATTTTTTGCTCAAAGTAAGACCATGTCTTACTAGTGTTATTAAAAGAGGTACTCACTCATTCTGCTTTGTCCATTTACTTCTCTACCCTCAAAAAAAAAAAAAAATCAGAGAAAACTGTTACTAACCTTTCTGTAACTGTTTTCTTTGAGATGCATTGCTCGTGTCCATTCCCATGTAGGTGTGTGCGTGCCGCGTGCACAGACACAGGAAGATTTTTCCCTCAGTAGTATCTGTCGGGTCAGTCCCAGCGCCCCCTGGAGTCTCACCCTCATGGTGCCATAGAGGGGCCTGCCACCCCTTCAGTTCCTTCTTGCCAGCAACTCTGACAGAGGGGTAGGTGGGTGGGCTTGGGAATGACATGAGCAACACATCTCGAAGAAAAACAGTTACGGAAAGATTAGTAATAGTTTTTTCTTCTTTGTGGGCTTGCTCATGTCCATTCCCATGTAGAGGATTCCCAAGCAGTTAGAGGAAGTGGGTTCAGAGTTCAACAACAAGCAGATTGTAGCACTGCTTTGCCAAATCCAGCATCATCTCTGGCCTGCTGCGTGATGGCATAATGGGTTGCAAAGGTGTGGACTGAAGACCATGTGGCTGCTCTACAGATATCCTGGATGCGAATCTGTGCCACGAATGCCAGTGAAGATGCTTGCGCCCTTGTGGAGCGTGCTGTCAGTGCCAGAGAAGGGACCTTTGCCAAGTCATAGCACATGCGAATACACAAGGTAACACTGCTCTTCAGCCAAAATGCTTCTGAAATAAATGTAGTCAAACTTTACTAATTCTGGGTCACTGAGAACGAAAATGATGCTTAAAATTGTTGATTGGCTCTAGTTTTCAAGATATGCTATTGGGTCAGTATATACGACCCTTGATTTGGGAATGGCGGAGGATAAGTGAGTTATAAAGGGAAGGGATCTCAGTTTAAACCAGAAATGACTAAAATACATCTTTAACTGGATCTATGAATAAATCTATGACTGGGTTTGGACAGTACTTGCTTTTTAGGCAAAACAATGAATGATGCAATCTGAAGCTGGTATTGCGTCATACATGATATGAATTGCATCATGTTATTCCTAGAAGTCATGGATGATGCAATCATAACGAAGCTTACATCACTCTGCTGAACAAATTGCCCTATATCAGCTCTAGAAATCATACAGTGTCGTGCTCTCTTATTTGTCAGTGTTTGATTTTGCAAAGGGACACATTTCTGTTTAGCCAAAGTGAGCTGAGATGCCTCATACTTGTGTGAACAGTGCAGATAACTTCTGCTATGTTTGTGGTGAAGTGACTTTTGCATCACAAAAGCACAGTATAACCACTATGGTTAAGAAAGCCTATCACCTTTATTTTGGCTGCAAAATTGGAGATCAGGACAAGAGGTGGGCCCCACACATATGCTGCAACACTTGTGCAACAAATCTTTGCCAGTGGTTGAACAGGAAAAGGAAAAGGAAATCTATGCCTTTTGCAATGCCAATGATTTGGAGAGAGCCAACAGATCATACCAGCAATTGTTACTTCTGCATGGTGCCTCCAGTTGGGAAAGGTGTGTCAAAGAAGAAAAAGTGGACTGTGCATTATCTAAACATTCCATCAGCTATACGCCCAGTACCCCACGGAGAAGGACTGCCAGTTCCTGATGCACCAGAATCATTCTCACTTGAGTCAGACGAGGAAGAGGAAGAGGATGAAACTTCTGGTCCTGAACCATCAATGTCACAGGACCCACATTTTCTCCCATCCTCCTCCTCTGAACCACACCTCATAACACAAGGTGAACTGAATGACCTTGTCAGGGATTTGGAACTACCCAAGAGTAAGGCAGAGCTGTTGGGCTCCAGACTACAGCATTGGAATCTCCTGGCAGGTGATGTTAGGGTTACCATGTTCCGTGACCGTCAAAAGGATCTTGTCCCATTCTTCTTCATGGAAGGTGATCTTGTAGCCTGCAACAACATCGATGGTGTGATGGCAACCCTCAACATCGTTCACAATCCAGATGAGTGGAGACTGTTCACTGATTCATCGAAGACGAGTCTTAAAGCTGTTTTACTGCATAATGGCAATGTTTTGCCATCAATTCCAGTTGGTCATGCAGTCTATATGAAGGAAACCTATGACAACATGAAACAACTTTTGAGGTGCATAAACTATGACCAACATCAGTGGCAGCTTTGTGGCGATTTGAAGGTTGTTGCTTTCTTGCTTGGTCTGCAGACTGGATACGCAAAGTACTGCTGTTTTCTCTGCCAATGGGATAGTCGTACAAGAGATTCCCACTACATCAAGAAAGATTGGCCACTCCGACAGTCATTGGAGCCTGGGAGGAAAAGTGTTCAGCATCCACCACTTGTTGAATCAAGGAAGATTTTGTTACCACCCTTACACATCAAGCTGGGTCTGATGAAGAACTTTGTCAAGGCCATTGACAAAACACAAGCAGCTTTCAAGTACCTCCGTGGAAAATTTCCAAGGTTAAGTGAAGCTAAGATAAAGGAAGGTGTCTTTGTTGGTCCTCAGATTCGTGAACTTCTTCCAGATGATGCATTTGACCATGCACTGCGTGGCAAGGAAAAGACGGCATGGAAAGCCTTCCAGTTAGTGGCAATAAATTTTATTGGAAACAAGAGGCAGACAACTACAGGTTGTTGGTGGAAAATCTCCTCAAGGCATACAAAAGCCTTGGTTGCAACATGTCACTAAAGATACATTTTTTGCACTCTCATCTAGATTTTTTTCCACTGAACTGCGGAGCAGTGAGCGACGAGCACGGCGAGCGATTTCACCAGGACATTGCAACAATGGAGAAACGCTATCAGGGCAAATGGAGCCCATCAATGCTTGCAGACTATTGCTGGACAGTGACAAGAGATGCTCCATTTAATGAATACAAGAGACAAGCCAAGAAGTGCCCAGTAGACACTCAATAGAACTAAACTATGTACATAATAGTTTTTTACCTTTTGTTTCATAATAAATTTTATTTATATAACCCTTTTGCTGATTTTTAAAGTGTTACATAAACAGGAAGGTGAAATATTATCATGTAAAGCAACCATAAACACATGAAAAGACCTAGGTTTACCATTTATGATTAAAACTCTACTATCTACACAATATACATAGACATAAAATGTAAAAACTTAAATATCTTAGAAACAGTAGCCAGTTGTTTTAATTGTCATATTTGAATTCAGCACATCAAAATACATAATAAATAGCACATTTTATCTCTGAAGCAGACGACTTCTCAAAAATTGTAGATCAGTGTAATCCATGAAGAAATTCTTTAGGCTGAGACTCGGAGGCCCTTCAGCCTATCAACCACTGCTACAAAGAGCTGAGTAGTCTTCCTAAACTATCTGATCCGATCTAGGTAAAAAGCCAGCACCTACCTGGCTATTTGCAGGTGGCTTCAGGAAGAACACAGGGAGGAAAATGTCCTGGTTATTGTGGAACTGCAATACCATCTTTGGGAGGAAGGCCAGGTGGGGGCGGAGCTGAACCTTGTCCTTGATGAAAACTATGTAGGGCGGTTCTGAAGCGAGGGCTCTGATTTCTGAGACCTTCCTGCCCAATATGATGGCTACGAGGAAGGCCACCTTCCATGATAAGTAGAGCAAATATCATGTTGCCAAAGGCTTGAATGGTGCCCCCGTCAGTCTTGAGGAGGACCAAGTTAAGATCCCAAGGGGGGATCGTCTATTTTACCTGCGGGTAGAGTCTGTCCAGTCCTTTAAGAAAACAGCTACAGAGCACGATAGCGAAGGTGGACCTGCCACTCACCCTGGGTGGAAGGCCAAGATAGCTGCCAGATGCACCCTAATCGAAGACACAGACAATCTCTTGTTTTAGATGTAACAATTAGTCCAGGATACATGGTTTTGTAGTTTGAGTGGGCAAGATCCCCTTCTGTCCAGCCCAGATAGAGAACCTTTTCCATTTCATCAGATAGGTGGCCCTGATGGATGGCTTTCTGCTCCCTAACAGGACCTTCAGAACCGGTCCCAAGCATACTAACTCCAAAGGGTTCAGCCATGGAGCTTCCAAGTTGTCAGGTGGATGGATCCAAGACCCAGATGAAGGAGATGTCTGTGATCCTGGGAGATCAAGTCTGGAAACAGTGGTAGGGTGATCGGTTCTTTGACCGAGAGCTGCAGGAGGGTGGTGAACCGATGCTGGTGCGGCCATGCCAGCGCTACCAGGATCAGGCTCGCTTTGTCCCCTTTGACCTTCAGCAGAAACTTGTCTATAAGCGGAATAGGTGGGAATGCATAGAGAAAATGGTCCTTCTAGGGAAGAAGGAACGCATCTGTGAGCGAGCCTGGACTGTGATTCTGGAAAGAGCTGCAGACACTTCCTGTTGTATCTTATCGCAAACAGGTCTATATGGGGAGTTCCCCACCTCTGGAAAATATTCCCTATGACATCCAGGCAAATGGACCCCTCGTGATTGGAGAAGGATCTGCGGAGACGATCCGCTAACTTGTTCTGAGCTCCCAGAAGGTAAGAAGCCTCGAGGTGTATTGAGTGGGTTATGCAGAACTCCTGTAAGTGGAGAGCTTCCTGGCATAGGTGAGAAGAGCGCGCTCCACTCTATCTGTTTATATAGCATATTGCTGTCATGTTATCTATAAGCACCGACACACATCTGCCCTCTAGACGGGGCTGGAATGTTTGACAAGCAAGACGCACTGCTCGGAGTTCTCTCACATAGATGTGTAGCAGGAGCTCCTCCTGGGACCAGAGACCTTGAGTTCTGTGGTCCCCCAGGTGAGCTCCCCATTCCAACTCTGAAGCATCGATAGCTGCAGTTTCCTGAATGGAATGCCTGCACAAACCACCCCTGGATCCAGCCCCCATAAGAGGGAGTTGATCACCGAAGGAGAAGTGTGAAAACTTTGTCCAGGAGGTTGCAGCCTGGCCAGTAAACTGTTGCTTGCCAGGCCTGCAGCGGTCTGAGTCGCAGCTTTGTGTGCTTTACCACATATGTGCACGATGCCATGTGTCCCAGAAGCTTCAGGCAGGTCCTCGCAGAGGTGGTGGGATGTTTTCTGAGACGGTCTATGATAGAAGTCAGCACCTGGAATCTGGCTTCTGGGAGGGAGGCCTTGACCTGGACTGAGTCGAGAACAACCCCTATAAACTCTATCCAAAAGGGACAAGGGTCGACTTTTGTGTATTCAGCAACAGGCCTACCATCTAGAAGGCTGACAGTATTAACTGGATGTGCTCTTTCACCTGAGCTCTGGACCAGTCTCTGACCAGCCAGCTGTCGAGGTAAGGATACACCTGTATTCTTTGTTTTCTCAGGAAGGCCGCAACTACTGCCATGCACTTTGTGAAGACCCAAGGGACCTCTGAAAGGCTGAATGGCAATACTGTGAGCTGGTAGTGCCCCTGTCCCACCATGAATAGCAGTAATCGTCTGTAGTCCACGACTATAGAGATGTGAAAATATGCCTCCTTCAAGTCGAGGGCAGCATACCAGTCTCCTGGATCCAGAGAGGGGATAATGGAGGCCAGGGAGCCTATGTGGAACTTCAGCTTCTTCATGAATTTGTTGAGGTTTTCCAGGTCTAGAATAGGTCTGAGACTGCCCTTAGCCTTGGGGATTAGGAAATATCAGGACTAAAATCCCCTGCCCCTTAACTCCAGAGGAACTTCCTCTACCGTTCCCAGTTGCAGAAGTGTTCACAGCTCTCAGAGTAGGAGTTGCTCGTGAGAAGGGTCCCTGAAGAGGGACAGGGAGGAAGGGTGGGAAGGAGGGGAATAACTCTATTCTAGAATGTATCCCAGTCCTATCATGCGTAGCACCCAATGATCTGAGGTGATATGGGCCCATGCCTGATAGAAGTGGGATAGCCGGTCCACAGAAATAGGAGAGGTTGGATCCAGGTGAAGCTCTGTTACACTGTCCTCGGGCACATCCTCAAAACACCTATTTGGCACCCGATGATTGCCTGGTGGGCCCAGATCCCTGGGTCGAGGAAGGCTGGGGAGGAGGTCTGTTCTTGTAATTCCTGTCCCTCCTTCTACCATAGTTCTGTCTTAGTTGCGACTGCTAGAACGGAGATAATGATTGTGGCTTGAAATGTTTTATTGGTGGGGTCAGGGTGTGCAGATCCAAAGATTTCAGCATGACCTTGAAGTATTTCAAGCTGTGCAGTTTAGCGTCTGTTTGCTCGAAAAACAGCGCTGTGCCTTTGAAAGGCAAGTGTTGAATAGTCTGCTGCACCTTGTGAGGGAGGCCCGAGGCCTGCAACCGGGAGGATCTCTGCATCACCACTGCCGATGCCATGGTCCTTGCAGCTGAGTTGGCTGACAGGACTTGCCTCAGTGTCGCAGCTGCTCTTGTCTCTGGTGCTGGCTCACAACTAGGTGGCGACGGTGATACCAAGAGGGACATCAGACCCGTGCTGCCTAGAATGCCTCTAGTGTGGACAGGAGTGCCATTCCTGTGTTCCTATAGCACCAGACTTGATGGTTCCCTTTCTGTGGCAGGAGTCAATGTTACTGCAGCAACACTTGTTGAGCCCAAGTGACCATGCATGGGTGTCACTCTGCTGGAGTCTTTATGGCCGGTGGGCTTCGAGGTAGGGGAGTGCCCCTATCAGTTTTCCGCTTCTTCTTGCACAGGACCAGGGAGTGGGAGCGATGCCCGTGCACTCTCCTGTACCGACCTCCTCTATACCAGCAAACTGTGGAGTCATGCCATGCCAACGAGGAATCTTGCCTCAGTGCCTGGGAGGCCGGGATGCAGTGCCTGTCCCCCATGGAAGCCGGCGTGCACCTTGTGGTGCTGAGTTGGAGTAACCCGGCTCCAAGAAGGATGAAGAGCCACCCATTAAGAGGAATTTTAGCCTCTGCTCCCTTTCCTTGAGTCCGGGGCTTAAAACCTCTACAGATCCTGCACCAATCACACAGGTGAGATTCACCCAAACACCTGAGACAACTAGAGTGGGGGTCACTGAGAGGCATAGGTTTATGGCAAGCTCACACGGCTTACACCCGGGAAACCAAGGCATGCCCCGGTGCCTGGGTGGGAAAAAACCCGGTTAAGTGGGGTCCTTCATTACACTAACAACTATTACTAACTGTAACACTAACTACTAAACTTTTCACAGGAAAAAGTACAAGAACAAGAAAAGTCCACTGGGGAGTACTTGCAGAGCAAGAATGAGCAGTTCCAGCAACCATCCAAGGCAGAAAGAAGGAACCGAGGGGGCAACGAGTCAGCAGGCCCCTATATACAGCACCATGAGGATGCAACTCGAGGGGTTGCTGGAGCCGACCTGACAGATACCACTGAGGGAAAAATCTTTCGGCGACTGTTCACGCGGTATGCACACACCTACATGGGAATGGATATGAGCAAGCACTCGAAGAAGAACTAGATGTTTAAAAGGCAGACTGACCTAAAAATTAAAGTATTATGTTGCTGCCTTGTAAGTTCAAAAAGGATTGGACCAATTCTGCCTTCACATATACACATGCACTTCTCCAATTGACTGCAATGGGAAGTGCCTGCAAATCTGAGGGTAATATCTCATCTTTAAGCTTCCTTCAGCAGAGCAGCTTAAAAAGAACAAAACCACACATACACTGCGGTGCATATGATCACAATGGAAGTCTTTCCATCAGGCGGTATGAAGATTTCCCCATTAGCTTCTGTCTCAACTGTTGGCTGTTCTTCCACATTTTGTCCATTTTCTCCACTGCACAGATTTTCATCTTCTCTGCTACCAAGATCTTCATTCTCTCTTGCTAAATCTGGATCCTTAGGATTAATTCCTTCTGTAGTAAATAGACAGATCACAGTAAGCTTTAATTACTGTATGACAGAGGTTTATAAAATTATGAATGGTGTGGAGAAAGTGAAAGTGTTATTTACTCCTTCACATAAACACAAGAACCAGGGGCCACCCAATTAAATAATAGGCAGCAAGTTTAAAACAAACAAAAGGAAGTACTTTTTCACACAATGCACAGTTAACCCATTCAACAACTTCCCCTGGCAACAAGTTCAAGTGAAAACTAAGTGGATTCAAAAGAGAATTAGATATATTTATGGAGGATAGTTCTATCAATGGCTATTAGCCAAGATGGTAAGGGATGCAACCCCTGTGCTGGGTGTCCCTAAGCCAGATGCTGGGACTGGACAACAGAGGAGGGATCCTTGATAACTGGCCTGTTCTATTCATTCCCTTTGAAGCATCTGGCACTGGCCAGTGTTGGAAGACAGGATACCGGGCTAGATGGACTATTAGTCTGACCCAATATGGCCATTCTTACGTTCTTATTTACTGACAAGTGGGGCATGCAAGGTCCTACTGAAGGAACATACAGGCCTTTAAAGCGTTAGACATTACATACGTGTATGATTATCTCACACATACCCCGTGGGGTTCCATTATTCATAACAAATGCGTTATTCAATGGCTGGCACGTAGGTTCTCTACTGTTATTGAGTGAATTGATGCTCCCTTTTGACAAATTCTCTTGTTTCACAGGAACAGATGATGACAAAAATGCTGTTGGAGTCTTCTGGCCTTTTTCAGGCAACTGAAAGCTAAACTGCTTCTCTTTTTCCCAGCCAGCTAGTCTGCAGCTGATTAAGGAATGTGGTACATTTCCCTTATTCCTAGAAGTAATTAAACAGTTATCTGTAAATAACATTTCTGAGAAAAAGAGGTTACTTGCAACACAGAACACACAAATCAAGACAGAATCAAATTCAGTTACACTCCAATACATCCACCCTCACTGAAGTGTGGCATGCATATCAACTCCATTGAGAAGAATTTTCAGGATAACTAAAGTAAGACAAATATAAATAAATAATTAATAAAATAAAATAAAATAAAAAATAAAATAAAAGGATAAACCAGGGGATTAAGTTATCTGTGAAGTTTTAATATAAGCTAATGTAAGTAGGACCCATGGATTAGGTTCTAGTACAGCATAGCAGATCGACAGAGGTTATACAATATTCCTCTGTATTTAGACTAGGAAATAACTGTTGGAACAGAGTCCACGACGTGCCAGCTACTGGTAAAGGTTGACTGTTTAATGGTGACCATTAAGGTGAGCAACGTGGATGCGACTCAACTTTGATCCTGTCTCTCCCTCTTTAAAAAAGGGGACGTTAGATATGTTCAAGGTCTGAAATTTAGAGTGTCAGGAATGGTAGAAGAAGAAGAAATAGCACAGTCAAAAGGGAAACAGTTATAAGAGAATAATTTAGAGAGCTTACTCTATCCAAATGACCATGTTTTTACTCTCCCCTAGCTTAAGCGTTCCAAAGTTAGTCATTCTTGACACCTCCAGTCCTCCTTTGTCTCTCATTAAATTTTCATATGACTCATCCAAGTTCATTTCACTAGGGGCAGATAGTCTGTAAAAGTCATAATGACACTGTGTTGAATCAAAGTTACATGGGTAGACTCAGGAAAATATAAAAATAAATATTACATTTAAAGATCCAACAAACTTAAGTATTTTCCTCAGTGTTTGAGTATAGAAGTCCCAAAATGCTTTCTCAGCCATCTACCATGACCCCCGAGCTATCCAGTTACATTTACTAGGGGAAGCAATGATTTTAAAAAATATGTATGTATTACACCCACACAGCCTTTCTTTAGAGAGGTCAAAAATCTTGGATGTAGCCTGTAATGGCTTGGAACCAACCTACCCACCCTCAAAGGCCTGGTCCAACTCCCACTAAAGTATGTGGGATGACACCTATTGACTTCACTGGGAGTTAAACCAGGCCCCAAATCAGCAAACAGGGCAGTTTTTCCACGAGCAACTTCTTATGGCCCATTGCCAGGAGCAGCTTTAGAATCGGGTACAAAGTGAAATGACTGGGTTGGGACAATTCTCATAAGTTTCCTTCTTCTGCTGCTGGCTTCATGGGAGTCCCTTTATGTTTGTCTACAACATTTTAAAGGTGACTGCTGATGTCAGCCTAAACTTAAAAAAAAAAAAAAAAAAAAAAAAAAGGTAACATGCAACCCACACCAAAAATCAAAAAATACCCCCACCTGCAGTTTCCCCATCAGTATCAGTGACTGCAACTCTGATCTTTCTGGCTATGTCTAAATTATCAGTAAAAATTACATTTTCCACCCTCAGTATTACAAAGATGTTCAACTCATATTGAGGGAATTTCAAAGCAGTAATGAAAAATACCTGAAATTACATATTCTGATTGAAATGAATTTTCTGTAGTTATCTAAGGCAACAGAAGAAAAAAAATCAGTGCAGCTTTTCTTTAATAAAAAAGTTTTTGGTTTTTAAATTACACTCAACCCCCACTAGATGTCTCCCACTGCTGTGACAGTGGACAGATATTCATCCCTACCCTTTACGATACTGGGGAATATGCTAAAATTGGCAAGTAGAAGACAATCCATAAGCTCTATTTTTAAAAACAGATAATTAAAGCAGTAGTTTAGTACTATGGACTTCATCCAGAAATAAAAGAAATGACAAATTTAGAAAACAAAATAAGGAAGAATACAAATGAATTGCATGGTAGTACAGAATATCAAGAATATAAGCAGGAGCTTTAGGGACACCAAAACAGCTGTATAGTGTTGCTGTCACAAGTGACCGTTAGTAGGACATAGTGCTACAGGAAGCATTTCAAGGTGATGAACACAGTTCTGCAGCATGTCCCTATAAACCAATTTAAATTGAACCATGGTCATCAGAATGAACCTCCTACTAGGGCTCAACGAGGGTTTTTAAAAACAGGTTTAAAAAGTTGTGGGAGCATAAATCATGTTATTTCCTTTCCCTTCTGAAAAAAGAGTTATGTTTAACTTCAAACATGAGAAGTTACCCATTCTTGTCTGAGGGAGCCATGCAGAGTGCTCTCCAAATGTAACATGACTGGTTACTCTCCACAACCACCACATTGACCAGGTCATGTCTACGAGGTGAATAACCATCAGGAAGTCTCAGAGAATCCAGAATGAAAAATATACTGTCATCTACTACGCCAATTCTTCCACAAATACTGGAAATACGAACCTGTAACATTTACACAAGTCTTATTGCATGTCACATGCTTAATTGGCTTAGGCAGTAACTTTTAAAACAGTAGTTCTCAAACTTTTGTACTGGTGACCCCTTTCACATAGCAAGCCTCTGAGTGCGACACCCCTTTTAAATTAAAAACACTTTAATATATTTAACACCACTGTAAGTGCTGGATGCAAAGCGAGGTTTGGGGTGGAGGCTGACAGCTCACGACCCCCCATGTAATAACCTCATAACCCCTGAGGGGTCCCGACCCCCAGTTTGAGAATCCCTGTTTTAAAACAATCATCACAGAATAGTACATGTATCAAATATGTTTATAATTGAAGAAAACTGAATCCCAGGCATTTCACAGAATGTCTATAGATTTAATATGCAATATTTCTATGAAAGAGGTTAAGGTAGTAATCACTATAGTGTTTCCTTAAATTTAAAAGTACCCAAACACAAGCAATTACATGTGCAGGGTAAAAATCATGCTTTAACCATAGCTATAGTACATTTATGGCTGGCTATTGAGCTTCAAGATACCATAGCCATCGAAGAGTTCCCTCACCCTTCCATGGAAGTAGTGGAAATGAGAGAACAGTAAAACCTAAAACTTTTCACCAGTTTGGTAAGCTGACAGTTTTATCTTTTAATTGGACACTCAACTGACTTAACACCTGTAAAGACTTATTTGTGGATATACTGGATATGTGGTGACTCAAGAAGGAATAGTAACATTTTCACTCACCAAAAAAGATAAGCGTCCTTTTATAACCCAGAGCGCTTGGAAGACTTTTAAAGCAAACATAATAATAAGCACAGCATTTGAATAATGATATTCATTAGTTTTGGATCAAGTGTAAGTATAGATGAATTATGAGCAGGTCTGTGTATGACAGTATGATTTGGGTATTTCTCAACAAGTGGTTGGTAGCTAAAACCACAAAAGCCAACCAATAAAAATAACAAAATTTCCCACAACACATTTAAGATTCACCTCCCCCCAACTTTGTTCTAGAAATAATCCCATATCAACACATGAGCATTAGAATGAACTTAATTTTCTTTTATCTTTCAGCTGAATACTTGTCAAATACTTAAGCCTCTTCATTTTCAGTTTAAACCAAAAACAAAACAAAAAAAACAACCCTGCATTTTACAAAAAGTATTATTTTCCCCCCTGATTTTCCCCCTACTTTTGTATCATTCAAAAATATAAAAAATAACTTGTTTTACTAGGAAAATACAATACATTGCATGAGATATACGTATTACGATAATACATTAGTCTGTGTGTATATGCAAAGCTGCCTGTTGAAGTAAGGCTATGTATTAGTCTGGAAGATACACACAATAAACAAACAGGCACCCACGCAAGCTCTGAAGTGCATGCACATCTGAACATAATGATAAATCTTACGCCTACCATGTACACGTTTCAAACTGTTAGCAGATAATGGTTTCAACATTATTCAAAGTTTTATTTAGGGATTAGAGATATATTGTTTTCTTAAACTCAGAGGTGGCATTGTGTTTTGAGTTCTGTTTTAGTTCTGCAGCAAACCACACTGAATTCCATTCAAAGCATTAATCTACTGAGTACTTTCCCCACCATCCTTACATCCACCAAAATAAATCCCGATATTTACCTAGAAAAATTAATAGTTTTTTGCACCGATTTTCAGTGGTTTTTGTTGTAGTAATAAACACCAATAAATTCCTGGGAAAAATTAAATACAATAAAAACTGAAAACAAAGGGCACTATCAATACTATAGTAGACCTACTAAGATAAGCAGACATTTTTCCTCCCACAGTACAGCGTGAATATTCCTCTGCCAAATGCCAAGAGCAATATGCAAAATACATACTTTGTCCACTCGCTTATATCTCAGTGGCTTTACAGAAACTGCTTCACTGCTCCATGTTGTTGGGTTAATAAAATATTCAGCTTGCACCCAGTCACCTTTACAAGGTTCGAAGCCTACAAAAACAGTGACATTTTTGCAAGTTAAGTTGTCATAAAAAGACAGTTGTGTAACTTTGTGGAAGTGTGTAGTGTTTTTGCTATAAGAGGGCATTTTGATTTGACATAATTTAAGGAACTTTAAAGTTACCTGCTAAAATGTGTTAAAAGTATACTTATTACAGCACTATATATTGAGTGCTACACGTAACAGGAGATACAGAGAACTTCAGCACTTAATTTTAATTTTGTTTTATTTTTTGTGTCTACCAAAAATCAGGCCCATGAGCTCCCACCCTGTTGCCTGATGGACTGTTGCAACAGGCTGAGACTTCACTGGGAGTGCACCAACTTTTTGACAGGGGAGGGGGGAATTTAATTCATAAGGTACACTTGCTAGGGATAAACCTTTGTCTTTAATACTTAACACAGATTAAGGAGTACCATTCTAAAGACACAAATGTTGGCCCTAATCTGGCAACAAGTTCTGCACAGGAAGCCACCTACATCTGTACAGAACTCCACTGAAGTCAGTACAGCTACATGGAGGCGCCAAGTATCTACACAGGTGGCTTTGGATAGCCCACCCTACTTTGTGGAGAAACATTCACTGTTCAAGCTGTCATGTCAGCCAGCAGCATGAAGCCTATGCAGAGCTGGCCACACAGAGGATTTTAAAGCTTGTTTTGAAAAAAAAATAGCTACTGAATTTTACTAAGTGTCTGAAATAAGTTTTTTTAAAAGTTCATCGCAGTAAACAATGAAGATTAATTAAAATGTAATTTAATTTTACAATTTAAAAGCTTTCAGATGGCTAGCAACAATGAAAAGATCTCTGATCAAACTGTGATCCAAAGAAAGTCACAACATTTGCTAATCACTGATAGGGGAGTTGTTTAAAGGCCAAAGCATCATCAAACTCAGGCTATGGCTACACTAGAGAGCTTGCAGCTGTGTCCCTGTAAGCTGTCTAGTGTAGCTGCTCTAAAACAACGGAGGAGCGCTCTCCTGTCAGTTTAATTAATCCAGCCCCTGCACACACACACACACACCCTTCCCCTGCAAGCAGCGGTAGCTATGTTGGCAAGAGAAGCTCTCCCACTGACATAAGCATCAGTGTGGACAACGTTAAGTCAACATAAATTATGTCGTTCAGGGGGGTGGCTATTTCACACCCCTAAGTGACATAATTTATGTCGACTTAAGCCGTCGTGTAGCCTTAGCTTCACATACTTAATACTTTTACTTGTGTTACAGCTTTACTACCACTCAACAGTAAACTTCAGGAGTCACACAGTGATAAAACAAAGATGAACAGACTTTGGACTACAACTTATGTATTGTAAATTTGGCTAAATTTTAGCCACAAATTAAAAAAATAAAATAAACCTAATTATTAGATATACATTATTTTAAAAGTTTAAGTTACAGGAGTGCAAAATAGCACCTGAAAGAGATACACCTCTACCCCGATATAACGCGACCGAATATAACATGAATTCGGATATAACGCGGTAAAGCAGCGCTCCAGGGGGGCGGGGCTGCGTGCTCTGGCAGATCAAAGCAAGTTCGACGTAACACGGTTTCACCTATAATGCGGTAAGATTTTTTGGCTCCCGAGGACAGCATTATATCGGGGTAGAGGTGTAGATTCTACACTGAATGCAATAATTATGAAATCACACAGCTGCATTCCCTCAGGAAGGGGCCTCTTACAGCAAGTTTCAGCCTGTAGCAACATTTTTTTTTTTTTGGATAAGTGTAAAACCCTGCCTGAAAATAGGGTTTTAAAATGAAATGTGTGGGACACCCTGGACCAGAGTTAGGAGTCAATCCTTTTTATATACTAACATGTTTATTTTCAAAGAAGTATTAAATTTCACTAATTTCTCTATATTTAAAATGAGAAAGGGTGGGCTATACCTACTGTGAGAAGAAATTACCTCTCACATAAAGAAAACCTACTTTCAATTAAAGTGATTTAGAGCTCAGTTTACAACACTCACAAATATGAAAAAAATCAGTCTTCATCCCAGTTATTACTTTTACTCTAATACGGATTATCTGCTATTTGAAATATAAATTCTTGTAATGTGCACTAGACACTTAACACACAAGACTTTCGAGACCATTAAAATGGTTATCAAGATTTTTTTTTTTTTTTCAAGTCATACCTTCACAAACCTGGTCCATGGAGAAAGAAGTTGTCTTATTAATATAGCCACCATCTTCAGTAAGAGATGTAATATTGCCAGTTAACATTTTAGTTTTTAATTCAGAAGAGTCGTAAGTAGGACTGCTATAGTTTTCCCATTTGTCTGAGACAGCTTCTACCTAAAGAGTGCAAAAATACAATATTCCCATAACTGATATTTCTACTTCACAAATGATTAGGTTAGCAGCAAAGTTAAAAATACACTCAAGATGCCCCATGTGATGTACCAGATTTCAAGTATTTTAAACTACATTTTATAGCCAACCAAAACCACTATTTACAGGATTATATACCTGTTTTAGTTGTCAAAAAACTCATGCCTCCCCCACCACAAAAGATTAAAAATACTATAAAAATAAAAGGAATCCCTAGCAGTAACAATGATATAAAGGTGGTAAGGAACTTCACTGTCACTGAAACTTTTGTTTCAACTAGTTGCACCATTGCTGATATTTATTATTATTGTTCATTAATCTATCAACTCTTCAATCTGCTTGCCCATCTCACTTTAAGATCAAGGCAGTATCTTACAGGGTCTCCTGGCAGGTTGAGAGAGAATTTGTTTTCAAACGTTTACTAATTTTGTGCAAAAAATGACTGAAGCTAGAGCGTTTCCCATTCTGTGAATTAGCAAACTCAAGAATTCTTACCATTTGTCACCACTTTATACACTATAAAAAAAAATGTAAAGGACTTTCAAGTGACAATTGGTAATTTTAAATTCATGGAGTTTTTTACCCCCATTCTTTTAAAATGTACTCTTTCATTTTATTAAGCAGGGAAACAGCTCAAGGCTGGTGTTTGCAAAATGTCAGCCTGAGAAGGGTCATGTAAATACAACCAGTTTCCTGATGTGCTAGAAGAAAGGAGCAGATACCATAGGCTCCTTAGCTGCCTGACCCATGGAAGCAGTAATGATTCCTTAATTATTTGGGAAGCTTAGGGCAGAATTAGGAATCGCTGGCCTGAGAGAAATTCTCCCTACAAGGGCTAAGCAGCAGCAGCAGCTTTAAGTACCATGTCCTTGCTTCCAAGGAGTCACTGTTGTCACTAGACCAAAGTCCCCACCACACAAGTCACTGATATATCAGGAGAGTTCCTTCATCCCGCAAGAATTCCCCCCTCTCTTCAAGGAGGCCTCCAGCACTCATAAGCCCCCTTCTCACCTCAAGAGTAATAGTTACTGAGGTCACTGTCCAAAAGCCCCTTACACCTCCAAGCAGCAGTTGGTGCTAGACTCTCACAATAAACCGTGTCTGGGTATATATGAGGAAACTGCACAGTGTAGGAGAAATTGGTCAGAGCAAGCAAAAGGACTAGATGGGGGAAAATACTCAAGCAGGTATTGTGGAAGTAAAGAGATATGGGATTACTGTAAGGAAAGCAAAATTAAATATATTTTATTATTAAACAGTGATATAATAAAACTCACATATGTAATAAATATCCCATCACATAGTTCTCTTTTAAAGAGAATAAAAGGGAATGCAGGTAGACTTTGATCATGTTCAGGCACTGCTGTGTTATCACCAATTTGGGGCACAGAGGATCTGTAAACAAACTTTATTGTTTTACGTAGAAACGAGCATGTAGAGGAGGGTTGGAACACTGGAGAAAGCATGCAGGTTTCAAGACAAAAAAATCAGTTTTCATTTTCTGAAGGGTTACAGGATCATAACCATCTAAAAAGCTATTTACATAAAAATTATATGACTTGACAGTGTCCCTTTAAAAGGCTGATCGTGGCTTAGTGGTAGCACCAAAGAGGCCTTAAATTTTCAGCAACTGCACATCCCAAGAAGTGAAGTGTGCAGAGACAACAAGCTCAAAGAGCCAGCAGAAGAGTTAAGTGCACCACAGAAATTATTCAAAGGACAGGCTTTGACAGGTCGTAGGAGCCTCTTGAATCCTCTCACAGAAGGGAAAAAAGAAGATAGTGCTGCAATCCAAAGTCTGTCCAAAAGGATTTAAAAAGGAGATAAAATATTGGAGGAAATCTTTAAGGCCAACCTCTCGTAAAATTACAAACAAGCAGTATAAATAAGAGGAGAATTAGACTCTTGCTACCATCGCTGTCAGTACTGTATTTGTTCAGTGGTAAGGCAGAGGATTTCATCTTTGTTAAACCAACATCTTTCAAAAGCATCACATTCACTAGAGATCAAAAATTTAAGCTCAAACTCACTATCACTCTTACAATCACTAATTTCTCTCTCCCAAATCAAAACCAAAACTGTGAGAAGTAGAAAAGGAATAATCTAGACTGTTGTGGAAACAAAACAAGCAGAAAATAAAGTGTAAGACAAGAAGAAATTTGATTTTGGTAGTGTTCCACAGTTAATTCCACATTAGGATAATAAGTGTTTTTGAAGAGAAAGGGAAAGAAAAGTGCATAACTTGAAGAAGAAAAAAAAAGGGGGGTGGGGGGATACTGCCATGCACTACAATAGCAAAACTTGTACCATATCGGTATGTGTGTGTAGATATGGGTTTAAGCTATGTTTCCATATCCACATTTCTGACAAATATTAGTTTTATATAGGTTAAACTCTGAGGGGGAGATTCTGTGCTGCACCTCCAAGAGACAAAGCACAGAACTTGTAGTCCTGGGGAAGAAAAGGCAAAGGTGTCTTTAAGCCATTTTCTTGGTTCCAGGCTGCTTCATGGCCCCAGAATAATTTAGGCAGTCCAGGGAGATACTTTAACCATCCCTGGCAGCCTATGGATGGTTCCATCTCCCCATCTCCTCTTGGAGGCAGCCTGTACTGGGGCTTGTGATGCATCCAATAAAGGCCTGTTTATGGTAGCCCTATGCCATGTCTGTGCCAGGGAAATTCTTCTCTGATTGGTTGCAGGGCCTTTACAGCCCCGGTATGAATTGCAGTATCCCAGCAAACATTCAGAGTCGTCAGGCTGGTGCAAAATGTAGTTAGGAGACTGGCAGACCTCAAACCCTTACTTATTCCACTTTTTGTAAGTATGTATGCCAATATGCATCTGAGAAGCCCTTAGTCAGCAGCATTATTTTATTGGATGAACATTTGCAGGACTTTCCTTTAGTTTTCACTTAGAGAAATCCATTTAGTCAAACTAATACAGTAACTCCTCACTTAAAGTATCAGAGGGGTAGCCGTGTTAGTCTGGATCTGTAAAAAGCAACAGAGAGTCCTGTGACACCTTAAAGGTGCCACAGGACTCTCTGTTGCTCCTCACTTAACGTCGTCCCAGTTAATATTGTTTCGTTGCTGATCCATTAGGGAACATGCTTATTTAAAGTTGTGCAATGTTCCCTTCTAACATCGTTTGGCAGCTGCCTGCTTTGTCCACTGCTTGCAGGAAGAGCAGTCCATTGCAGCTAGCTGGTGGGGGCTTGTAACCAGGGTGGACCGGCAGCCCCCCCTATCAGCTCCCCGCTCCCCTAAGTTCCCAGCAGGCTATCAATTGCTGGCAATTCAGCTGTCCCTCCCCCCACTGCCATGTGCTGCTCCTGCCCTCTGCCTTGGAGCTGCTCCCAGAGACTCTTGCTTGCTGTGCAGGGGGGGAAGGGTGGGGCGCTAATGTCAGGGTGTCCCCTCCCCCTGCTCCTGCACCCCGCTTGTCCCTTCTCCATATAGAGCAGGGAGGAGACACGGACGGAGAGAGACAGAGAGAGCTTGGGGCAGCAGCTGCTGTCTCAACTTCCTGATCCACTTAAAAGACAATGCACTTAAGAGTGGGTCAGCTTACTTAAAGGGGCAGTGTGCATCTCTCTCCCACAAACAAGGTGTGTGTCTGTCTCTATGTGCTATGCTGTCTCCCCTTCCTCGTGTTCGTGCTGCCTTGTGTGAGGCAAGCACACACTTGCCTCACACACGTGTTAACCCTTGAGGGCTCAGCTGGGTGCTAGTTCATCATTTAGCAGCAAGGCATTCCCTGGGAAATATCCCTCCCTCTTCCATCCTCTAACTTCACCACCTCAACCAAGCTTCACAATCATCATAGCTGTGAACAGTATTAAACTGTTTGTTTAAAACGTATACTGTGTGTATATCTATATAATATATAGTTTTTTGTCTGGTGAAAAAAATTTCCCTGGAACCTAACCCCCCCATTTACATTAATTCTTATGGGGAAATTGGATTCGCTTAACATCGTTTCGCTTAAAGTCGCATTTTTCAGGAACATAACTACAACGTTAAGCGAGGAGTTACTGTACTAAGGCGGTAAGATAGTATTTATTGCACTGAGAGCTAAAAATACAGAAAAGGAGGTATTTTCAAAAGCAATTAGTGTTAGTCAACTCTACCACTGGAATTAATGGCCATTGACTTAAATGGGAGAAGAGTCTGGCCAATGCCATGTACTTTTCAAAATATCATCCTAAACACATACCAAATATGACATTTTTAGGCAAGCGACTGCTGTAGTTTCTATAGGGTTTCTATACAATCTTAAAGAGTATTTCTCTCATGGACCACCACCTCGTATTAAGATGGCATACCCACTATGAAAAATAATTTGGGAATTAGAAAGTGAGTCTGAACATACAATGAGGGTTAAAGAATGTTAAGTGGTATGATCTCAGAACATATGCTGCAATCAAATGGTAGTTCAGAAGGTCCATAAGAGTCACAGAAAAGGCTCGTCCCAAGCTTCAAGGGGGGGATTCACTACCACAGTGCAACACACCCTCCACAAAACAACTCAAACTATGACTGGAAATCCATCCTAAGTTACTGCTGGCAACTGATCAAAATTTCCTGCTAGTGTTGCAGAGTAGGGTGGGTTTACATATGAAAGAAAGGCATTTAGAGGCAGGTACCCTGTATGAATCACCTTTTCATGTTCTGTATGTATATATTAGGGTTACCATATTTCCACAATCAAAAAAGAGGACAATGGGGGGGGGGGGAAGCCCCACCCCGCCCCCATCCACTCCCTCCCACTTCCCACCCCCTGACTGCCCCCCTCAGAACCCCAACCCCCCCTGCTTCTTGTCCCCTGACTGCCCCCTCCTGAGAACCCCCCACCCTAACTGCCCCCCTAGAACCCTACCTGTCCCCTGACTGCCCCGACCCTTATCCACTCACATGGGTGGCAGGGTTGTAGAAATTTTGGTGGTGCCCAGAACCCCCCCACACCTGCCTAAGGCTCTGGGAGGGGGGTTGGGTGGGGGAAGGAAGTCTGGGGTGCAGGTCCTGGGTTGGGGATTAGGGTGCAGGAGGGGTGCAGGGTGCAGGCTCTGGGATAGAGTTTGGGTGCTGGGTGCAGGCTCCGGGCTGGGGCAGGGGGTTGGTGTGCAGGAGGGGGTGAGGGGTGCAGGCTCTGGGATGGAGTTTGGGGGGGTGGGAGGCGGTGCAAAGGGAGAGGGTGCAGGCTTTGGGAGGGAGTTTGAGGGCAGGAGGGGGTGTGTGGGAAGGGGGAGGGGGTTTGGGAGGGAGTTTGGGGATAGGAGGGGATGCAGGGGTGAGGGCTGTGGGTCTGAGGATGAGGGGTTCATGATGCAGGAGGCGGCTCAGGGCTGGGGCAGAGGATTAGGGTGCGGGGGGGGGGATGAGGGCTGGGGATGAGGGGTTTGGGGTGTTGGAGAGGCTCAGGGCTAGGGTGGAAGGGCAGGGTAAGGGCAGCCTGTCTTCCCATTAGTGGATGGGGGACGCTAGGACCCGGGGGCAGCAGACAGCAGTTGCTGCTGGCTCTGGCAGTACAAGCAGGCAAGAGAGAGGCAGGGAGGGAGGGGTCCACGGCGGGGGGGACGCGTGGAGGCCGGGGACCCAGCCAACCCTCCCCCGCTCCCTGACTGCCCCCCCCCCCCAGACTCCCCTTACCATTCTGGCTCCACGTGTAGGCAAAACACGCTGCCCGGTGGGTCGGTTTGTGTGTTACACAGGGCTGCAGACAGAGAGAGGGGGGGAGCAGGGGAAAGCTCTGGCTGCTGGAGGCCAATGGGAGTGGCTCAATCGGCCCAGCCGCCCAATCAGCAGCCGCACTCTGCATGGAAGGGAGGCGAGGGAGAAAAAAACCCTGGACATTTTAACCTTGTTACCAATTCCTCCCGGACGGCTATTTAGAGATGCAAAAGCCAGACATGTCCGGGGAAAAACGGACGGATGGTAACCCTATATATCTCCTTACTATATGTTCCATTCTATGCATCTGAAGAAGTGGGCTGTAGCCCATGAAAGCTTATGCTCAAATAAATTTGTTAGTCTCTAAGGTGCCACAAGTACTCCTGTTCTTTTTGAGATACTATAGGTCAGGGGTCAGCAACCTTTCAGAAGTGGTGTGCCGAGTCTTCATTTATTCACTCTAATTTACGGTTACGCGTGCCAGTCATACATTTGAACGTTTTTAGAAGGTCTCTTTCCATAAGTCTATAATATATAACTAAACTATTGTTGTATGTAAAGTAAATAAGGTTTTTAAAATGTTTAAGAATCTTCATTTAAAATTAAATTAAAATGCAGAGTCCCCCGGACCGGTGGCCAGGAACCAGGCAGTGTGAGTGCCACTGAAAATCAGCTTGCGTTCCGCCTTCGGAACACGTGCCATAGGTTGCCTACCCCTGCTATAGGTACTCAGTAACTGGTCACTGGAATGTTTACTGTGTGTACATATGTGTTTAATTTAATAGCAAGGCTGTTAAGAAATTAGGAGGAAGGCAACACAACGGCCCTGGATAAGTAACCTGGTGAACATTTCAAGGGGGCTAAGAAACAATGTGTGAAATATTAAGCTGAAAAGGCACTACTTACAGGTGCCAGCTGAGTTACAAGATTTTTTTTTTTTAAACAAGCCTTGGAAAAAAATAAAAAAAAAAAAAAAAATAAAAAAAAAAAAAAAGTACTTTTGGAGGGTGTGAGTGTTGTCAGTGAGCTGTTCACTTCTTCACAGAAGAACAAAACAGGTTGGCACGGAAAGACCCAGGCAGGCCCGATGAAGGAGGCCTGAAGCAGTCAGGCCTTACAAAGCTCTAGGGCAGGGGTTCTCAACCTTTTTCTCTCTGAATCGCCCCTCGACATGCTATAAAAACTCCAAGGGAGGAAGGGGGGCTCAGGCCTTAGACATAGACATAGTTTGACTTCTATTTGGGGGGTGGGGGGACAGGGGCCAGCGGGGCTCGAGCCACCTCCGCATGGCAGTGGTCCAGGAGGGAGTGCCACCTCCACCCCCTGCCTCACCTCAGCAGGCCATCCAGCCTGTCTGGGTTGGGGTAGGGTGCAACCAAAAATTAAAAACTCAAAGGTGGGGGGGCTTAGCTCAAAAAGTTTGAACATAGCTAAGGGTGCAGGGAGGAGGTAGCTAGGGGATGTGTGCAGACAAGGGGTAACTCAAGGTACAGGGAGGGGGTAGCTGGGGCTGTTTGCACACAGAGCGTGGCTAGGGCTGAGTGCGGGCAGGGGGGCAGCTCAGGGTGCAGGGAGGGGGTAGCTGGGGCTGTGTGCAGACAAGGGGTAGCTCAGGGTGCAGGGAGTGGGTAGCTGGGGCTGTTTGCACACAGAGTGTGCCTAGGGCTGTGTGCGGGCAGGGGGGCAGCTCAGGGTGCAGGGAGGGGGTAGCTGGGGCTGTGTGTGGGCAGGGGGTAGCTCAGGGTGCAGAGTGGGTGTAACCTCAGGGTGTAGGGAGAGGGGCTGTGTGCTGGGAGGACTCCCCTGCAGTCCCTGTTCCTGGAGGGGTCTGCCAGCCATGGAGCCAGGCAGCTCTTACCAGCTGACTCTGGGGGAGCAAAGGGGGCTGGGAGCTGAAGAGCAGCTTCAACCTTGGGCACCAGCAGGATACGAGGGAATGCTCCATGCATTCCCTCCGACCTGGCCAGGGGACAGGAAATGGGGGGGGGGTGAGGGAGAGAAGGGAGAGGTGTGGAGCTGCCCCCAGGACTGCCATGCTCTTGCTCTGTAGTTTGGGGAGGAGGGGAAAAGCCCTCCATGTCCCCAGCTGTGCTCATGGGCTCAGAGCTTCTGCCCCACAGGGAGCACCAAGGCTCGGGGCTTTGGTCCCACGCCTCCCGGCTTCAGCCCTGCAGTGTGCACCAAGGATCGGGGCTTCAGCCCCACACCTCCCAGCATCAGCCCCATGGGGGGCGCTGGGGCTCGGGCTCTGGGTTTCAGCCATGGAGCCCCACAGCCCCCTTGAAAGGGCTCATGGGCCCCCTGTTGAGAACCTCTGCTTTAGGGAATAGTAAGTCTTAGGGAAGATAGATATGAGTATAGACCAGGGGTTCTTAAACTTCATTGCACCATGACCCCCTTCTGACAACAAAAATTAGTATACGACCCAAGGAGGGGGGACCGAAGCCTTAGCCCACCCGAACCCCATTGCCCTGGGTGCGGGGGGGGGGAGGAGGGGTTCCCAAAGCCTGGTGGGGCCAAAACTGAAGCCCAACGGCTACTGCCCCAGGCTTTGACCCCGGGTGGTTGGGCTTGGGCTTTGGCCTTGGACCCTGCAAATCTAATGCCAGCCCTGGCAACCCCATTAAAACAGGGTCCTGACCCACTTTGGGGTCCCAATGCACAGTTTGAGAACCACTGGTATAGATGATTTTATTGTTTTAATCCGCTCTCTTATGTTGTGCTGTGTGCCTACTGTTGAGATTAAACAGTGTTTTAAGAAAGCTTTCTGGTCACTGGTAACAGCTCCAGAAGGGAAGCTATGGGTGCTAAGCCCAGTCACACATGTAGAGTAATCAGGGTTGATATATAAGGGGTTGTAGCCCAAGACTCAGTCTAAGAATGGGGAAAATCAGGGGATTCCATCCTAGGACAGGTGAATGAAAGAAGCCTAACACCTTGGGGAGAGGCACCCTCAGAGAGGAGTCAAAGGTGCAACTAGATCCATAACCATTACAAACATTCAGATGCTAAGGTATGGTAGGCCATAAAAGTACATGGATATATATCAGATACCACTGTGCAGTAGCTATTGCAAAATATTTAAGTTTTCTTCTTATACATTTTTATATAGGAAGGTAAAGATATTCCTATGAATACATTTACAGTTATATGAATTGACAAGTACCAATACACTTTTCAACCTTAAAGAAACATTAGGTAATTTCAATTATTAACAATACCCAGGTCTGAATAAGGTATGAGTGCCTCAGGGTTTATTTTATATCAATTGGGATTAGTTCCTAATCCAATTTGCTTTCACCTTATTTCAGTTTGTGTCACTCATTTTTGGAGAAGGTGAGGAACAATAAAATTTGAAAAGAAATGGAATACTGATCCAACTCTCATAAGATAAAGGGAAGATACATGTTCCTATTCTGCTCCATGGGGAAACTTATACTTAAACTGTTTCATCATCTATAATTTCTAAAATCTCAATCATCTTTAATTATCTTATTTTACTTAAATTTTAGTTACTCTGATAAACAGTGTAATGGGACAAGACAATAAGATACTTTTACTTGCTATTGGTTTTATTTTTAATGACATTTTCCTATCAGTAAGGTGATTCCTATACAGTTGCTATATTTCTAAATTAGAATCCCACATCAAAATCCATAAATCCCATGCCCATTTGCAAAATCAGGGCCGTCTATATATGTATTATCCTACAGCACATGGAAATCAAGGACCCAATCCTGCAAACACAAGAACGCTTCTTAGAATTTCTCACATAAATAATGATTGCAGGATCAGGTCCTAATCTTCTATATCAGTAGGGCCCTACCAAATTCACAGTCCCTTTTGGTCAACTTCACGGTCACAGAATTTTAAAAAATCATAAATATCATTATTTCAGCTATTTAAATCTGAAATTTTACAGTGTAATTGTAGGGGTCCTGACCCAAAAAGGAGTTGGGGGGGGGGTCACAAGGTTATTGTAGGGGGAGTTGTGGTACTGCTACCCTTACTTTTACGCTGCTGCTGGCGGCAACGCTGCCTTCAGAGCTGGATGCCCAGCTAACAGCCACCACTCTCTAGCTGCCCAGCTCTGAAGGCAGTGAAGAAGTAAGGGTGGCAATACTGAAACTCCCCTAAAATAACCTCGTGACCCCCCACAACTCCCTTTTTTTGGGTCAGGACCCCTCCCCCTCCACAATTTGAGAAACGCTGGTCTCTCCCATGAAATCTGTATAGCATACGATAAAAGCTCACAAAAGACCATATTTCACGGTGGGAGACCATATTTCACAGGCCATGATGCGTTTTTCATAGCTGTGAATTTGGTAAGGCCCTATCAGAAACAGGGAATTCATTTGGGGTGTCCAAGGCACTGAAATTAAAAAAAATTATGAGGCTTAGTGTCCTACATATTGTCCAGCTATCATTTCAACGAAATGTAGCCTTTTCTCTTCTCCCTGACATTTTGGGCATTCCCTACCCCACCCATCCCTTCAATTGGAAAAAGGGTTAAATGAATAATTTGGATGCAAGTTTGGTAGTGTGGGACCCCAATAATTAAAGGCACTGTGACAAGTCAACCTGACCATAGTGATACAAACAACTACTTCAGAAATCATCCAGACAGAAAAATCTTTAGAGAAGTTTCCTTACAAAGGCAGTTCATAATACAAAATGCTAGACCAATTGCACTACTCATTCATGTCTTACTCTGATCGCCTTCAATCCATTAGATGTTTTATCCTCTTCAACAACAGCGATGACTTTCTGTCCAACGTTCAGTGGCACACCGCTCATCACAGCATCACTTGTGAAGCAAATCAAGTCATCAATCATCCCATAATCATGGCAAAATCTTGTCACTACTCCTTGTACGGTTTTTAACTCTTTATCATCTGAAAGGGGGAAAATATGTTTAGATGCTTATATAAAAACAAAACTATTTTTTCCATGAAAATGTATAACTAGTAGTTATCATAAATACCATGTAATGGAAACAATTCTCAACTGTGTTTGCAACCAAAATATTGCCACACTGAACCTGAGAAATTTATTTTCAAAGTCTAAGTTGCGAGGAATGTGAACAGTAAGCAATCAGCATAAATGATATATAAAACTGGATTCTGCAAAATAGTTCTAATAATCTAAGACAGTAGCTCTCAACCTTTCCAGTTTACTGTTCCCCATTCAGGAGTCTGATTTGTCTTGCATACCCCCAAGTTTCACCTCACTTAAAAATTACTTGCTTACAAAATCAGACATAAAAATATAAAAGTGCCACGGCACACTATTATTGAAAAAATTGCTTACTTTATCAATTTTACCATAAATTATAAAATAAATTAATTGAAATATAAATATTGTACTTAGATTTCAGTCTATAGTTTATACTGCTCTATATACAAATCACTGTCTGTATGAAATTTTATTTTGTAATGATTTTTCTAGCGCTATTTATGTAGCCTATTGTAAAACTAGGCAAATATCTAGATGAGTTGATGTACCTCCTAGAATACCTCTGTGTACACACGTACCCCTGGTTGAGAACCACTGATCTAAGGTACTGCTGTAGGTCAGCAAATTTGTTTAAGATAAGTGCTGAGATTTTGTGCTACACCTCTTGAAATACAAACAGTCCTAGTGGTTTTACATTTTGAAAACCAACGGGGGGGTGGGGGGAGGAGGAAAAATTGCACTTTTTTGGCTGTCACCATCCTTGTGAGTTTACTCAACAGCATTGTGCTACAGTTTGAGACTTTGGCCTGGTCTACACTAGGAGGTTATGTCAAATTTAGCAGCGTTAACTCGAATTAACCCTGCACCCGTCCACACAACGAAGCTATTTAGTTCGACATAGAGGTCTCTTTAAATCGATTTCTGTACTCCTCCCCGACGAGGGGAGTAGCGCTAAATTCGACATGGCCATGTCGAATTAGGGTAGGTGTGGATGGAATTCGACGCTAATAGCTCCGGGAGGTATCCCACAGTGCACCACTCTGTTGACTCTCTGGACAGCAGTCCGAGCTCGGAGGCTCTGACCAGCCACACAGGAAAAGCCCCGGGAACATTTGAATTCCTTTTCCTGTCTGGACAGTTTAAATCTCATTTCCTGTTTGGACATCGTGGCGAGCTCAGCAGCACTGGCAACGATGCAGAGCTCTCCAGCAGAGGTGACCATGCAATCGCAGAATAGAAAGAGGGCCCCAGCATGGACTGATTGGGAAGTCTTGGATCTGATTGCTGTGTGGGGCGATGAGTCCGTGCTTTCGGAGCTGCGATCGAAAAAACGGAATGTGAAGATCTACGAGAAGATCTTAAAAGCCATGACAGAGAGAGGATACAGCCGGGATGCAATGCAGTGCCAAGTGAAAATCAAGGAGCTGAGACAAGGGTACCAGAAGACCGAAGAGTCAAACGGACGCTCCGGATCCCAGCCCCAGACATGCCGTTTCTACGAGGCTCTGCATTCCATTCTAGGTGCGGCCGCCACCACTACCCCACCACTGTCCGTGGACTCTGACGATGGGGTATTGTCGACGGCCGCTTCCTCGGAGATGTTCGCAGACGGGGAAGATGAGGAGGACGAGGCAGTCGACAGCGCTTTCAACGCTGATTTCCCCGACAGCCAGGATCTCTTCATCACCCTCACGGAGATCCCCTACCAACCCTCCCAAGGCGGTAACCCGGACCGTGAATCAGGGGAAACATCAGTAGGTAAGTGTTTTAAACATTTATTTTGAACAGAATAGGAATGGTATCTTAACAATGGGTTTTTCATGATTAGTTTGCCCTAGGCGCTTTAGTTTTTAGTTCTTGCCAGTGCAGCTACTGGAAAATTCTGTCAATATGTCCGGGGATAGAGCAGAAATCCTCCTGGGACATCTCCACGAAGGTCTCCTGGAGGTATTGTGAAAGCCTTTGCATCAGGTTCCTGGGGAGAGCGGCCTTATTGCGTCCTCCATGGTAGGAAACTTTTCCGCGCCAGGCTAGCAGCAAGTACTCCGGGATCATTGCCTCGCAAAGCATGGCGGCATACGGCCCTGGTGCTTGCTGGCATTCACGCAGCATGTGGTCTTTCTCTGTCTCCGAAATCCTCATCAGAGTGATATCACTCATAGTGACCTGCTTTGAATTAGGGGAATGTTAGTATTGGGACTGATTGCCTGTTCCTTTACATAACTGTAACCGGCCGTTTACAGCCACACGGTGGAGGCATGACAGGGGCAGCATGCAGGGATCTTTCCCGGGGACAGCCGCGAAGGGGGTGGGACAGGGGCAGAGTTCATGCTGGCCGGATTGCCGGCAGCAGGAACTGGCCAACGCTAGGAGCATTGCTATAAATTAAGCTTTAAGCAGCCAAAAGTCTACGGCTTACCATGTCCGCCTGCTAGCCGAATTCCGTTGTCCAGCCCCGCTTGTGTGATCTGTACAGCAAAACCCCAGGCACTCAATGGGAAGGCCGAAAATTCGACCTTGTACTGAGTGCGCATGTGATAGGTGCTGTGCATGGTCTTGTTCATAGAGAAAGACTATATTCATTGTTCGCAAAATTGTATCTTTCTGAGGAATTCACTCCCTTTTTCCCATCCCACAGCTGCGAGTGTCTCCCGAGCTACCCCGGCATCCCCCTCCCAGAGGCTGGCGCAGATCAGGCGACGAAAGAGAAGGACACGGGACGAGATGTTCTCAGAACTTATGGGCTGCTCCCGAGCCGAGGCGGCACAGCAGACCCAGTGGAGGCAGAACATGTCGCAATACCAGTGATCACATAGCGAACGGGAGGACAGGTGGCGGCAGGAAGACCAGCAGGCGACTCAAACGCTGCTTGGACTAATGAGGGAGCAAATCGACACGCTCCGGCGCCTTGTAGATGTTCTGCAGGACCGGAGGCAGGAGGACAGAGCCCAGCTGCATTCTCTCTCTAACCGCCCTCCCACGCCACAAAGTCTCATCCCCCCCTCACCCAAAGTCCCAAGAAGGAGGGACGGCAGAGGCCGTGAAAACAGTCACTCCACCCCTGCAGACTGCTCAAGTAACAGAAGGCTCTCATTCCCAAAGATTTGATAAGTCCTTTCCTTCACTCCAAAAGCATCTCACCCAAGCCCCCGTCCCAGTTTCATCCCCTAACTGTGTAGTTGTTAATAAAAAATACGTTTCTGTTAATTACTGTTTCAGTCATGTTCTTTTAAAGGACAGTGTGTTTGAAGGGGGGGAAGGGGGTTGTTAATTGGAGAGGACAGTCACCTTTACCAGGGTACAGACATGGGGGCAGGTTCAGCAGAAGGTCACACACACATTGCAGTCACTAGGCACCCTGGTCAGTCTGGGAGGTAGTTTTCCTGTTCGGGGGGGGGGGGGGGGGGGGGGGG
>NW_020664419.1:32715067-32766569 GCF_002925995.2 Terrapene triunguis | reverse complement strand
TAAATTTGTTAGTCTCTAAGGTGCCACAAGTACTCCTGTTCTTTTTGCGGATACAGACTAACACGGCTGCTACTCTGAAAAATGTCATTATCAGTTTCTCTTACTAACGGAAGCAACCTGCCAGTCCCATAATATTTTATTGAGGATCACACTGTGTAATTATTATCTATTTTATCGTTGGAGAAAGACACAGATGGTAGAAATATTTGCATAGTGTTTTTCCATGAACAAAAAGGAACATAGGATTAATTATTTAGGGACAATCTGTGCTAAGCTACATAGTGTATCTTCAACATAAACTACAGTCATCTATGATACATGATGAATTGCTAAGTCTTTAGTCTGTTCAAAACAATTGTCAAATTTTAATTATTTGATTTTTTTTTGTAATAGTGGCTGATATTCACCTTTTTTGTTGAAGAATTTAATGTTTAATATTAGTACATATTGAAAAATGATGGCTTTTCTGAAGTTTTTGAAGCATACTCTGAAAGGTGCTGTTTTTTCAATATACTGCAGTTTGAACTGTTTATTGGTTACAGTGCAGTTTTAAATGTGTACAAAAGACCCTCTAATTGCTGTAGTTGTCATGATGCCAATATCTTGAGGGTAGATGCATTCCTGTATTTTTTCATTTCCTAATAAGCAGAAAGAAGGGATTCAGTTGGACCATGACTATTGCATGTTACTGTTGCCTACTAGAATTTTAATTGTATTGTTTGACTAAAACTACGTTCTGTAAGGCTCAGTGCCAATATGAGTCAAATGTGCAAAGTTTATCTGAACATTCTGAGAAAACCAAGATTTAGTCATCAAAACATATTCACAAAAAATTCATTGGAAAGAGGCAAAGCATTCTTCTTGGTAGACACAGAGTTTCTGAAATAATATATATTTGTTAAACACCCTGAAGTGCATAAACTTTTTCTCTTATAAACTTTTTTTAAGAAAACACTATACTTTCAAGTGTTCTCTCTCCTGTGAAATAAGAACTAAATTATTTGGAAATAATTCTATGTAAAACATTATTATTGGATATGGTAACATATATAACTTTGTTAAATTTATTATATATATTTCATTTAAATGTCTGTTATAATGTAGCACACTCATTTGGAAAAACATAAAGTTTAAATGTTTGCGTACCTATGGGTTTGATTTGGAATCAGGCTTATGAGAATATAGTACAGTCATCTTCCAGTGTATTCTCTTCATTAAAATTCAGGAGGCATTACCCTGTTCCCTGGCTTAACTGCAGTTTTTGCTGTGCTTTTGTTCCGTATGAATAGATGTTGTTGAAAGCCAAAGTGGAAGAGCAAACTTTTCAACGGCAGAATGAATCACTGAGCAGTGAGAATATCACAAAGTGTACAGACAATTCTACTCACAAAACTATTTTAAACTGACAACTAACTTTTCAATTTAAGGTAAGCATGCAGGTTTTTAACTGTTGAAAACTGTACAATAAATTATAATAATCTGCCTATTATTGAAGGCATCAGAATGGGTTGGAAAAGAGAGAAGTGAACAAAAAAATTAGCTAAATTTACAAACCTAATGATTGTTACTAGATACCATTTTAAAAAAGCAATAAAATACATTATAACTGAAGTATTCTGAATAAATGAGTCCATCTGAATTATTTTAAAGTCTAAATATAATTTTTAGATCTTTGAGGATGATGCTTAAAGCCAAATGAAAATTAGGAAATAAACATGTTTAGAAAAACTTCACAGTCTCTTAATAATGTTTAAAAGAGAAAAATACTTTAGTTTTAGATATATCTACAAAGTTTACACTTAAATCACTAAATGCTAATTTTCTTTTGCTCTAAATCTTCTTCTAAACATCTTTCTTAAATCCAATTTTATGAAATTAACTACAGTGTAAACAAAAAAGTGTTTTAGACATAAACACTTTTATTTACACTACAGTATAGTATTGTTGACTATGGATATAGGAAATTCTCTTCTTGTATAGAGCTTAATTAGTTAATGTTTGTACAGTACTTTGAAGATGTAAACTGCTAAGCACTAATTATTATTATTATTATTATTATTAGTTTATTATTTAATTTATTAAATTCTAACTGGATTAAGAGCAGTTTTAGTGCTCATGTGTCTAAGGATGTACAAAAACAAGACCACACTTTTTGGTATCTGCTTTTAGTTTGCATTTTCATGGTTTTTAAAAAATTTACCTCTATAAAGTGTTATGACCAGGGAAGAAGGTTACAGAGAAGAATTTAATTATGACAGGATGCCAACTTTGGAGCGTGGAAAACAAGAGAATGGAAATTATGTACCAGATATCAAATCTAGTGACCTTCAGATATCAACGAGGTTTCATCCTTGTTTTAGTTATAGAACATGGATCTTTTCTTTGTTGATGGGGGTAAGTATTTTAAACGTACTATTGCATTTCATATTGCAAGGAAAGTCTTGATAACTGTGAAGTTTTTCCTTTTGGGAAAGTTAATGAAATTAATCTCTTCACTGATGATGTTCAGGAGATGAAAATGTATAAATATTAAAATTCTGTGTTCAAACAGAAACATATTTAGCAACTATAAATACATTTTCTAGCTAAATACATCACTTTTGTAAATCTGTTCAAGGCAGTGGTTTTGTACCAAGGCTGAATTTGACCTGTAGTGTCCAAACATCACAATCTGAGAACATAAATCTGTTAGTGGCAAATATCAGGACACAGTCTTCCAGCAAGATGGTGACTGATCCTTTCCTTGGTCAGGATCTCTCCCAGGGGCCCAAAGGTGCTGGTGCCTTTGTCTTCTTAAGTGAAAGGGACAACTTGGAAAGGTTTTCTGCCCCTTTCTTTCATAGTCTAGTGAACCTTTGAAGAGGATTCTTCTGAAGGTCACCCCTCAAACCAAAGTTTATCCAGACAGTGAGGAAGGTGACATGGAGTCTGGTGGTGAAGGAGGCTCCATTCTCTTTCTTCCTTCACTTGTGTTTGCTAAAATGGAAATTGTTCTGTTTCCTGCCATTACTTTGACTTACAGTAATTCCAAGCCTCGTTCACCTTCTGATCCTTGAGTTCTTCAGTTCAGTCCACTTCCTTAACTAATTCCCTTGTTTTTTTAAAGTCTGCCCTTTTGAAATCAAGGACCAAGTTACAGATTTAGTTTTGTTTATCCTTCCATTTAGTTTAAACTGAATTAGCTCATGATCACTCAAACCAAGGCTGTCCCCTACCGGTTCTTCTATGTGGTCCTCACTATTCATCAATACTAGATCTAAAATGGCATCACCTCTTATTGGTTTGGTGACTATTTGGTGAAGAAATCTGTCAGCTATCACATCCAGGAAAATCTGGACCTTACTATTATTAGTAGCACCTGTCCTCCAATCTATAGCTGAGAAGTTAAAGTCTCCCATAATCACACAATTCCCAGTAGTATTTATTCATTAAATCATGAAAAAGGTCTCTATCCACATTGGATCCTGGGAGTCTATAGCACACCCCAAGCACTATCCCAGGGGACCCTCTGGCAGCTTTCTTTCTGAAAGTGATTTTGACTCAGACTCTCTTTTATCCATTCCATCACTTCTAATTGCTTTAGAGTCTACCTCAAAATTAATATACAATGCTACTCCACCACCTTTCCTTTATTTCTGTCTTTCTCGAACAGCACATACTCTTCAATACCTGTACTCCAGTCATGACTACAATTCCACCAGATTCCAGTGAGAATCTAGCAGCATCATTTGTTCCCACATGAAGGACAATCATGGATTCTTTCCTGCTCCAACTAGGATACTCTTCAGCCTCAGGTCCACATCCTGTATTTTAGCTTCCCGCAGAGAGCACACCCTTCTGTTCTCTGGATCAGCTGTGGTGACAGGCCTGTTAGTTCTTCTTAGTAGAGAGTCACCAGTCACATAGTCCTGCCTCTTCCTGGTGTTAGTGTGATTGTCTGGCCTGACTTCTGTTCTTTCTTGCTGCAAGTCCCCTTGTCTTTTGTTCTCCCTTGCAATCTTCTGCAAGTCATCCTCTGTCCTCCTTGGCTCTGAACTCTTCCCCTCTTCTTATAGGAGTAGCCACTCTTCTCTTCTTCCTTGCCCTCCCACCTAGTTAGTTACTGCCTTCTGTGCCCCTCCTTCATTTTACAACTCAGCATATTTGTTCTTGAGCTCTATTTCTCCTTCACTCGCCGGTCTTTTCCTCTGCTTGGTTCTCATAGTCACATGTTTCCACTGGCCACTTTCCTCACCCACAGTTCTCCAGTCCAGCTTACATCGGCAAGTCTTGACTTTTCCCTTCAGCCTCCTCTTGCCTTCCCTCCATCATCATCTTCAATCAACCATCATTTCTACCTGCATCCATTATGCCATTTCTTTTAAGGGTGTACTTCAGCAGATAATGGCTCAGACTACCATACCCATGATGAAACCCAAAGTGGGCCAACAAGGGAATGAGATGCGGATGCTTGTCTCTCAATGTGGGCTCAGTCTGATGCTCTGCTTAGGCCAGTTAGGCCTGGTCTACACTAGCGGGGAGGATCAGTCTAAGTTACGCAACTTCAGTTACGTGAATAACGTAGCTGAAGTCAACATACTTAGACCTACTCACCGCAGTGTCTTCACTGCAGTGAGTCGACTGCTGCCGCTCTCCCGTTGACTCTGCCTGCGCCTCTTGCAGCAGTGGAGTACAGGAGTCGACGGGAGAGCGCTCAGGGGTCGATTTATTGTGTCTAGACTAGACGCGATAAATCGACCCCTGCAGGATCGATCGCTGCCTGCCGATTCGGCAGGTAATGTAGACATACCCTCAGTCTCACCTGTTCTTCATGGGATGGGCCAATTCACTTCCTAGGGCACGCTGCTATCTCCCTTTCATTGGCCATCCGACAAACTGGCTCTCTTCTCAGAGTGGGAAGATATAAAATGGAGCACTGAAAGCACCTCCAAGATATAGTATACATAAAATATAAGAATAATTGGGTGGTATAGTGGTTTAAAACAGTAGAAGCATGATAATATCTGCATTATTTGCTTGGATCTTGGTGTATCTGCAGTTTTAGGGAGCGGAAGCCATAGAATTTGCACTCTCCTACATGGAAATAACTCAAGAAGGCAATAATGGGACATGAATGTATTGTTTTTCCTATGTTCTGAACCTATTAGGCCCATTAATCTTCTAAGGTCTGAGTTCATTCCCACCTAAATAAAAATGATTATTTTATTGTTGACTTCAAGTGGACCTGGATTAGATCCACAATCTGTGAATTCAGTAAAACAAACAAGGATAATACTCAAAATAAATATCTATTTCTTAAAAACAAAACAAAAAACCCCCAGATGATTTAAAAGGGTATTTAGGTGAGGGTCACTGAGATTCACAGGGCAAACTGCAAACAAGAAAAACACAGCAGCAGGGGCGGCTCTATGAATTTTGCCGCCCCAAGCACGGCAGTCAGGCGGCTTTCGGCGGCATGCGTACAGGAGGTCCGCCGGTCCCGCGGCTTCAGCGTACCCGCCGCCGAATTGCCACTGAAGCTGTGGGACCGGCGGACCTCCTGCAGGCATGCCGCCGAAGACTCCCTGACTTCCACCCCCACAGCGACCGGCAGGCCGCCCCCCACGGCTTGCCGCCCCAAGCACGCGCTTGGTGCGCTGGTGCCTGGAGCCTCCCCTGCACAGCAATATGGTGGAGAAAGATAAGAAACCAGTCCTTTCATCAGTGTACACAAAAACTCATACTGATTTTAATTCTGCATGTAGAGCATGGGCCAGATTGGGTATAACAATTAATACTTGCATGTGTGCATATAAATAGTATTCTGGATTCTGCCCTGTAAAATTGAGTAAATGGTGAGACTGTAATTCTCCAAAAGGGGTTATAATAATTCACATATTTCTAAATCAATTATGTATTTGTGAGGGCCTTAGTATAAATATAACAGGAAAAGCCAAAATTGAAAACCAGACTCTACATTTATGATTGGTCAGCTTTGTACAGGTAAGGTTTTTTCATAATCCAAACCTCAGCACACGGAATTCTTGAATTGCATATACAAGGTTTGGAACAATGTAAAAACCTGATTGTTCAAAACTATATGCCAAAAAGCATTCATGTACAATTTTGTGAGCATAAATTTAGAGGTTCAGTTGAGAGCCCTTTGATATTTTGGTCCTAAAAGATTCATTTTTATAATCAAGCTATTTCAAAATTCAATTATGATATGACTACCTTCTAAGCATTTCTTTATATATTTGCCAAGTCATTACACAATACTTAGCTCAGATGTGCTTGTACAATCCAATATTGTTTTAACAGCCAGCAAAGCATTTTCTTTTGACCTGTACAGCTTTTGATGTTTTGCTTCATTATCAATTGTACAAAGACTGTGTTATTAAAAGTTCAAAAGTACTTTATTTTGAAAGGATTACTGGTTTTCATTTGTCCATTTGCTCTTTTTATACATTTTTGACATTAATTTATACCATATTGTTGCTTTGCAGACTTGCCTTCTTGTTACTTCTGGATTTTCACTTTATCTGGGAAATGTTTTTCCATCTGAAATGGATTATTTACGTTGTGCAGCAGGTTCAGTAAGCATTCTTAATTAATTGCTGTGGCTGTCTGAGAATGCACACTATAATAAATAATTTTATGAACTTAATTTCCTTTTAATCTGTCTCTCTTCTTCATGCTCAAACTTTCTCCACCCATGTCATCATTTTATCCAACATTATACCTCTTCTCCCACCCAGACAATAAATGTTCCTTATGTAGGTTTTCGCTGTACATTAAAGCTAAAGGGTTTTCACAAAGAATTGTTAGTAATATTGTGCTTGTTAAACAGCTGCCTGTTTTCTCACCAAAAGTGAGATGTGGGATGGGTTGCAGTGATGCCCATGTATATTTTTTATATTATAAATTGTCTCCTGCTGCAGAGAAACCTCTAGGGAGGAAATTTCAGTTAAGATTCCCTTGTGGTCCCTCACCGTATATTTGTATCTGGTGGGTAGATGCTATTATGATAGATGGGTTTCATTCTCTCTCTCTCTCTTTCTCGGGTTTTATAAGGTGCACGTTACCAAGGTATCTAAATGTTAACAGAATGAAAGGTGTTCTATAAATATTATTACTTTATTAGTAAAATCTGTAATAATTTGACACTCTAACCATTGAACAACAAAGATAGGATTTTATGATATTGTTCCACTGTTGTGGTAATTTTTTTCATCTATCAAAATTTTACAACAGACACCAGTTTGAGAGTTAAAGAATAAGGTTGGCAGAACAGATCACGTTAAACTATACACAACCATGGTCAATTTTTCCTCTGGTATTTATCATCTCCATTTTAGATCTCCGTGGGTATGATGAAGTTAGCTCAGATTCCTTTGTATACTGAAATACTCTACTGTGTCATTGTTATTTTGGTGATATATATATCTATATATATACATTTAGCTATATGTAGCAATCTTGTTTCTAATTTAGGGCAAGACTGATACTTTATTCTGAGTAAAGGGCAGTGTAGTTGTATGACCACAGAAGCAGCTCAGGGAAGAGATTGTGTTTCAGAGAGTGCAACAGGAGAAAAACGAAAGTATTCTAAGGTTCACTTTGCCTCTTCTCTTTGTGTCTTGCATCAAGTGCAGCTTGGTCAGACTCATGGGTCAGAAAGAGAATATAAAGTCTTTACCAACATATTACAAATTGGGAATGATCCTGTTGCCATTGAAATCAATGATAAAACTCCCATTAACTTCAGTGGGAGCAGGATTAGGCCCTGTGTTAATGTTAACATGGGGGAGGGGAAGGGATTGTTGTTTTCACTCATTTAATCATTTTTCTTCCTTTAAAAATGTTCCCTCCTTTTTTGCTAACGTTAAAAATTGTAAATTAAGTGCTGGAGAGACACTATCGAGCATGTTAGCTAAATGCTAACCTGCTGTTATACTGGTTCTCATTGGCAAATTGACACTGTACAAATGTGGGACTCAAAGGGTGAACCCTGGCTCCAGTGAAGTCAATGGTAAAACTCCCATTGACTTCAGTGGGGCTGGGATTTCACCCAAAATATCCCTTGAACACAGAAGATGATTAATAGAGCTGAAAAAAATAATTTTTTTTTGGTTCAGTGGCTGAGCTAAAAAATCTGGAAAAAAACATTTGTTTAGTTTCATCGCTGGTAAAATGAGGGTCTGGCTAGAGAATCTTGCCTGTATGCTCGGGGTTCTGCTGATCGCCATATTTGGGGTCGGGAAGGAATTTTCCTCCAGGGTAGATTGGCAGTGGCCCTGGAGGTTTTTCGCCTTCCTCCGCAGCATAGGGCAGGGGTCGCAAGCTGGAAGATTCTCTGCGACTTGAAGTCTTTAGATCATGATCTGGAGATTTCAACAGCAGAGCTAAGGGAAAGTGGAGGGGTCAGCTTTTGTGGCCTGCATCATGCGGGGGGTCAGACTAGATGACCATATTGGTCCCTTCTGACCTTAAAGTCTATGAGTCTATGAGTCTATGAGACCCAAATTGAATTTTTTTTTCTCACTGAAACAAGAAAAACAAAAAAATATTATTCACATTGACCACAGTGTTTCAAATGGTGATTCAAAAGGACATTATGAAATGAAATGTTAATTTGAAATGACATTTTCTAAATGAAATTTTGATTAAAATGGATGTTTTCCAAACATAGTGTAGAAATGGGTTGTTTTGAAAATGTTGAAATGAAACATTTTGACATGTCCAAGATATTTTTTTCCCAGGGTTATTTTTGACCTGAATTCACAAATATGTCTGTGCCCTCCACAATACATTTTTCAGCAAATTTGCTATTTACTGAAAAAAATTACCTAGTTCTAATGATTAGTGAAGGAAGCACAGATGATGTGGAATTAATTTTTTTGGCTAAAAACCATTTTCTATAACTTTATTTTCATAGTTTTCTGTTTCACTTATAAATATCTTCTAACACTGCAGTAACATCCTAAATGTGTGGAATGGAATGGAGCCTGCAATGAAATACAAACCTCATAAGGGTGAACACTTGTGAGATAATAAGGTCCCTTCAGGAAAGTTTTCCTTTATGGAATGTAGACTATTTTTTCCCAGTACAACTCGCTATAGGCCACATTCTGCCCTCACATATACACAGCTTCCAGTGAAGTCATGGGGGTCACAAGTACAGTTCTGAAAACATAATATAACCCCACAAATTAGTTTTACAAGGATCTTCAAAATTGAACTATCGTGAAAGCTGGTCAATTTTTAGGTCTAACGACTTTGGCTTTGTCTCTTTAAAATAACACTAAGGGTCCAGGGTTTCTTTTGTCTGCTTTAGAACTTTAGGCTTGCTGGAATTAATTTAAACTAACAAAGGCATGAACTTTCTACAGAAAGATTGCTGTTCTTTCATTGAAAGCCTAGCTATTGCAGCATACACTTAACAGTGAGAGAGACTGTAGTTCATTACTGCTCTGAATCCCCTGGAATATTAAAATACAACCCATACTTGTTGCATTTGAGACAAGTGTGGCAGCCTTTCTCTGAATCTCCAAGCTTTTGTTTGCTTGTTTGACCCTTCATATTATTTGAATATATGTTTATGTTTTATTTATTTCTCCTTTTTCCCTCATATTATTCATTCACTTTCTAATGCAAAATGGATAAAGGAAAATTATTACAATATGTACTAGACCCTCTAAGAAACATGCATACTATTCTTATTAACATAAATTTATGCTTTTTTTGTAAGCAATTCTATTAATCTTTTGCTTCATTTATTTTTTCTAGTGTATTCCTTCAGCAGTTGTGAGTTTTGCTATAGCAAGAAACAAAGTTAATGTGGTAAGTGCTTGGAGGTTAAATGATTATTAATCTTTTATTCTTTGGTTAGCTGAAAAAAATTCTTTTTGCAATTGTTTTACAGATACCCAATTTCCAGATTCTATTTGTTTCTACATTTGCTGTAACAACAACGTGTTTAATTTGGTTTGGATGCAAACTTGTCCTTAATCCATCGGCAATAAATGTGAGTTATGAAAAAATTATCAGCCAACTATGTATTTGTCTTTCTCATAGACTTAGAGACTTTAAAGCCAGAAGGGACCATTATGATCATCTATTCCAGGGGTTCCCAAACTTTGGTTCGCGGCTTGGTCAGGGTAAGCCCCTGGCAGGCCACGAGACGCTTTGTTTACCTGAGCGTCCGCAGGTACGCCTGCTGTCAGCTCTCAGTGGCCGTGGTTCACCGTTCCCGGCCAATGGGAGCTGCGGGAAGCGACGCGGGCTGGGCCACCGCTTCTCGCAGCTCCCATTGGCCGGGAACAGTGAACCGTGGCCACTGGGAGCTGCGAGCGGCCGTACCTGCGGACGCTCAGGTAAACAAAGCATCTTGCAGCCCACCAGGGGCTTACCCCGAACAAGCCGTGAACCAAGTTTGGGAACCCCTGATCTAGTCTGAGCTCCTGCACATTGCAGGTCACAGAACCTTGCCCACCTACTCCTATAATAGATTCATAACTTCTGGCTGAGTAACTGAAGTCCTTAAATCATGATTTAAAGACTTCAAGTTACAAAGAATCCACCATTTACTCTACTTTAAACCTGAAAATGACTCATGTCCCATGCTGCAGGTGAAAAACCCCAGGGTCTCTGCCAATCTAACCTGTGGGAAAATTCCTTCCTGACCTCTCCTCTGTCTTTACATAACACATTGCTGACTAAGTTCATCAATAGTGTAATTTTATTTCAGTTATAACAGGGATTAATTTGGCTCCATAAACCTACATATTATGGAATATATCAGAAGGAATTATTCAGCAGAAATTTTCTGTAGTACTCTGAGTCACACAAGGCAGAAAGAGTATATATCTTGGGCCAGATCCTCAGCTGAGGTCAATGAGCATTTGCTAGCCAGGAATGGTAGGAGAACCTACCCACACTCCCTATTCTGACAGCTGAGATAAATGGAAGGTATAGGAGTCACTGTTTCGACTTGGCACCACCCAATGATCTTTCTACATGGGAGGAGGGGAGTGTCTGCCAGATGTAGGATCATGGGCGGTGGGTGAAGCCCAAGGCCCCACCCCCTCTTGTTGCTCTCAGCCCTTCCATGGCCCGAGGCGGGACTGAGAGCTCTGCTCCTCCCTCCCCATGGCCCCAGACGGGGGGTGGTGCTGAGAGCTCAGTCTGGCCACGGGTGGGGGCTGAGAGCTTGGCCCTGGCCAGGCCTGTGGCGGAGCTCTTGGCCTTGGCCGGAGCTCTGAGCCCAGAGCCCTACCCCTGTTCTGCCCCCACTCTGTCTCTTTCCCCTGAGGCCCCACCCCCTGCTCACTTCTTTCCTCCCCCTCCACTGAGGCCTCAAGACCAGAAAAGCTTCTCTATCCCCAGGGTGTAGTGGGGGGAGATTTTTCCGGGGACTCAAATTGGCCAGGGCTCCCTGGGCCGTGTGGTAATCTGCCACTTCCCCCCCAGCGGTGTGAGGTTTGAGGAGGCTTAGCTTCCCCCAGGCTCCATTACATGCCGCCCATGTGTAGGATCTCTTTGGATCATGGCTTTTGTCTCTGTAGAAGGTTTCCCTATTCAGAGAAAAGGCTGGCTTGTTATGGAAGGTTATAAAAATTATATGGGTGAAAGCTGTACAACTAACTTGGAAGAAAAAAACATATGCAAATCATTTCCCCAGTTGTCTTCCTATAGTAATCCATATACCCAGATTCTTGAATTAGACCCTCACACATTCAAATTGATTAAATGGAAGTTTCTCTAGATCTTGCCTGGAATAATGCTCAGAAAGAGCCATTGGAGAGAGTAAGATCAGAAGAGAAAGGAAAAGCTGACTTGGTGGACATCTTTAGATTAGCCAAGCTTTAATTTTTTTTTAATGATGCTGGAATATAAGAAGTGAGGAGAGGTCCCAAACTTTGGTATTTTAGTGGATTGCATCTTCAGGCTAAGTCTGATCTTTTCCTTTTTCTTCTTGACTGATAGGTGACCTCAGGAACAAACCTACAAAAAGCCTTTTATGACTAACATTTCTTTTGGAGTTCTTCACTGGTTAACTGGCATCCAGTCAATGAAGTTGACAACAGTCAACCAAAGAAGAATTCGTCCACATTAGAATTGTTCTTACATTCAGCAATCACCATTAAAAAGTCAACATACAAAACAGCTAACATATAGTGGTATCGAATTCACACAATATTCCCTATACCTAGAAAAGAAAATACATATGGTATCCCAGATACTAATATGAGGTAACGTTGCTAAATTTTATTTCTTTATTTTTAATGGTGACCATTATATCTTACCTCTGTGGCCATCTGCTAGACATTTCAAAAGTATAACAGAAAGCCATCAATATATAAATAAATAAATTGGAATGAATGTTCTGTCCTTGCCTGTTAGCACCCAGAGAGTGTATCTCTGAATGTGTTTAACATAGTATTGTAAGTTGCTTTGAGATCTGTACACAAAGAACACTTTATAAAAGTTAGTTGTTATTAGTATTATATAAGGCTTTTTCCAAAAACATTCCGACTGTTGCTAGCCCCAGTACAGTTACATCAGATTAGGAAAAGCAGAAACACTAGTGTAGAAAAAATATTGGCAGACCTTTAACTATTCTGTCATCTGCACCATTAGATGGTGGCTAAAATCCATACTGAGGCACCTAAATAACTGGTCTGATTTTCAGAGGTACAGAGCTTTCAAGTTAATAGTACAGTAGCTCTGAATATTTACTTTAGAACTTTTGAAAATCAGATCACTTTTATATATGTGCCTAAATTTAGACACCTACGTTTGAAAATTTTGACCTTTAGCTCTAGTTCCCTTTGAGTGATTGTGTACCTATACATTCCACTGCAGGTGTATGTGCGTCCAGAGCACTCTAGTCGGAGACTGTTGACAGCAGTACCACAAGGCGGTACATGTGCCATTGTTCACTGAGCCTAGGGTGTAAAAGGGGAATGTCCACAGACTGCCTCTCAGTTCCTTCTCACCCCGCATGGCAAGAGTTGCAACTCCCTGTAGCTTTTGCTTAGGTTTGTCAGCTTTTGAGAAATTACTCCTGTATAATGTATACAGTTAATTTATTAGTAGTTTATAGTGTAGTTAGTGGAGTTATAGACTGGGGCTCTGGTGGATTTATTATGAAGGAATCTCCAGGCTTCAAGCAGTGGGCCACGTGCAGGGCCATTACCCTGTTAGGATGGACACAAAAAGCTGCTTGATCTGCCTTGGTGAAGTGCCTTTGAGGGACAAATACCCTGTGTGTAACTCGTTCCCCACCAGAACGAAAAAAACAGAGAGATTTTCACCTCAAAGTGCATCTGATGAAGGAGTCAATCTGTCCTGTGTCAGAACCAGACCTTGACTACTAGAGATCAGATTCCACATTGACGAGGAATGCCTCTCCAGCTCCAAATCATAAATCCAGGGATAACACCATTCCTTGTTCTCCATGCCAGCCTCACTGAAGTGCTCCAGGCATTCTGACTCTGATAGACAGTCAAAGTCCCAGTCCTTGCCTCGCAAGAAGTACTCAAGTAAGTCCTCTGGTGAGGAGTCAGAGCTTAAATGCAAGCATAGGCCTTCCCCGGCGCTGTTTGATGCAGAAGTATTGACTCTGGCTTCCCCAGGGCCATCAAGACTGTTGTCTTCATCTTTATCATATCTGTCTTTTCTGCATCCAACAAACTGGGCACTGGTGGCACTGTCACTGAGCACTTACCTTTGACTTTGCAGGCCCTTCTATTGGCAGAGGACCTACAGTGCATTCCACTGTTGCAACGCCCAGCACTGCCATTGGCATTGTCGGCATAATCTCTGCAGCATTGATGTCTTTGTCTTCTCACCCTTCAATTTCGGCATCGCTGGCTCCGCCAATACCATTGGCACTTCCAGCTCTGATTCCATCATCAGTGTTCCAGCCTGCTTCGTTCACTTGCTCCCTTGATGCCGTAGGATCACCAGTAGGTGTGCCCATTACCGAGACCCCCGCATACACCAACAGGGACTGCTCCTCCATTTACTGTGAAGAGTTACATCTCTTCCTCTGATTTGGACCATGAAAGGCTGGTATCCCTACTGAGGTTTCAGTCACCCTATATACCTTGTTTTAGAGACATTAGGACCCCACATTAGGACTAGCAAATGATGTATTACCCTCCATGACCTTACTGGTCCTGGGATGTTCTAGAGAATCCAGACCTCCATCGGAGCTGTGATCCAGGAGGAGGTCCCCTTCTCCTTTACAGGAGTCCTCCAGAGAAGCCCCTTTTACAATACCACAGCCTCCTCTAGTGCCTGGGGAGGAAGGAGAGATAATGGAAGAACCCCTAGATGTGTTCCACACTCCCACATATCCTCTTCTCTGGCTGAGACTGCCATCCCAGAATCAACATTCCCTCTTCTGGAGAATTTCAAGGTCTTCCAGGACTTTATAAGGAGGGTGGCCACATCCCTGGGGGTGTAATCAGAGGTTGTGCAAGACAAACCCTGTAAGCTCTTGGACATATTACAATCACCTGTCCTAGGAAGAATTGTCCTTCCTATTAATGAAGCCTTGCTGGAACTGGCCAAAACCCTTTGGCAGATTCCAGCTTCCATCCTCCCAACATTTAAAGTGGGTGGATAGACACTACCAGGTTCCTCACGAAGATTTTGACTATTTCTTTACCCAACCTGGTGGTTATGGCTGCCAGTGAATGTTCTAGGAAGTCACAATCTAAGGCTACCTCCAAGCATAAAAGAATGCAAGAAACTTGATCTGTGTTGCAGGAAGGTTTACTCCACTACTAGCCTTCAGATGATGGTGTCTAATTTCCAGGCACTGTTATCCAATAAATGTTTGTTTATTGGTCAACAATTTCCAGATTCACTGGCAAATTGACAGAGGAGTACAGCGAGCAGTTTTTAGCCATCATTACTGAAGGTCACCTCACTGCTCGGACATCGCTCCAAGCAGCACTGACATGGACTCACCGTCTATAGCTACTGTCATCTCCATGAGATGTTCCTCTTGGCTAGCCCCAGGGGAGCTACAAAACACAATAGAGGATTTACCCTTCAAAGGGACTAAACGGTTTTCTCAGAAAACAGCTGATGCCATGCACAACTTAAAAAGACTCTTTGGCAATACTCCATTCTCTCGGAGCATACACTTCAACAACACAGAGAAAGCATTTTAGGTTTCAACCATACTATAGAAACTCCTTTCAGCAGAGGTCACAAGGCACTGCCAAAAAGAGGTCTCAGCTTCCCAAACATCACCGGTTGGCATTGTCTGCAGGTCCTTCTCAACCAGACATCTTCGATTTCTAAACAGTTGTTTTGATTATTCTATGAAGGGCTGCATATTGACCATATCACTCTCCCTTCCTTCGGGAAGCATCTATCTCCCTGTTACAGTGCTTGTGACTGGATTACAATGGACAAATGGGTGCTTAGCATTGTAAAGGAGAGATATGTCATCCAATTTACTTCCCTTCCTTTCCCCAACCTACCTTCCCCATCCCTTTTCAGGGACTCATCTCACAAAGCCATTCTATTTCAAGAGATATGCCCTCTTCTGGAACTGGGAGCTACAGAAGAAGTCCCTTACCACCACAGAGGGAAAGGTTTCTATTCCTGGTACTTCCTGATCCCAGAGAAGTTTGGTGGCCTTCGTCCCATTCTAGATCCAAGAAAGCTGAACAGTTTCATCAAGAAAATCAAGTTCAGGATGTCACACTCACTTCCATTATCCCTTCCCTGGAGATTGGCATGCTGACCTCGATTTGTAGGATGCGTACTTACAAGTAGCAATACATCCTGGCCACAGGAAGTATCTTTCATTCACAGCAGGCAACAACCATTGCCAGTACACAGTGCTCCCCTATGGGCTGTCATCAGGGCAACTGCATGGTGTGGTAGCGACCCATCTGTACAGTTTAGGTGTTCAGAGTTTTCCTTACCTAGGCTATTGGCTTTTTCATGGAACAACAGGCATCCAGGTCCAAAACAGAATCCTCATCATCAAACAGATATTCTCTCAACTGGATCTGAAACTAAACTTAGACAAATCAAAGTTGCAACCAACACAATACATAACCTTCGTAGGAGCAGACCTTGATGCCACTACTGCAATGGCTTTCCTTCAGACAGAAAGATTTCAGTCTGTAGCCTCTCCATCCAAAAGCCTCAAGTCCAACCCCATGACAAGAGTGCATTCCTGCCTGCAGCTCGTGGTCTCTTGCACATATATAACTTTGCATGTCAGACTTCACCTTTGCTGTCTGCAGGCCTTGCTCCATTTGGTATTTTGGCCAACGAGGCATTCTCTGGACATACAGATTTGCATCCCTGTGTAAGTGCTTCAGTCTCTGGACAGTTGGTTGAATATGGGGAATGTGTGCAAAGGAGTTCCCTTTCTGTCTCCAGAACTGACCTTAGAAACAGATGCATCTATGATAGGCTGTAGAGCCCATCTTGGTCCACTTTGGGTGCAAGCTCTTTGGTCACCTCAGGAAGTCTCTGCACATAAACCTAGAGAGCCCCAGGCTATTTGTCAGGTCCACAAGACATTTATGTTCACTGTCAAAAACCAAGTGGTGCAAGTCCACAAAGACAATACCTCTGCTATGTTTCATGTCACCAGGCAGGGAGGTGCAAGGTCAATTCAGCTATGCCAAGAGGCTATCCAGCTTGGAATCTATGCAAAAGAAACAAAATTTCCCTGCAAGCTTTCCACCTTCTGGGAGTGAGGAACACTACTGCAGACTCCTTCAGTAAGGATTTCATAGACCACCATGAGTGGTCAATGAAGAAGGACATCCTTCTCCAGATCATCCGTCAAAGGGGATACCCAGTACTAGATTTGTTAATGATCACCTGAACAATAATTGCAAAACAATTTGCTCAAGGGTGGGCCAAGAATCCCTGATGGATGCCTTTCTTATCTCATGGTCCAGTCACATACTATATACATTTTCTCCAGTTCCTGTCATTCCAAGGGTATTCAAGAAACAGAAAAGAGACAAGGCAACATTAATCCTAGTGGCACCAACTTGGCCAAGGCAGTAGTATTTCACAGACCTACATCGACTTTCTGTCCAGTCTCTGATAACTCTATCCCTATTCAAAATCTCCTGTCTCAGAACCACAGCAAGTCACGGAATTCCAACTTGCAGTCTCTTCACCTCATGGTATAGCCGATCACTGGTTGCATACTCATGAGAGATTGTGCTTCTGAGATGTCCAAGCTATTTTAGTGAGCAGCAGAAAAGATTTCCAGTAGAGCCACTACAGGAAAGTGAAAGAGATTTTCAGTCTGGGTGCATGTGATGGGGTTCCCGGGGTGAAACCTGGACTGTTGGGCTCTTGAGCCCTCTGTCTCACCAACCTAGGGTATCCGTCTCATGCTGTGATGCTGTTGTTAATCCACAAACCTTTGGCAGGTACTGAACTTACACAGACATCCACAGGCAGGGCTACACCCAACTGAGTTACATGAATGCTTTCCCCAGCCACTCATGAACCAACAATAGAGAGGCTCCAGCCAATTCCCCCCAGCTCCCCAGCCTTGCACTCCAGAACTGTACTGTCTTGCTCTGGTCAGAAGCCTGACCAGTGTAAGTTCATTACCCAGTCCGCCCCTCCTTCAATGTGGAGAGGACACACACTAGCCTTTGTAAACTGAGCTGAGATTTCCCAAGCACTTCAACCAAAACACATTGTTTTAGGTAAAATATAAAACAGATTTATTAACTACGGAAAGATAGATTTTAAGTGATTATAAGTAGCAAGCACAGAGATCAAAGTTGGTTACTTAAGAAACAAAAATAAATTCGCAGTCTGAGTTCTACACACTAAACATGATTTGAATCACACAGTGTCTCATCTTGAAGGATGGTATGGTTCCTCAATACACAGGCTGGGATGCTTTTCTAGCTTGGGACCAGCCTCCCCAGTTCAAAGTCTTTGTTCTCCAGATGTGTTTCCAGATGTTGAGTGTGGGGTGAGTGAGGCCAAGTCATAATGTCACTTCCCCTCTTTTATAGTTTCTTCCAGCTTGCTGGAAAGATCTTTTGATGTGGGGATCAGGCAGTCTGTATTGGTCAAGCAGTCTCCATTGTCTGTGTGTTGTCTCTGAGAAGTCTTCTGGGATGGCGTCGGGAGTGGATTTCCTTTAATGGGCCATCATCCCATCTGGCTACTCCAGCTTTGGCATTCTATCTAGATCACACTACGTTTAGAGCAGTGTTTCTCAATGACTGGTCCTTGAACTTGTGCCAGTCCCTGAGATCTCCCTGACAGTTTCAGAAGGCAGCAAGCCGGTCCTTGTTACCAAAAAGCTTGAGAAACACTGCTTTAGAGAATCTCCCTGACTCTTTGTAGTGTATGCTAAGAGAGTAAAGGCCATCTAGTGTCAATTCAGCGTATTTCCGACTGGATTTCTGACTGCATTAAACTCTCCTATGATCTTTCTAAAGTCTCTCCTCCACCAAGCATTATGTCTCACTCCACCAGGGCTTAGTCCACGTCATCAGCTTTCCTCAGCATCACTCTGATAACAGATATCTGCAGAGCAGCAACGTGGTCATCTGTACATACCTTTTCTAGACATTTCGCCATCGCTCAAGCCTCTCATGACAATGCCAACTTTGTCAAGTTCGTGCTAGAGTCTCTGTGCAGATGATCCAAAGTCCCACCACCTGGAAGGGAACTGCTGATGAGTCACCTGCAGTGGAAAATATATGTGTCCAATCATTCCAAAGAGGGAAAAGATTACTTGCTTGTACAGTAACTGTTGTTCTTCAAGATGTGTTGTGCACATATACTTTCCATGACCACTACTGCAGACACTAGACACACAGCGGTGCGAAAAAATGGAGAAGGAGGTGGTAGACAATGCCCTAGACTCAGTGCATGAGGAGAACAAAAGCACATGCACAATTTAGTTGTACTGCTGGCAAGTCTCTGACTCGAGTGCATTGGGTGCACATACACTTGCAGTAGAATTTATATGTGCACAAAACATTTAGAAGAACAAAAGTTACTGTACAGGTACGTAACCATTTCTTTTTCAAGTTGCATGGTAATTGTGTACTGTCAACTGTAGTGAGATTAAAGTATTTTGATCATAGTAATAATACTTAGCTCTTATATAGTGCGTTTCATCGGTATATCTCAAAGCACTTTACAAAGGAGGTGTCATAATCCCCATTTTACAGAAGGGAAAACTGAGGCACAGAAAGGGGGCGTGAATTATCCATGATCAACCAACAGGCCAGTGGTAGAGCTCAGAATTGAGCCCACATCCCTCAGGCTAGTGTTCTATCCACTCAGCCATACTGCCACCTCAGAGACTTCAGTGCAGATTAAAATACAGTGTATGTGTGTGTGTGTGTGGTGGGGGGGAGTGGAATTTGGGTATAGTGTTAGAAATTTAGAAACATATAGAAGTTAGAGAGAGGTAAATTTATAACCCAAACAAATGTAATTTCCTATTTGCCAAATTCTATAGTCTAGTATGACAATCACAAGACATCTTTGGCTGATTTGTCATACTTTTACAAGACATCTGAAAACAGATAAATTGCATATTGATTCTGTGGCCCAGATCCTCAGCTGCAGGTGTGGATTTTTGTGCTTCTCTGATCCTGGACTGGCTGTGCACCAGGCTGATCTATGGTGCTAGGATGGTTCTATACTACTGGAGGATCTCCTTACACTGGTGTGATCCTCTCAAGGCCAGCTATGCCACCTTAACGGCTGCTTTGCACTGGCTATGTAGTGCAAAGAGACTTCAGTACATGAGACAAATAGTTTATTCTAGCCTCTCTACTTGCCCATTTCATAACCATTATAATATCTCTCTGATGATTCATTATATGGCTCATGGAAACCGCACAGGGAACTATTAGTCATTAGGTCTGACATGGGTATATTGCTAATAATTTGGAGGATATTGGACTCAAAAATATTAAATCTCTGTTTAATTCAAAGCACTTTATGACTTAAAGCAACACCATCTGTGGAGGGCCTTTGTTATTCTTCAGCAATGTTACTCATCTTCACAGATAACTTTTAAAAAAATGTTGTAAATGTTAAAATAAATACTGTATGTGGGCCAATCCCAGGCTGTGCTGTGGCTGCTTTGTGGTGCTTCCCCAGTGCAAAATAGCCCTGGAGTTAGCGTAGCCAGCCATTTGTGGATCATCCCAGCGAATGGGAATCTTCTGGTGACAAAGGGCATGTCTACACAGGAACTAGACAGCCATGGTTGGCCTGTGCTAGCTGACTTGGGCTCGCAGTGTTCAGGCTGCAGGACTATTTCATTGCTGTGTAGATTTCTGGGCTTGGGATGGAGCCTGGGGTCTAGCACCCTGTGGGATTGGAGGATTCCAGCCTGGTTCCAGCCTGAGCCTGGAAGTTTTCATAGTAATGAAACAGCCCCGCAGCCCGAACTCCATGAGCCCGAGTCAGCTGGCACAGGCCAGCCACAGGTTCGTCTTTGCTGTGTAAACATATCTAAAGAGTTTGCCTGCACCACCACATTCTTCCTCAGCTGTTAGCATAAGAAGCGTGGCCAAGAAAAAGGGTATGTGACTGGGATCTCCCTGCATCCTGGCACTCTCTGGATGCTATATCAGTCTTTTTGGACCATTGGCAGCCAATACAAGTTAGACACACCTTCAGGCAGCTCTGATTTATGCTGGGACAACAGTCTTGTGGATAACTGGCCCAGGATCTGTCAAGTGCAAAGGTGGCTTTGTCACGTTTGTTACCTACCCCCTTTCTCCAAGTGGCACTGCATGCTCCTCAGCCACAGAGGAGGATCATGAGCAGTGAATTCATGTATTTCCAAAATCCTTTCCTAAAACATTGTAAGATTTGAAACCCTCCCTAGCCAGATGTAGCATTTACAGAGGCAGGTGGTAGTTTCGGTGAGGATTTCTTCTAAAGTTTAGAAATATCTCTTTTAAAATATGAAGTTGATACTTCAGCCAAATAGTATCTTTATTATTTTGTTGTTCTTTATGCTACCACTTTCTCTAGAAGCTAAATGTGTCAAGGATCACAATATGCCTAGACCTAAACATGACACAGTGAGGAAGATCAATTTCAGTGCCCAAAAGAAGGCTTCTGAAATCTGCCTGTTCTGATTTTCTTCAAGAAGCATGGTATGCAAGATATATGTCAGAGACAAGGTATAACTTTGATCATTTAGAAAGCAGGACTGATATGAAAGAACAATAGGAACTTATTAATCATGGGTTAACAGTTTGCTAAAATTGTATAGACACAGTTATGTTTTTAATATTACTTATTTAATGCAGTTTGATATGGGATTCTGTTGGCAGATAAATTTCAACTTGATTCTGCTAATTCTGCTGGAAATCTTCATGGCAACTACTGTGATCATTTCAGCTAGGTCTAATGAAGACTGCTGTAGGAGGAAGAAAGTAGGTTTTCCCTTAAGAACTACAATTCGTTAATTTCATTTTTGTTTGTTTTCTTAAGCATGTGTGTTTAAACAGATCACTTCTCCCCTTCTTTCTTTATGTTGACTAAGTACTAGTGACTTCATCTTTATGTAATAATTTTATATTTAATTGTGTAATTGATTCAGAACAATAAATAAGAGAAATCAAGGTACAGGAGACACTTGTTTGCAGCAACACCTTGCAAGAACAATCGCCGCTTAAAAGCAATATTTCCCCTGGGAACTCTTTCCCTACTGTGAATTGTCTACTCGGTAACAGTAACATAGACGCCACATAAGAGCAACATTTATGACGTTCATAGAATCATAGAATATCAGGGCTGGAAGGGACCTCAGGAAGTCATCCAGTCCAACCCCCTGCTCAAAGCAGGACCAATTCCCAACTAAACCATCCCTGTTGTGATGTCACATCCAGGGGTGGAGATGGAGGGCATATAGGGTGTTCCCTCTCCGCCCCAAACTGCATCATTCCACTCCTCTCCTGACCCTTCAGTGCAGCTCCAGGGCACAGAGTCTCATCCACTTGCCCTGCCTGACAGCCTGCATGGAGAGCATATGTAGTGGGATGTTGGGGAGAGAATCTGGAAGAGAAGGGATTTTTCGGGGCGGGGAAGCTGGAGTCAGAGGAGCAGCAGAGGCACAGCTGAAAGGTTTCCTCCTCCTGTGTTTAGCATCTGGCTTACAGGCAGCGGCAGGGGGTTGCTGTTTTGAAGTGGGACATATGGGGGAGCCCCCCGTGCACTGAGATGTCCCCTCCATCTTGGTTGCCAGTGGCGGGGTGTGGGTGTGCTGTTTTGCAGTGAGGGTTCGGGGAACCTCCATCCCCAGGGCACTGGCCTGTCTGCTTTCCTGCTCCTGTCTCCGCTGTCTGTGCTAGGAGCCACCTCCACACTTCTCCCAGCCAGCCAGCCAGCCCTCGCCAGAGTGGGGCATGAAGCTGCCAGAAGAAGTATCCTCAGCCTTTCCCTGGCAGCTAGGCTCACTCAGACATTTTGCAAACTGGGGGCTCCCATGCCAAAAACAGGGTGCTCCTGCCCATTCCCCCAAATTTTGGGGTATCCAATCCTGCCCCATCTCCAAAACATAGCTGCCACACCCCTTCTGAAACACTCTTAACTCTTCAAACACTTTCGGTCAGATGACACTCCCCTAGTCAGCAGCAGCAACAGCTGCTTAGGAGCAACAGCAAAAGGGCACCAATATGTTGCTACTAATGAGCGTCTACTGTAATATAATGATGCCCAAATTTTCTCCCATCTCCAAAGGTGCAGAGGGCCATGTGCAAAGTGTGACTACTATAACTGTACTGTGCACCATGGTCAGGATACCATGAGCTCATGCAGGGCATCCATATTCCTTGCTTTTTGTACAGCGTAACTCCATTGGGACACTTTTGACAGTAGACAGGTAGGGTGGTTGAAGGACACCATAATTGTGCAGATACTCTGAGCCATTCCCTGTCCTTCAGGCATGCCTATGTGCAAAGCTTTGCTGCTGTTCCGAGGCGTGAGGAAGAGGGTAGATTCCTTCCCACATTGCCTGTGCAGAGTTCCCCAGTATTAACATGGGTAGCATGGGCTGAGTGCTGGGTGCAGGATTTGGGGCTGTGGGTGGGATTTTCAAAACCACCTTAAGTGACTTAGAAAGTCAATGACACTTGTGCTCCTAAGTGACATAGGCACTTTTCAATATCCCACCTTATATGATTTCTGCAACAGCACATGCTTCTTCCCAGAATGAAGCAAACACCCACAGATGCTTCCTGTACCATGAACTGCAGTGGGTGAGGTGCTGGCATAAGAGATAGATATCCCACACTGGTAGAATCCTCGTCTGGGGAATCTGACAAGTTTATGGCCCTTTTGCAACACTGTAGTAGTGCAAATGGGCTGCACTGTGGGAAACTGGCCCTGTATCTATGCCATTTTGTAATCCAGTGGTAATACTGTTTGCTATGCAAAGCTATGTAGCAAACTGTGGCTTGATTTCCACTCTAACTATGCCAGTAAAGGCTGAAACTGCTGTGAGGGCAGCACATTCAGTCCCAGAGGGAAAATGGGATGAGTGAGAATGAATGTCTTCCATTACTTAACAGAAACTGTATAAGGGCTGGATTCTTCCACCTTTTGGGACTACTTTGTGTAGGAGGGTTCTGCACTACATGAGAAGGAGTGGCTTAATCTGGCCCTAATATAAGGAGTGGGGCCTCATGTTTTCTGAGTGGATTCCATTACAATTTAGGGCCTTTATTAGTAATGATGGAAATATATGAGCCTCAAAGATGAGAATACAAAGTAGGGGAAAATATGAAATATTTATGGTTCAGTGAAGGATATAGAAAATTTCTTCCTCTGAGAAAAAAATGCTTTGTGTCCACATATAAAACTTAATATGTTGTATTGACAATGCTTACATTGGACTAATTTGTGCTTTTTGGGTCTCCTGAGATGCTATAGAAAACAATTGTGATTCAGAGAGCTATGATTCCTTCCCTGCTCCCCACTTGCTCCCAGGGGGAGGAAATTTGCTGCTGACCCTTACTTCCCTTTTGATCATCTGCTGTGGCCAGTGAGTTAGGGGGTGGAACCAATGCTCTACTCATTCCCTGGGAACAGGGCATGCAACACCTGCTCTTCCCCACAACCTTATAGTCAAGCTGTAGGCAGACTTCACAAGTGATTGGGGGGATACGTCTGACTGCCCCTTATACTGTGTAGAGTCAAGCCACAACCTGGCCCTTATTAAACTGCATACTTCTTTCAGATTATGTTTCTTTTTTACCTTTAGAGTACCGTATATGACAGTACCAGCGTTTTGAATGATGTCAGCTTTCCTACTCGAATTCTGAAATCCTATTCAGTAAGAAAAGCTTTGTTTTCTTGAGATATATGAATTTATTCTCTCATCTTTTCACGTACCAAACTCCTTTAAAGCCTGTGAGAGTTCTGTGTGTAATAGCTTCAGGAACAGGCTTGTTATAATATGGCAACATGAACATGAGATATGCGTGGATGTTGCAAGATAAATTCCAACTGTCCTAAACAGGAAGGAAAAGTCTACTTGATGATTAAATAAGAAACAATTGCAGACATGACAATTTATTTTTTATTGGAAACACTGAATAAAATTGTAAACATGTAGAATGGGGCCAGTCCTACTCCCATTTTAACTAATGGAAGCTTTGCCGTAGTCTTTCATGAGTGTAGTATTGGCCTCAAACATTTCTCATGTCATAAATGCATCCATTAACGTCTATGAGGGTATGTCTACACTACGAGAGTAGTTCGATTTTACTTAAATCGAATATGTGGAATCGATATTACGAAGTCGAACGTGTGTATCCACACTAAGGACAGTAATTCGACTTTGTGAGTCCACACTAACGGGGCAAGTGTCGACATTGGAAGCGGTGCACTGTGGGCAGCTATCCCACAGTTCCCGCAGTCCCCGCTGCCCATTGGAATTCTGGGTCGAGCCCCCAATGCCTGCTGGGGAAAAAAATGTGTCGAGGGTGGTTTTGGGTAACTGTCGTCATCCAACTGTCACTCCCGCCCTCCCTCCCTGAAAGCGCCGGCGGGCAATCAGTTTGCACACTTTTCTGGTGAGTGACAGCGCGGACGCCACAGCACTGCGAGCATGGAGCCCGCTGTGACCATCGCTGCAGTTATGGCCGTTGTCAACACCTCGCACCTTATCGTACACCTTTTCCAGAGGCAGATGCTGAGAAATCGGGCGAGGAGGCTACGGCAGCGCGGTGAGGACATTAAGTCTGAGAGGGGCACAGACCTCTCGCAAAGCACGGGACCCCGCGCCGTGAACATCATGGTGGCAATGGGTCATGTTGATGCTGTGGAATGGTGATTCTGGGCCCGGGAAACAAGCACGGACTGGTGGGACCGCATAGTGCTGCAGGTCTGGGATGAATCACAGTGGCTGCGAAACTTTCGGATGCGGAAGTGAACTTTCCTGGAACTTTGTGAGATGCTGTCCCCTGCCCTGAAGCGCAAGGACACCCGCATGCGAGCAGCCCTGACTGTCCAGAAGCGAGTGGCCATAGCCCTCTGGAAGCTTGCAACGCCAGACAGCTACCGGTCAGTCGCGAACCACTTTGGCGTCGGCAAATCTACTGTAGGGGTTGCTGTGATGCAAGTAGCCAACGCAATCGTTGAGCTACTGCTGTCAAAAGTAGTGACCCTTGGAAACGTGCAGGTCATCATAGATGGCTTCGCCGCGATGGGATTCCCAAACTGCAGTGGGGCTATAGATGGAACTCACATCCCTATCCTGGGACCGGCCCACCAGGCCAGCCAGTACATTAACCGAAAGGGCTACTTTTCAATGGTGCTGCAAGCACTGGTGGACCATAGGGGACATTTTACCAACATCAACGTCGGATGGCCGGGCAAGGTTCATGACGCTCGTGTTTTCAGGAACTCTGGTCTGTTTAGACGGCTGCAGGAAGGTATTTACTTCCCGGACCACAAAATAACTGTTGGGGATGTGGAGATGCCTATAGTGATCCTCGGGGACCCAGCCTACCCACTAATGCCCTGGCTCATGAAGCCCTATACAGGCGCCCTGGACACTGAAAAAGAACTCTTCAACTACCGGCTGAGCAAGTGCAGAATGGTGGTGGAGTGTGCTTTTGGACATCTCAAGGGGAGATGGAGAAGCTTACTGACTCGCTCTGATCTCAGCGAAACCAATATCACCATTGTTATTGCAGCTTGCTGTGTGCTCCACAATCTCTGTGAGAACAAGGGGGAGACCTTTATGGCGGGGTGGGAGGTTGAGGCAAAGAGCCTGGCTGCTGATTACGCCCAGCCAGACAGCCATGCGATTAGAAGAGCCCAGTGGGATGCGCTGTGCATCCGGGAGGCTTTGAAAGCTAGGTTCCTCAGTGAGCAGGGTAACCAGTGACTTTTAAGTTTCTTTAAAGAGAAGCTGAACCTGCCCCCGTTTCTTTACCCGGTTAATGTTGACTATCCTCTCCAGCTACATACCCCGTTCACCCCGTCCCCCCTTCCAACCCACGTTTAAAAATAAAATAAATGGAACTTTGTTAATGAACCCCGTTTTCTTTATTACGGGTTTCGCGGTAAACTGTTGAAACTGGGACGCAGACTGTGGTGGCGAGCGGGCGTAGTGATGGAAAGAACACTTCTAAACTCGAGGAATGACAGGCTCCTGCTCCTAGAGCGGTCCGCAGTGGTGGACTGGTTGTTTCAACGGAGCCTGCCACCCCTCCTTTTCGGGACTCTGTGTGTGGGGGCTATGTGACTTTGTGGCGGGGGAGGATGGTTACAGATCCCCTGCTGCATGGCTCTGTGATCCAGGATAAGGACCGCTGCATAAGATCTCTAACCGCCCTCCCCCGCCACAAAGTCACATAGCGCCCCCCCCCCCAGAACATGAAAACCACCTCCCAGACTGACCAGGGTGCCTAGTGACTGCAATGTGTGTGTGACCTTCTGCTGAACCTGCCCCCGTGTCTGTACCCTGGTAAAGGTGACTGTCCTCTCCAATTACCAACCCCCTTCTACCCTTCAAACACACTCTCCTGTAAAAGAACATGATGGAAACAGTAATTAACAGAAACGTATTTTTTATTAGCAACTACACAGTTAGGGGATGAAACTGGGACGGGGGCTTGGGTGAGGCGGGAAGGAAAGGACTTATCAAATTTTGGGGAATGAGAGCCTTCTGGTACTCGAGCAGTCTGCAGGGGTGGAGTGACAGTTTTCACGGCCCCTGCCGCCCCTCCTTTTTGGGACTTTGGGTGAGGGGGGTATGGGACTTTGTGGCGGGGGAGGGTGGTTAGACAGAGACTGCAGTGGGGCTGTGTCCTCCTGCCTCTGGTCCTGCAGAACATTCACAAGGCGCCGGAGCTTGTCCGTTTGCTCCCTCATTAGTCCAAGCAGCGTTTGAGTCGCCTGCTGGTCTTCCTGCTGCCACCTCTCCTCCCGTTCAATGTTTGATCGCTGGTATTGCGACATGTTCTCCCTCCACTGGGTCTGCTGGGCTGCCTCGGCTCGGGAGCAGCCCATAAGTTCTGAGAACATGTCGTCCCGTGTCCTTTTCTTTCTCCGCCTAATCTGCGCCAGCCTCTGGGAGGGGGATGCCAGGGTAGGTCGGGAGACAGTCGCAGCTGTGGGATGGGAAAAAGGGAGTGAATTCCTCAAAAAGATAATTTTTTGTGAACAATGAACATAGTCTTTCTCTGTGAACAAGATCATGCACAGCACCTATCACATGCGCACTCAGGACAAGGTCGAATTTTCAGCCTTCGTATTCAGTGCCTGGGGTCTTGCAGTGGAGATCAGACAAGCGGGGCAGTACAGCGGAATTCGGGTAGCAGGCTGACATGGTAAGCCGTAGACTTTTGGCTGCTTAAAACTTAAATTATAGCATTGCCTTCCTTTCACGTTCAAAGCAATGCTCCTAGCGTTGGCCAGTTCCTGCTGCCGGCAATCCGGCAAGCATGAACTCTGCCCCTGTCCCACCCCCTTCGCGGCTGTCCCCGGGAAAGATCCCTGTATGCTGCCCCTCTCCCGCCTCCACCGCGTGGCTGTAAACCGCCGGTTACAGTTCTGTAAAGGAACAGGCAAGCAGTCCCAATAGTAACATTCCCCTAATTCTAAGCAGGTCACCATGAGCGACATCACTCTGCTGAGGATTTCTGAGACAGAGAAAGAACGCATGCTGTGTGAAAGCCAGCAAAAACCAGGGCCGTATGTCGCCATGCTCTGCAAGGCAATGATACCAGAGTACTTGATGATAGCCTGTTGCGGAAAAGTTTCCTACCATGGAGGACACAATAAGGCCGCTCTCCCCAGGAACCTCATGCAAAGGCTTTCCAATTACCTCCAGGAGAACTTCGTGGAGATGTCCCATGAGGATTTCAGCTCTATCCCCGGACATATAGACCTTATTTTCCAGTAGCTGCACTGGCAAGGACTGAAAAGTAGAGCGCCTAGGGCAAACTAATCATGATAAACCGGACATTGTTAGATTCTTTTGCAGTAGTTGCACTGCCAAGGACTTAAACATTAAGCGCCTAGGGCAAACCAATCATAAAAAACCCATTGTTAAAGTTCCTGTTCTGTTCAAAATAAATGTTTACATGTTTAAAACACTTACCGACTGATCCTTCCCCTGATTCAGGGTCCGGGTTAACGCCTGGGGACGGTTGGTAGGGGATCTCTGTGAGGGTGATGAAGAGATCCTGGCTGTCGGGGAAATCAGCGTTGTAAGCGCTGTTGACTGCCTCGTCCTCCTCATCTCCTTCCTCATCTTCCCCGTCCGCTAACATCTCCGAGGAAGCGGCCGTCGACAATATCCCATCCTCTGAGTCCACGGTCAGTGGTGGGGTAGTGGTGGCGGCCGCACCTAGAATGGAATGCAATGCCTCATGGAAACGGCATGTCTGGGGCTGGGATCCGGAGCATCCATTTGCCTCTTTGGTCTTCTGGTACCCTTGACTCAGCTCCTTGATTTTCACGCGGCACTGCGTTGCATCCCGGCTGTATCCTCTCTCTGTCATGGCTTTTGAGATCTTCTCATTGATCTTTGCATTCCGTCTTTTCGATCGCAGCTCCGAAAGCACGGACTCATCGCCCCACAAAGCGATCAGATCCAAGACTTCCCGATCAGTCCATGTTGGGGCCCTCTTTCTATTCTGAGATTGCATGGTCACCTCTGCTGGAGAGCTCTGCATCGTTGCCAGTGCTGCTGAGCTCGCCACGATGTCCAAACAGGAAATGAGATTCAAACTGTCCAGACAGGAAAAGGAATTCAAATGTTCCCGGGGCTTTTCCTGTGTGGCTGGTCAGAGCCTCCGAGCTCGGACTGCTGTCCAGAGCGTCAACAGAGTGGTGCACTGTGGGATACCTCCCGGAGCTATTAGCGTCGAATTCCATCCACACCTACCCTAATTCGACATGGCCATGTCAAATTTAGCGCTACTCCCCTCGTCGGGGAGGAGTACAGAAATCGATTTAAAGAGACCTCTATGTCGAACTAAATAGCTTCGTTGTGTGGACGGGTGCAGGGTTAATTCGAGTTAACGCTGCTAAATTTGACATAACCTCCTAGTGTAGACCAGGCCTGAGACATCCTACCTACACAACTGAAATGACTGTAAAAACGTAGTCAAATTCATTGCTAATTATTTTGGTGCTCTCATTTTTTTCAGGTAATTGAAGTGATTATTGGAATTTCTGCAGTATTTGGTGGAATAATTGCTTTGAATATGGATGTGTTAGTCTCAGGTCCATACCTTTCAGTAACATTCTTTTGGATCTTAGTGGCTGTAAGTACTACACTATTAAATGTAGCTTTTTATACATTGTCTCTCTAAGCCTGATGTTTATTTGGTTCTCAAATTAATTTTCAATCACTGCTTTACAAAAAATTAATGCTTTTTAACAACAGTGCTAGATTATCTAACATGCCTGCTTTTTGATTTACAACACTGTATTAGAATGTAAGTGCCTTACTTAGGTAAAATTCCCATTGAAATCAGCAATAAAATAAGGCTATTAAAGGGGTTATTCTTTACTAAACAGGTCCATGTTTTTAAAATACCATCTTTCGGTCTGCAAAATTAAGATCTGGGTTGAATTTCACTACAATAAAATCCTTAGGATGCCATTGTCAGCCTATCATCTTGATTAAGTGGCTGTCCCAATTACATACTTGAACCTGCCAGTAATTGGTGGTGGACATTCACCTCACCTTCATGATGATAACAACATAATGAGAGCTGCAGATAGGAGAAGAAGATTCATAAGGGGGTAACTGTGCATGCCTCCATTCCACTGAGGGGACAGGTAGTGGAGAAGCCACTGGGTCCATGCTTACATGGATCCGGTGGTTGGCAATCTCCTCAGCACAAAATGGAGAGGGACACCAGTCCCTGGATGAATTCACCCAGAATCCTTTAGTGTGCTAAATTCAAGCTCAGTAGGATGTTAGCACATGGAAGACCTACTGACTTAGGCTACGTGGGTAATAGTCTCATCTTGATAGGTATAGATTTAGTAGTACAGAACACTCCATTAATGGCAATAAAGTTTTTGAGGTAATTTTTCTCCCCATTAAATTAGTACACCTCTACCCTGATATAACGCGACCTGATATAACATGAATTCGGATATAACACGGTAAAGCGGTGTCCCGGGGGGATGGGGAGACTGCGTACTCCGGCGGATCAAAGCAAATTCGATATAACGCGGTTTCACCTATAACACGAAAAGATTTTTTTGGCTCCCAAGGACAGCGTTATGTCAGGGTAGAGGTGTACCATAAATATTGCCTATACAGTATTATACAAAATTATAACTTTATAACAAAATTTCACATCAGTTGGAGCAAACTGAGGACCCGATTCTCAGCGATTAAATGTAGCTCCACTGCAGTCAATGAAGCTATGCCAATTTACACCAGCCGAGGACCTAGTTCTTAATGTTTTCTAATGTCTTGGTGTTCTTTTCAGTGCTTTCCAAGTGCCATTGCAAGTCATGTAGCTGCTGAATATCCCAGTAAATGTTTGGTAAGTATATGTGCAATGTTCAGATATTGTGCTATAATGGAATATTATGAATAAAGTCCTTTGGTGATAATCATACAACTAATATATGTTCACTGTAAAGTGACCATAAAAAGTTATATACTAAATATAACAAAATAGATGTCAGGGGTCCTTGGAATACTCAATTAATACTGTAAGAAATGAGGCTAATGGAGTGCTTGGCTCTGTACTTATAAAGTTAATTGTACTAAAATAGAGTTCAATTGGCTTTCCTCATGCAATATACCATTAGTGCATTAAACAAAATAGATTTTTAATTGATTAAAATGTACAAAATATTTATTTGTACTGGATATTTCAGGGGAAGTTGTGGACATTACTACAGAGATGGTAAGGAGAGTCAGCAGGGGCACAAAATGGGTCTGCCTCACCAAACAGCTAGTAGTCCAAATTCTGTTCTCAGTTAGACCCATGCAGCCACACTTAAGACAGTAGTGATCTATGGCGGTAATTGAAACAGAATTTGACCCTACAGAATTATCTTTGAATGAAAACCAGCCCATTATTGTCATCAGGAAACTTACCTGAAACCACCAGAATCTGTTGGTTTAGTTATTTAGCATGTATAGATCACATAATGTTTGGCTGTAATTCTCACTGTTTCATGTAAATGAAAAAAATAATAGTGTCCCTTCCATGCTAGCCCTCCTAATCCATTTTTGTTTCCTCTGCCTGTACTTGAAAGACATATTCAAAACAAAACAAAACAATACAACAACCCTCTTGAACTTTGAATGGAAATGAGTTTAAATGTTCTACAAAGCAATAGAGTTCTTAGCTAGTAGAATTTAGCCTCCATAGTGAATATTCATTTATTTGAATTCCTGCTTCTGTACATAATTAGAGAAGAGATCTGAGTATGAATGGCTTGCAGACTGGGTCCTTTCTATATCATTTTACCACACACTCCCATTACACTTGCTGCAGGCAGAAGTGGAATCAAGAACCAATGCTATTTGCTCTTATTTTTATTTATTTAACAGAAGTTTAACATCTTAATTTAAAGTTTAATATCTTGTTTTAACTAGGTTGAGGTCCTGATTGCTATAAGCAGTGTCACTTCTCCATTGTTGTTCACTGCTTCTGGATACTTATCCTTCAGTATCATGCGAGTTATTGACATCTTTAAAAATTATCCACCAGGAGTTAAAGTACGTATTTTACTCTTTTGAAAAATTAGCATCCACCAAGTAGCAATTCAGATGGAGTAAATAAAGAGTATTATGAGTTATGTATCATAAGAATATAGAGAGCTGTATTACGGAGAATGACTAAAATGTTCTGGAAATTACTCTAAAAACTTATATAACATCCTAAAACTATCCTTTCTATAGTTATTTTGAACCATCCTATAGAAGACTATAACAGGGTTATAGTTCTCCATCAAATTCTATAGAATGGTTAAAAATAACCTATAAGAAGGTAATTATTTTTTATTTAAATTCCATAGAACTTTTCCATAACAGCTCAGCAAGTGTTCATAAAATTGTGGCTAACAAACTTCAAAGTTCTAAACTTTCAACTCATTTCCTTGGATGCCTACCAGTAAGTGGCACAGTGGGATAGAGTGCTAAATGTTCACCTGTAAACACTTGGATTCATTCAAAGCTTGATTTGGGGAAAAATTAATAGAGTTTGTAGATCCCAGTAGCCTGTGTTGCTGAGGAAATGTACTACTACATTCTGCACCAGCTCAGGTTTCCTGTGGGCTTCATGCCCAGGTAGTCAAAGATATGTGAATAGAAAGTGAATGATTTACACCAAACTAAAACTAACAAATTTCACCCAACTCTGTTCAAGACTTTTCAATGCAGTTTAGTTTTCCAAAACAACAAGTGTTTTATCAGTCAGCTAGAGAAAAAATAAGGTGTCATACTGAGACATGTAAACTGTGGGAGAACTCCAGAAAATATGAAGTGAGAGAAGGCAGAAAAGACAGGTATGATAGTTAAATACCTAACAACTTATATACATTTTTATTTTTAGCAATCTTATGATATACTTCTGTTACTTCTGATGCTGATGCTGTTAATTCAGGCAATGCTTACCATTGGCACTGTCATCCAGTGTGTAAGTTATAAGACAAAAATGAAGCTGCATGATTCATCTTGGGCAATGCCACAGATTAATAAACAGGAGTACAGAACAATGGAGGTAAGCGTCTAATATCTGACTATAATTTTATAATATCTATAGTTTGTGAATGATTTTTATAATATTTGAGCAACGTATTCCCAATTATCACCTAAAATTGCCCTTTAAAAATGTAAGGGATGTATTTATTCATGCTAAGACTGAATTTCACCCTGAATGACTTATTTTCCTGGTTAAATTAGGATACTCAGTACAGTAATAGTTTTCTTAGTTGACTTGAGATATTCTGTGTATAACAGACTGGTAATGGGACACGGAAACCTTAAAGAGTGGTAACACTTATGAAGAGTGACTGTAAAAATGATTTGCTGGGTTCCAGGTTTATTGTTTCTCAGTTACTTCCAGAATGAACTGTTCAGTTTATAAGTAAAATGCTTGTTATTTCTAGCCACCAGCCCTGCACATTTCTTCTGTGGGTAAGGCCAGCTGTTTGCTTGAGAGGAAGAAAGGCCTTGAGATTGAAGCCCATTACTAAGATCAAGATCTGGGATATATTCCTGCCTAGGTCATAGATTTTCCGTGTGACCTTCATAGATTTTAAGACCAGAAAAGACCTTTGTGATCATCTAGTCTGAGCTGCATAACATAGGCCATAGGACTTCTCTGAGTTAATTCCTGCTTCAAGTCCGATAGCTGTGTTTGAATTAGAGAATATCTTTTAGAAAAACATCCAACCTTGATTTTAAAATTGCCAGTGATGGAGAATCCACTGCTACCCTTGGTAGGTTCCTAGTGTGCCAGCCAAAAGAATCCCAAACCAAACAAAAAAAACCCCAACAACCAAAAACCCACTTACTGGCACCCTTGTTAGAAGTATCAGCAAAGAAACCAAGGATCAAATCAGGCTGTGACTAAATCTATGCTCTGGTCACTCGAGGTTAGGGTTGAGGATATTAAACAGTGTGAGGAATCCTGAACTGCATTTCTAGTCCTGTATCAGTTCTGGGGAAATGTACAGTAATCTTCAGTTCTGTCCATTTGGCACCTTTCACAAGCAAATTAATTAAACTAATTTAAAAGAAACAGATAAATGTCCTCTTTTGCTGGCTGTTTCTATTCAGAAAAAAATATTATGGAAATATATCGGGACTTAGTAGAATTAAGAGTGAGCCAATATATTTATGAGAATTTGGTGCTAATACAAAATTAGTGTAGAAGGACTATATGCATACAAGCCTTTTTGGATAACAAATAAATGTGTATGGTGAGTGTAATATGATGAGTCCCATTGGATTCTGCGAGCTCTGAAGTTTGTCTAAGGTCTGCTGAACTCCTCATCTGATAACTTTGTTGGCTCAGTGAGATATATTTTCCTGAATAAATGGGATCTGACCCATTATGCATAAAATAGGTAATAGCTATTTCATTAATAAAGATGTTTTATTATTAATCACATGCTGCAGGTTCCTACTGAAGCCTCTAATGTGGCATTCTCTGAAGGATAGTGTAGAAGGGGCACTGCCACCTCCCAAGCACCTCCTTGCAGCTGAGGTTGGCTGGGCATCTAACTCCCCTTAAAGGGCCATCCTTGTGACACACTTTCCCCTGCCAGAGCTGACCTTCACCCAAAGATAAGCTCGACAATGGCTAACAGCTGGTCATGTCCTGAAGCCAGGGGAGCACTTCCTATTCAGCTGCAGCCAGCAAGTCTACTAAATTCTTGACAATGTTCTTGTCCTCCTCAGTATGATGTGACCAGGACTTGGGCTCCACTGTGTGTGCTTTAAGTAATTAATACAGAGGATATCTTACTCCATATTTTGGAGCATGTGTTCAGCACATGCAGTACTCCCTGAATGTCTAGTTCCCAAGCAACTTCTGAGGTGGTCAACAACACAGAGGTTTCACCGTGGTTGAACTGATTTAAAGTTACTGCTGCTTGGTCTCTTGGAGAGGAGCCTCCCTGGATACAAACACAAGCACAGCCATTGGAATTAAAAATGTCTCTATCCAAGTCCAACCTCCATTCAGGTCTTCCAAACACTAAGGACTGTGCTCTTTTTCTATAGCTGTTAACACTTCACTCAGCAGCACCCACTTCTGCTCCAGTGGAACACTGCCACTTCCCAGTCTACCTACCTAGTACATGTGGCAGCTTTGAAGCTGTGTTTTGTTCCCCATACCAGCTACAGGAGGCAGCACTGAAGTGCTTATCGATTCTTTTTTAGGAAAAAAAAATATTTTTAAAAGAAAAATGTTAAAGACAGAAGATGTTTAGAACTTTTCATAATACCTATAACCTGTTTTGATTGTTATTTTTAAAATGTCAGATTATTCAATGATTTTATTTTGAAAATGTTGTATCTATCTATATCTATCTATTACAAAAATAACTACATATATATATATTGCAAAACTTTCAAAATACAGCATATAATCATATTATATATATATGAATTAATATTCCTAAATTCCCTGGAACAATACATTTGAATCCCAGCCAGGCTGAGTAAGCTTCATCATCTTTTCAAATGAGGTAAAACTGAGTTGTCTTTTATAGTTATTATTATTTGTATTGCAATAGCACCTAAGAGCCTCAGTCGTGGATCAGGGCCCCATTGTGCTAGGTTCTGTACAAACACAGAACAAGCCCTGCTTCCAAGTGTTTACTTCTTTGTGTAGGGTTTTCAGCTGAAATCTTAAAAACCAAAGTCCTACTTTATGAATTAAAGGAGGGTAGTATAATTAAAGCCAATCAACAGAGGTTTATGGCAAATAGATCCTGTCAAACTAACTTGAGATTTTTTTTTATGAGATGACAAGTTTGGTTGATAAAGGTAATAGTGCTGATGTAATATACTTAGACTTCTGTAAATTATTTGACTTGGTACCCACATAACATTTTGATTAAAAAACGAAAATAATAAAAAATTACTATGGCACATATTAAATGGATTGAAAACTGGTTAACATATATCTCAATGTAATTGTAAACAGGGAATCAACACTGAGCTGGTGTTTCTAGTGGGTTCCTTCATGGATCGACTCCTGGCCCTACTTTATTTAACATTTTTAATAATGACCTGGAAGAAAACATAAAACCATCACTGATAAAGTTTGCAGATAACACAAAAATTGGGGGGAGCGGTGAATAATGAAAAGGTCAGGTCACTGATGCAGAGCAATCAGGATTGCTTGGTAAACTGGGCATATACAACCAATATGTTTTTTAATACGGCTAAATGTAAATGTATACATCTAGGAACAAAGAATGTAGACCATACTTACAGGACGGGGGACTCTATCCTAGGAAGCGGTGACTCTGAAAAAGATTTGGGGGTCATGGTTAATAATCAGCTAAACATGAGCACCCAGTGCAATGCTGTGGCCAAAAAGGCTAATATGATCAAAAGGGCTAATATGATCATAAACAGGGAAGTCTTGAGTAAAGGTAGAGAGGTTATTTTACCTCTGTTTTTAGCACTGGTGTGACCGCTGCTGGAATATTGTGTCCAGGTCTGGTGTCCAAAATTCAGGAAGGATGTTGATAAATTGGAGAGGGTTCAAAGAAGAGCCATGAGAATGATTAAAGGATTAGAAAACATGCCTTATCAAGATAGACTCAAGGAGCTCAATCTATTTAGCTTAACAAAAAGGTTTTAAGTGGCGACTTGACAACAGTCTGTAAGTACCTACATGGGGATCAATATTTGATATTTGATAGGGGCTCTTCAATCTAGAAGACAAAGGTATAACAGGATCCAATGGCTGAAGGTTGAAGGTAGACAAATTCAGACTAGAAATAAGATGTAAACATTTAACAATGAGGGTAATTAGCCATTGGAACAATTTACCAAGGGTCGTGGTGGATTTCCATCACTGGCAATTTTTAAATCAAGATTGGATTTAAAAAAAAATATATACTCAAGTTCAAAAGAAATTATTCTGGGGAAGTGCTACGGCCTATGTTATATGAGGTCAGATTAAATACCACAATGGATCCCTCTGGCTTTGGAATCCATGAATCTGGGTGCATGGATATTAAAGATCCTATGGCACTTCTGTAAAAATAGGGATTTGTCCCAGTGTCCTTAGCCAGAATTTCCATATTGGCCATTCTTGGCAATGTGTTGTGCATCAGTGAGTTGATGCACTCGACCCTAGGGTGGCTTCACTTCAGTGATGCTGTATGGTTATGATTTCTGAAGTGTTTTAGGATTCTTCAGGATGAAAGCCACTAATTAAATGCAAAATAGAAAACATTTTTATAAGTTTTAATAAATCAGCCCACATTCTTATTTCTGTGTTCTCCTGCATATTTACTTGCTTTAATCATTAACTGAAACACTGTTTGAAACCTGTTTGCTTCTAGGTTTCCAATAATACCATAAAGGATTTTGACAAAGACAAAGCCTGGAAAGCTGTTGTGGTACAGATGGCTCAGTAAGGTGGATTCAGCAAGTAGAATAGAATACAATAAATCAACTGTTAGATTTAAAGCTTCTTAACTGTAGCAGTTTGTAGACAGTGCTATAGCTCCAGCTGTAGGGACCAAGGAATAACAAAATTTATTTTCAAGCTAAATACTGTACCTTTCTAATAAATTTGAAATATATAGGTGAAATTTCTTAATGCAACTTTATCTTTTGTGTAAGAATATTATTTGATGTTAGGTTGCTGATAGTATCTAAACGTTTAGTGTTCTGTTGCTTTAAAAGATCCCTTTGGAAACAAGGTCATAAATTACTTATGGGTTATGGAGATATGATTTTTTAAATAAATATGGCAATACACAGTAGGTCTCATTTGTTTGCAAAAGACTAATATAACTGCAATTATGCAGTCAATATAACTGATAAATGCTTTTGTAAAGTTATGAGTACAGGTCATAATTGATATTTTTGCTTATACTTCACTTTTGTAGGAGTTGTAAAGGTGTTTTGCATCTCAATACTTTTGTATAAAATAAAGGTCTTTATCACAAGGAGTCTAGATGTGGATTGAAGTCCAGTTTGCATAGATGAAAACGTACAATTCTTTAAAATATTTTTCTGTAACAAATTTATGGACTGTGAAAAAGGAGAAACAACCCTTAGTTTATATCAGCCTTGAAAAGTCACGAAACTCTAAGTGCTTGGCACAAAATCTATAAATCTATTGACTCACCCTGTAACTTAATCAGAATGAAAAAAACAAAACAAATAATATTATGTGGGATGACTGCTGGGCTGAATGCCTTGTTTCACTGGAATCTGTTTGCTCTTTCACATATGAAAATGTATCCTTCCTAAAAGTGATTTTTTTCCCTGTTTCATATTTTTATTTTGCTAACAACCTTTGATAATTATAAAATAAATCATGTTTAAATGAAGTGTTTATCCCTCAAAGTCCTATCTATTCCTCCTACTTTCTCATATATCTATCTCAAAGTCAGATGGATTTGTGACAGCACAAGCATTTCCATGACAACTGGAGACCCTTTGGCTTGAGAGGCATTTTCCCTGCTGATAGGGCATTTTCCATGACGGGCCCTAGACTTTGGAATTCATTCCCTCCTTTAGTCCGAAATAATCCAAATCAGTTGATGTTAAGGGCACGCTGCAAGCCATCTCTCTTTTCCCAGAGTTTTGAGGAGAAAGGAATAAGCCAAGGGTCAGGATACATATAACTAGGGTGGAGATCTGCAGCTACATTGGGACTTTTTCTTTTCTGCTTTTGGGGAGCTTCATTTATTTTTGCATTTTTAATACATGGCAAAGGCTCTTACGGTTTTCAAGAACCACTTTAAAAACATTTATGCAACTGGGAAAAAAGGGAAAATACCCTCTCCATCCCCTTAAGATTATGGATGTATTTGGTGCAGCAGCTTATGACCAGCTAATCTACCCTTCACCAGAGGTTGCCAGAGACTTTTGGACCCATATTGAAAGCTGATGTTACCCACGAAAGCTTATGCCCAAATAAATCTGTTAGTCTTTAAGGTGCCACCAGACTCCTTGTTGTTTTTGTCTTAGATGTTACGATTCAAAGTTTGATATACCCATCCTTCACCAAAAGCTTCCAATGTCTCGGGAGGTATTCTTGCGTGCTAACTCTTTCAAGAAAGGCAGCAGGAAACCCTGTTTTATGTTTAATGTTGTATCTTTAATATTTGGAAAAAGTTCACTCCCAACTGATGTTCAAATAGAAACAAGAATGGTTTAGTTTGGGTTCACTGGGGCAGAAAGGAATGTTGTCTTTACAAAAATAAAGCAAAAACCACTGGAACAACTTTTAAACATCATAGATGGAATGAGAACTGAGAGGTTGAAAACATCATACTATCAGGGTTTAGGTATTTTGTTTAACTGGTTTGCGTGTACAATTTTGTGGGTAGGGTCGGGTGAAGGTTTTATGTGAAGTATTTTAAGTGTATTTTAACTGGTTGTTTTCTATTTCTTTTATATGGTAACATACTTGCCAGTTGTAAAACTAAATCCTCGTCTCCAAGAAGTTGCCTTCTCCTCAAATTTATGATCAACCAAGGCCTTTCAACACATCAGACATGAAGAAAGACTATTATTTTATCACTGGGCTTGAAGGGAAAGGAAATAAAAAAGGGACCGTCATGTCCTCTTGAGGGCTTAATTCTCTTATATAGCCCAAACCAATAAGATGCTGAGAGCCCTCAACTTCCATTGACATCAGCATTAATTTGAAAAATTGAGGTATTCTGCACCAAACAGTAATAGCCCTGTAGAGAATCCATTGATTTAGTCCTTTACTTTGCGGCAGGCAAGTTAACTTTTGATTTTCAGGAATGGTAGGGGACAAGCCAATGATATGACAATGGCATAATGTCATGTGTTTCACCAGTGGACCTATCACCAGGGGACCCCAAGGACTTAAAACACTGGTCACTTCACCCATCACTGAAGTTTAAGTGCCTTAGAGGTAGAATTGTCAGCTGGTTAACAGCATACTACAAACTTAAAGAAAAGTACTACATTCATCTGAAATGGCAGGGAGAATTTAGGTAAGACAAGTAAAATGACCTGAGTTAGAATTTGGATTAAGACACTGAGGTGACAGTGGGAGACATTTAAAAATGTCAACAAGTCCAGTTTAAAATTTCTCCATCAACTTTAGATCAGTGGTTCTCAACCTAGTTACCACTGTGGGCCACATATGCAGCAGCAGCTCTCCATGTGTTATGGTGGGCTGAATCCACACTATATATACCAGGGGTAGGCAACCTATGGCAGGGGTGCCAAAGGCGGCACACGAGCTGATTTTCAGTGGCACTCACACTGCCTGGGTCCTGGCCACTGATCCGGGGGGCTCTGCATTTTAATTTAATTTTAAATGAAGCTTCTTAAACGTTTTAAAAACCTTATTTACTTTACATACAACAATAGTTTAGTTCTATATTATAGACTTATAGAAAGAGCCCTTCTAAAAACGTTAAAATGTATTACTGGCACGCGAAACCTTAAATTAGAGTGAATAAATGAAGACTCGGCACACCACTTCTGAAAGGTTGCCAACCCCTGATTTATACACCATGGCTCTTGATGTCACATGGGCTGCAACTGTGTGCTGGTTGGGCAATGGGTTTCAGAACCACTGCTTTAGATTGATGATGGTTCTTTGATGGGAGGAATAGGAGCAAGCAAAAAATAAATCAGAAAGGAGCCACCTGTCTTTAGGATTCAGTTCTACTCAGCCAAGGTGTTTACCTCCTTTCCTGCCTGCCATCCTCTCATCCCCCGTGGAGTCGGAGAAGGCAGCAATGTTCCTTTGATGTACAGATTTGCCATTCAACTTAAAAGGTGCGCCAGGGCAAGCAGTTTGCCTGCATTTACCCCACACGCCTGGTAAATCCAGCAACATTGAGGCAATTAATGCTGCCGCTCTGGAGGTTTGTTCAACTCCATCAAAGAAGTCCAGAATATCGAGCTAAGCTATCAGGTATTTTAATACGGAAATCATGGCCAGGCAGCTCAGCCTCAGCCAGATTGCCTTTATTACCTACCAACCCGGTACTGGTGGGAATATACTCCTGTAAATCTAAATGCCTCTTCTAGCCCCAACGTCACTGTTTATCCTTCCTTGCCAGGCTGACTTGAGTCCCGGTCCCCTTCCCACTGACGCCTCTGGCTGCTCCCCGGTGCTAGCGATCCCAAGCCGCAGCTCCAAGACCCCTGTGTGCGGAGTGGGGTTTCCAACTCAGTGGGAGCAGGAGCTGCTTGCTGTGGCAGTGACACCGTGAGCAGTATGGTGCTACCCAACCGCTCCCTGCACGCTCTGCTGCCAGGAGCAAGTATTCTCTTTTGCTGCCTTGCCACGCCACCTCTCCGCGCCTCTGGTGACTGGTTCAGGGGTAGCAAAGTGTGAGGGACGGGGGGGGGGGCACTCCTGTTTTTGCTGATCCGCCTCCCTCCGTCCCCTGCCTCCACGTGTGTGGTCCTGTGCATTCAGTTTGCAACACACTCGGCCCAGCCCCACCCCCTGCGCAGCCCGGTTCACTCTGCAACCGCAAGTCAGAGCAGCCGCCACCCGAGAGAGCGGAGGGCACCAGCTTCGGCCGATGTTACTGTGGGCATGCCCAGGTAGCTGACGCATGCTCAGTAACAGCCAAGCCGCTGGTTGAACCGGGGAACGACCCTTTGTGACCCTCCCCTGGGCGCTGGGGCCGCGGCGCCCCTCCGCCGCCCCTATCCTGAGTGACTCACAGCGCCCGGGCTGCCCGTGAAGGTCACAATGGCCACGCGCGGAGCGTGCAGCGCTGGCAGCCGGCGGAGGGGAAGGGCCTGCAGCCCCGGGGAAAGAAGCTGCTCCCAGAGGGTAAGGTGGGTGCTCGCCAGGCCCCGCTCAGTAGGTTCCTAGGGGCCACGGAAGTTACTTCTGTGTTCAGGTTGCCCCTTAGAACAGCCTGAGTCGGTCCAGTTCTCTCTGCTAGGGATATCCTCAAAGGCTGGTTAAACAGGCCACCTAGTGTGCTCAGCCTGGCCTGGGAACTCCCTCTGCCCCCCCCCGTAAGGGCGACTTGCCCTCACTGGCGCTCTACAACTCTTCACGTTTAGGATCAGCCAAAAGTCAAGTCCCTGCCCCTAGTAGCTCCTGGTCTTCACAGGCAGACAGTGCAGTTCAGACACAGGCTATCTAGGTCTAGTTGCAGAGGGGCACAGGTGTATTTGGGAGACCATTGCTCAAACTGCCACATTGTTACAGAAACTCTGACCTTTTTATACCTCCAAAGTATTTTTCTTCCATGCCACTTAGGAGGACTGCATATCGATTGCATACTTTTGGTTTGGCATAATTTCTGGAGCCATTTCCCATCACTTACATACAGTGAACAATACTATGGTAGGGAAAGCATCCCCAAAAAGAAGAGTGTGTGTTTTTAAGTTGGTGTTGTCCCTTTAATATTGAAAAATAATAAGAGATAGAGAAAATGTAGCATGGAAGCATATGACAACAAATTGAATTATCTTCTCTCTCTAAATTTACAGGGCAAATAGCCAAAGAGTGAAGTAACAATGACACAGCTTAATATATCATGATGAATCAGATTCATGCAGAAAGAAGACTGCTCCCATTGGGTTTAAGTGATGAAGAAAGAAAAGAAGAAGAAAACAGTTTGTATTTGCAAATGAATTTTTAATCAAACTTTTGCTAAAGTCAGATGACAGCTATAAAATATCAATATATAATTAATCTTTTTCATAATCTCTTTCTAACAAAAGATCCCTTAGTCTGAGAATAGGACATGTCCCTAGCTAGCACTTGTTTAGAGATGAATTACCCCGCACAATGTCTTTTCAATGTCCATTGCCTATCTAGACTTTCTACTTATGGGACAGCTTATATTCTTTAAAAAAGATAAATCGAAGGTTGGGATTATGTCATCTCTAATGATCAGGATGTAATATTTATGTACTATACCTTTTAGGAGATAAAATGTATAGTTGGAATTGTTAATGATTTAATTTCAATGCCTAATTAAAACTACAGATTTGTTTCACTGGATCGTTGCTGTATGTTATGAAGTCTACTGAGTTTTTAAAATAAAATCTACAAAATTATATATAAGACATTATTCCTAATGCAAAGACATCGTTATACAGAGATTTCTAACCAGCAGTAGCCCAGAGCAACAGACATAGAGTGGGATTTCAGTCAAATGATACATTTAGGGTCCCATTCTTCCCTGCTCTGGTTATTTGTGACTAGGGAGGTGGAAACTCTGAAATCTTCAACTGTTGGAGTGTCCATGGAATTCTTCCAGTTTGGGGTTGAGGAGGAGGATGGGGTGGTGTTAGAGCAGTGGAGATGTAGCAGAGTTTGTCCCTTCATGGAAGAGACTGGAGATTTTACCCTTAAACTCTCACATCTCCCAAGACATATGCAGAGCTCAGGGATCCATTTGGCACAAGAGCCATCCACACCTTGCACATCTGGTTTGTTGCAGTCCCTGGAAAACATATTTAGGTTCCTGCAGGAGCTGTGTTGTTACAGTCTCCTCCAACTTTGTCTGTCCAGAAATATACCACAAAGGTGAGGAATTCCATAGTGCAAAGGAATAATTTACTAAGTTTAGCCTGTGGGATTTTTGTGTGGAAAATCTGGTGGAGAGCCACCAGTCATCCTGTGTCTACTTTCAACTTCATCCTCTCTGCTAATGTGGATTCCCAAGGGAGAGACTGCTGCAGGGTTAGGAGAAAAGGGAACATGCTGGTGAGCCAGTTTTTCTTCCTTCCTTAACTCACATAGTTTTTCGCTCATTTCTTGTAGAATATAAAGGATTAGCTACCCTTAATTTTGCATTAACTGCATTTGGCTCTCAGTACTTTTCAGAATCAGGTCCTTGAGAACTAACTGTCTTTAATACATCTCCTTTGAGGGATGTCTTATGGAGATAATTTGTATACCTAAATTAAAAGAGTTTATTAATCTATAGAGAAAATTATTTTTTCCCACCATGAAATAAACTCACATATATTAATTAACCAGTTCCTTCCATTGATGGAAATGGGTAATTGGAATCATAGAAGACATTGATTCCACCAAAGGTTTCTAGTATCAGTTTCATTTCATTTTAATTAGAAAGCTTGTATCATAATTGGAGCTTTTAACTATTTCTTCCTTGACTCTTTATGGCTATTTTTGTTATTAACTCACTTATAACATCTAGTCTTATCAATTTCAGATAACTTCTCTAGTTCTGTATTTTGGAAACTGTCTCTTCTCTTTGATAGGAATGATAAGAACCAACCTCCCTCCCCAGAAAATCCCAAAACTTGGTGTGAACAAATATTTTCCCACAGTTTGCTGCCACCAGGGATTGCTTCCTGGTAAGTCTCTGGCTGGTCAGTACCTTAATGTTGGTATTTCCTAATTTAAACATTTTCACACACATTTGTACAGCAAGCTGATTCTCAGCTGTGACTAAATTCACACTGTGCTGTGTTTTATTAATGAAAATGCTAGATTTTTTAGCAAAATAACTACAAAACAGCATTAAAGGTTTCCGAAAGTAATATCCTGACTGAATACTTGCACAAGATCATTAAAACAAATGGGTATATATAAAAGTGCAGTACTTTCTTCTCATTAAAAGCCTGATACAAAGCCCATAGAAATCAGTGAAAAGACTCCCATAGAGATCATTGGATTTGGGATCTGGCCTTAATGTCCAGGCTTTTAAAGCTATTTAAAAAGGCCAAGGCATTTCCTAAATTCCCTATCTGCTGATATCATGGAATCTTATCCAGTGGAAACTTGTTTAGTTCATGTAGTCTATCTTGGCAACGTTTCAACAGAGGTAACTTTCCATTAGGTTTCAATCCAGTGATTGGATGTACGTGGGTGGACCATGCAGAGTCCCACTGAAGCCAGAAGGGCTCCGTATGGGGAGAATGGTGCAACTGATGCTGTTCTGGTTGCATGATCAGACCTTGAATAACCATACTTTCCATTATACTTGACAAGGATGGGGAGGTCTGTTTTGTCATTTCATATTAAATTTACTTTCTTTCTTCGTAGACTTCATGTGGAAAAGTAGTTTTCACAGGAAGTTACTCTTCTCTGCAGGAACTGGTGGAAAAAGGAAGCTTTGCTGAGGTGTAATCATCGGACTAATCAGAAAGCTCATTAGTCTTTACTTTTTCCATAGTAATATTTTTCTGTGCAGAGGAATGTCCTGTCCACAGCAGCCTCTCTTGAAGCTTCTTCCTGCAAAATATTTCTAAAACCCATCCTTTTCTTTCTGTCCAGAAAGCTAAAAGTCTCATTCAGGCCCTCATCATCTATTACCCTAACAATTATAACCACCTTCTCTTTGGCTTCCCTAATGATCTCATTACCACTGCCACTCCATTCAAAATATTGCTGCTAAGGCCACCTTTCTTGCCCGACTCTTTGACTATATCCTCCTCTTTTAATAGCTTCATTGATTTCCCCATTTCATTGTATCAAATTCAGGTTCCCTTTGCAACTTGTCTCCTCCATACTTGTCTGCTCTTTTTTGGATTGCATTGCCTCCCCCCACTCTGCCAACAATGCCAGCTTTGTCCACCTGTCAGCTTCTTGCACAATGTCTGTGCACCTTCTTCCAAGCAGCCCTTTAGATGTGGAATTCCTTTCCTGAATTGATCCATAAGGCCACTACTCTCTCCTTCCTCAGATCTCTCCTTAAGTCTCACTTCTGCCACAATAGCTGTAAAAAAAGATCAGCCAATGAATGATGGCTAGGTTGAGGGGCAAATGGAGATAGTTGGCACTTTATTTATAATAGTTAGAAAACAAAGGTTAGCCCTGTTCCTGTGTACACTGAAGTACATGTGTAACTTTACTGAGATGACTAAAGTTACACATGTGCCTAAGTGTTTGCTGGATTGGTTCTTTATTTAGGAAATAGGTAAGGATTAGTGTCTACCTACCACCCGAAAATGTTTGATAAGTGATCAGATCTACAAAAGTAGTTAGGTGCCTAATTCTGGGGTTTAGGTGCCCAAGTCACATTTTTAGACTCCACTGTGATCCACAAAACCCACAGTTGGCTGCCACCTAACCCCATAGGCACCCAAACTCACGCAGTGCCTAAGCTTTCAGGGTAAAAGTTTCCTAAGTTTCTGCCTCTGGACGTGCATGCTGCTGCCTCACTCTAGGTGCCCAGAAACCTGTTCTGAGTAAACCCTAGTGCGATCCACAAACCAGAGAAAGAGCACTTATCTTGCCTGCAGGGTCTGATCTGGTAGGAGTGCTCACATGCCACTCAAAATCTGGCCAGTGGTGGAGGTGCCACCATCCCTTTATAACCTTTAGCTCAGTGGTTAGACCACTAACCTGGTATGTGGGAGATGGGGGTTCAATTCCCCACTCTGCCTGCGGGGGGGGGGGAAGGATTTGAAGAGGGGAGTCTCCTGCCTTTTAGGATAGTGTTCTAACTACTAAGCCATAGGATATTCTGATTTGGAGCTCTCTCTCCTGTTGAAGCTGTTTCATTTTGGGTAAATACTTAAATAGTTATTGGACCAAGGGGACTGGACCCTGGGTCTCCCACTTCTCAGGTGGGTGCCATAAGCAGCAGGCTAGAGTCTCTCTGGTCCACTGACTGATCTCTACCACTGTCCATTTTGTGTGGGGTAAGGCGGGATCATAACTCATTCTCACAATAAACAGCTTAGGCACCTAAACCACTTGTCTCTAGGAGAGAGGTTCCCAGCTGTGGATTGTTAGCAGAGATAGTCCCCTTTCTGCAGCCCAGATTTAGGTGCTGAATTTCATGAGGGGATGGGGCTTAGCACATACCCAGGGCCGTCCCTAGCCCTACGCAGCTCCCCCATGGGGGGGCTGTTTGGGGCCCCAGGCCTCCCCATACCCAGGGTCTGGGAGGCAGGAGCTGTGGGGGGCCAAATTGGGGGCCCCACAGGCCCAGAGTGGCCCCGGGGATTAGCGGAGGGCCGGAGCAGCCCACTCCGCTTCCCTTGCCCTGGCCCCAGCTGTTTCGCTCAGGGGAGGGGACATGGGGGAAGTGATCCCCCCTCCCACTCACCGGTAGCAGCGGGAAGCGGAGCAGCCCGGCCCTAGCCCGCTCTACTCCGCCAGCTCCCAGCCGTGGCGCTCTGCTTCCCGCCGCTGGTAAGAGCCGGGGATGGTCCTTTCCCCAACGTGAGTGACATGGCTGGGGCCGGGGCAAGGGAAGCGGAGCGGAGCGGGCTGGGGCCGCATCTCTCTGCTTCCTGCCATTGGTGAGTGCGGGGGGTGATCCTTTCCCTGCACTCACCGACAGCAGGAAGCGGAGCGCTGCGGCTGGGAGCTGGCAGAGTAGAGCAGGCTGGGGCTGGGCTGCTCTGCTTCCCGCCGCTGCCGGTGAGTGCGGGGTCGCTGGGGGAAGAGGTGGAATAGGGGTGGGCCGGGGGCGGAGCAGGGGGGAAGGGTAAGAGGCAGGGCGGAGGGAGTTGTCCGGGGCCCCACGTCCCCCCTAGGGATGGCCCTGCCCTTTGCGGGGGGGGCTGGCTGAGGGATAGGGCTTGTCGGCGGGGCTGGTGCTGCCGCGTATGCAGCACGCAGCTGCCTAGGGCACCATGAAATTTGGGGCAATTTGGTGCCCCAAATTTCATGGTGCCCTGTGCAGCTGCGTATGCTGCATAAGCCTAAGGACGGCCCTGCACACACCTTCTCCTCAGCATCTCCCATTGGCTAGCTTAGGTGGCTCACTGTTTAGCATGCTGACTTTTGCAGATCACATTCTTAGGTGCTATCTCTCCCCTGCATTGCATCGGGAGCCTAACTCAGGCTTTGTGGATCATGATATTGTTTGAGGGATTTTCTAGAAGTTAGGCATCGTGGTGCTGAGTATTTCAGGGTGTAGATCTGGGACTAAAAATGAGTGAGCACTGCAAAAGATGGTCCTCTATTTCTATGTATTAATTGGTTACAGTTCCTGTTGCATGATAGCTTTTTTTTTTAAATAATCTTTTTTAGAGATAAACCAGAGAATTGCAGAAGAGTCGCCTCTTTCCCCCAAACTGGACAAATATAAGCTGGCAAGATTTTTAGCTGACAAGGCAATCAGGGTATGTGCGTTGACAATAGATTTTAGTGGTTTGTTTTTCCATTTACGATACTGTTTTCTAACAATATTTTCCCTGGGGGCCAGCTGGGAGTTGATCATAATGAGCTAATAGGTTTTTTTAAGTTGTTAAACCCTGTCTGCTAAATGGTTTTTAAAACTGTGTTGGTATTTAAAAAAAATACCTTCTCCCTAGTTTAGACAGGGCTATAGTGCAGATAGCACTGTACAAAGACTGCCCTCATTCCCCCCGCCCCCGCCAGAGCTTTGTCAGTACACATCCTCCTCACGTTGAACTACAATACATTTGCTCTTCTCTTACTGGAATTTGTTATTGCTGAATTCTGTGGGGGTTTACGGGCTGAGGGGAACAAACCCTGCGACAGAGAATAGATAAAGACATAAATCCATTTGACACCTAGATAAGATGGTGATTGCATGCTATAAATACATATCTATCTATCTATCTAGCTATCTATTGATTGATAGATAGATATGGCCAAATTTCATTTGTAACATTGCAGTTCACCTTTATTAATTTGGCTCTCCCAAAATGACAGGGTGATATGTATTCCCACTGTGCTAACCAGCCACTTGTTACTGGAGGGAAATTGCTTAATACTATTGTGGAATAATCAGCAGGATTGCCTTCAGGACAGAGAGAGAGAGAGAGAGAGAGTGAGTGAGAGAGAGTGTGTGTGTGTTTGTGTGTGTGGACAGCTCCTAAGATGTTGTAGGTGCTACTGAAATCCAATGAATACATCTTCAGTGTTTCCCCTCTGGTTTTAAATTGTAGTGCTTGCAGCTTCAAAGGCATTGCACTAGTGTTGATGTAGACCTTACTTATAAAAGATAATCCATAATATTTTTGCAGTGTCTGTGTTTTCATTTTAAAGTATCTGCTTGCAATCTTAGGAAAAGAAAATTTTTACCATCTGTGGACCCTACCCAGTAATTCGTAGAAGTTTAAGGAAAAAAGGATGGGTGGAGAGAAAGTTTTCCATAAGAAGTGACTTACAGGACAATAAAGATGACGAGTGTGATGCTGATTGTGAAGCTGGTGGGAAGAATGGTAGAGTACCTAAATAGCTTTCTGCTTTCACATAGATGTGGATATAACTTTTTATGTACAATGTCCTATCATGTTTTTAATCTTTGCATTTCTTATAACAATAATCAACACAAAATTATCAGAACTAGTCATGCAGATTTTCACTTTTAGTCTCTGATTTTGAGAAAAGAAGAAAAGGGGTTTACAGGGGCTGTAGTACTGAGGGCCAGATGAGCCTCTTGCTGGTAAGTAGGTTAAATTTGCAGATCTGGCTGTTAGGAAATAAATCTTCTTTTTCCTGTAACCTGAACATGTCATCTAGAGTCTCTGAAGGACAATAAACATGCAAACCTACTATGCCATTTTTTGATCAGACAGAAGGAAATCGAGAGAGTAAAGCAGAAAAGCTGAGAATGGACTCGTCTATGACATGGATCCGTGTTTGTCCTAAAGGGAAGGAAGTGCTACCTCCTTGCTAGTGATTCTAACCCCAGCACAAGGAAAATGAGGGGTCCCATTCTTTCAGCTTCAGGAACATTTGCTGTAATGTAAATGGCATCCCTTCCTGCACACTCCAATTTGTATTATCGATGAACTCCTCTCCTCATTTGTTTCAATGAAGCCATTGTATGGATAATTACAATTATGCTTGTACTCATTCTGATTCCCAATGCCTAGTTGTGAAGAGTGTTTAGTAACACCTAAAGATGCCTATGTAGTTAAATAACTGGTAAGCAGAGGATTAATTTAATACAAGAAAGTTATTATAAAAGCATTCATATAGTAGTAGTAGGCATCCTTCAGTCTCGAGAGACCCTGGGTATGCGCTCCGAGAGGTAAAGAATGTACTTAATTGGTTTTATGGCAACTGTGGCTGAAGAGACCCACTCGAGAGAGACAATCTCTGCTGCATCTGTTACATTTAAAGATGATGTTTCGTCCCTTTGGGCTCTGCCTTCTGCGAGCTCTTTTCTCTGCTAAGCTGGACTGCTTCCTCTTGTAACTCTGGAGACCTTTATAGAGCTCTTCTTTCCTAAGGCTGCTGTACTGAGTGTAACCTTCTCAGTTATCCACATCCATGTCCATTTCTTTGAGGTCTCGCTTGCACACGTCATTGAAACGCAATTTTGGGCATCCTTGGGTCTTTTTCCAGATGTCAGTTTGCCGTAGAGGATGTCCTTTGGGATGCGCCCATCATTTATTCGGCACATGCCCAAACTAGCAGTGGCATCCCTGAGGAGTGTTTGCATGCTGGGTATGCTGGCCTCCTTGAGTACCTCAGTGTTGGTGACTCTATCCCTCCCGGAGATTCCAAAGATTCAATGAAGGCAACGCATAGGAAAGCTGTTGAGCCTCTTTTCCTGATGAGAGTATAGTGTCCATGTCTCGCTCCCATACAAAAGTGTACTGATAACACATGCACGATACACACAGTTCTGTGTGTATTCTGTCAGTTTGCTGTTTTGTCATGCCCTCTTGCTCAGTCTAGATAGTGTTGCGGCAGTTTTTCTGATGTGGATTTTGAGTTCTGTTTCAGGTGAGAGGTTGGCTGCGATAGTGGCCCTCAGATATATGAACTTGTTCACCGTTTTGAGTTCATAGTGGTTGATCTTAAGAACATAAGAATGGCCATACTGGGTCAGATCAAAGGTCCATCCAGCCCAGTATCCTGTCTGCCGACAGTGGCCAATGCCAGGTTCCCCAGAGGGAGTGAACCTAACAGGTAATGATCAAGTGATCTCTCTCCTGCCATCCATCTCCACCCTCTGACGAACAGAGGCTAGGGCCACCATTCCTTACCCATCCTGGCTAATAGCCATTAATGGACTTAACCTCCATGAATTTATCTAGTTCTCTTTTAAACCCTGTTATAGTCCTAGCCTTCACAACCTCCTCAGGCAAGGAGTTCCACACATTGACTGTGCACTGTGTGAAGAAGAACTTCCTTTTATTTGTTTTAAACCTGCTGCCCATTAATTTCATTTGGTGCCCCCTAGTTCTTATATTATGGGAACAAGTAAATAACTTTTCCTTATTCACTTTCTCCACACCACTCATGATTTTATATACCTCTATCATATCCCCCCTTAGTCTCCTCTTTTCCAAGCTGAAAAGTCCTAGTCTCTTTAATCTCTCCTCATATGGGACCCGTTCCAAACCCCTAATCATTTTAAAAAGCAACAGAGAGTCCTGTGGCACCTTTAAGACTAACAGAAGTATTGGAGCATAAGCTTT
>NW_020664419.1:32698890-32714667 GCF_002925995.2 Terrapene triunguis | reverse complement strand
ACAGAAAAACTTCAAAAACAGACTCCAACGAGAGACTGCTGAGCTGGTATTGATATGCAAACTAGACACAATCAACTCAGGGTTAAATAGGGATTGGGAATGGCTGAGCCATTACAAACATTGAATCTATCTCCCCTTGTAAGTACTCTCACACTTGCTTCTTATCAAACTGTCTGTACTGGGCTATCTTGATTATCATTTCAAAAGTTTTTTTTCTCTTACTTAATTGGCCTCTCAGAGTTGGTAAGACAACTCCCACCTGTTCATGCTCTCTGTATGTGTGTATATATATCTCTTCGATATGTTTCACTCAATATGCATCCGAAGAAGTGGGTTGTAGCCCACGAAAGCTTATGCTCTAATAAATTTGTTAGTCTCTAAGGTGCCACAAGTACTCCTGTTCTTTTTGTCCATTATGAAGTATTTTACTCCTACCTCTGAAGCAGCTGATATGAAAACTGTTACAGACAGCTTACCTTGCTAAATGGACCACTGGCCTGATCTAGTCTGATCATTTCTATGTTCCTATTACCTTGTGAAGTCACTTAACTGCTATGTGACTCAGTTTCCCCAACTGTATAATAATTATTATTAAATAATTATGCTGACCTGCCTCCAGCAGTGTTGAGGCTTAGTACATTATTATTTGTAAATAGCTTAATGTTTGTTGGATAAAAGGTGCTACAGATGTACAAACTACTTGCACCAGAAAAAGGGATGAGTCATACAATATGATTAATGGGATGTCAGGTCAGGCTAAGCCTGATACCGTAATGAGAGTAGACGGTACTATCTGCAGCTCATAATTAAGACTGCCCTTCACTTCCCATTATAAGGCCAGGTGTCTGCCTCAGGCTGCATTTTTGGGGGAGAGTTTCAGCTAAAATGATTCGGCCATTTCTGAGAACAAGGTTAGGGGAAAAAATGGTTTTGCCCATCTTAAAAACATTCTGGTGACTTTTTCTTTGAGAAGGTCTAGCGTCCCTATGGGTTGGAACAGAGACTTGAATTTTGGCAAGATGGTGGCCTTTTGGCAAGGTGCTGTCCCTATGAAAATCTGCCCATATATGGCCAAGTTCTAATCCTTTGAAAAATTGAAGTTCTGACATACTCAGGAGAGACTTCTTAGAGATGATGGGGAGACTCGGAGTAGTTGGTCAAGGAGACCGGGACCTGGGGGGAACAGTGGTGGGAGTAGGGTAGACAACTCTGATAGGGAGCTGACGTGCAGGGGGAGAATTGGAACTGGCTGGACAAAGAAGCTTGAACAAGGAGCCCCCGGGAGCGGGAGACTGAGATTGGATGAAGAGCCCAAGGAGGGAGATTGGCACTGGGAGCCAGTGGGTTCTGTAGTGAATGAGGCTGTTGTCTGTAGGGCCCCTACCTCATTTTTTCTAGAAATTGAAAGCTGTCTAATGAATGAGGCAGGAAACTGCAGGAAGAAATAGGATGGTATCATGGTAAAGGCCATTTGAGGGTGAACTGGAGAACTGGATTCTATTCTTGCCTCAACCACAGAGTTCCCATGTGATGCTGAGCAAGTCACCTACACTCAACTTTTCACAGATGGTCACTGATTGTGTGTTCCTCATTTCTGAGTGCCCAACTTGATACACTGTTGTCTAACTTGCAGAAGTGCTGAGCACTTGGCTGTAGCTGAAGTCAGCGGGAGCTGTGCTATATAATGCTAAATACTCTGAAAAATCAGGTCTCAGGTGTCTGAAATTGGGCATCCAAAGTTAGTGGATACTTGTGACTTTAATTTCTCTGTGCCTCAGTTCCCTACTGATAAAATTGGAATAAATGGCCAAGCTTGTGAAGGCCTTACACTCAACTTGATGGCATTTTTGTGTTTGTCTGAAGTGTGATAATTTGTGAATGCCACTTCCAATTCCAAAGTTGCAGGGAGTGTTCCAAGCATCAGTGGACAGAAACCTATTGATTTTGAGGAAAGTTAGAAAATGGAAAGAGGGAAAATGGGGGACACCTGGAGCCCCTGCTATCTGGTTAGCACAACCACAGCTTCAAGCAGCTCTGCAGTTGTCTGGAGATCAAACAACTGGTTGATGGCTCCCATTAAAGTCTTCCAGTGTATCTGGGGCAGGGTGGGGGGGACGACCCTGGTATGGGTGGAGGGGACAATGGGGAGCACTCAGAACCCATGTTAGAGAGGAGATTGCAGGGAGAGGCAGGGAGTCCCTGACATAGAGGGAGATAGAAGGGTGGCACACAGGGAGCTTGTGGGGTGGAATAGAGGAATGCAAGAGCCCCAGCATGTGTAATAAACTCCACCCACAAAAGCTACAAAGTGTGCAAGTGCAATCCTCTAATAATACCCCCTCATCTCACAGGAGTGTTGTGAAAATAAAGTAATGTTTGTGAAGCAGTCAGATGCTATAGCAATGAGCACTGTAGAAAAGCCCACAAGGAAATTGATCATTCTTTCTTCAGAGCAGGATTTGAGTAGCATGCAGTACAGAAAGGATGGAGTCACTTAACAATTAGGATAAAACAAAATATTGAATAGCTGCTCAGTTGGTGAGCACCATCTATCCTGATCCTCTGGAAAAAATAGTATGTTATCATGTAATTACAGACTGCATCATAATGCATATGCACAATGGGCAGAATTAGGGTTGCATGGGCAGCCTTAATGCGGGCATTTTCTAAATTTTAGTGTTTGATTTTGTAACCTTAATGTTCTTTTTACATGATTTTGTGTGTGTAATATTCATATTAAAGAAAAAATAATAATTTATGGGTGCTAATGTTCTCAGCCTACAGATCGTGAAAGATAAAATAAATGTAGAGCATCTGTTATAGGACACATAGATACTCTCACAAAATCTGTCTGGGACTGGGGGCTCTTGCCTACTTCTAGCCCTCTGTAGATGTGACTCCCTATTACTCAAAACTTCTGTGGGCCTTAAAACAATATATTTATCTATGTTGTATTATTGTTATATGATTTTTTTTAAAGGCAAAAGAAATGTCTTGTGTGAAGAAGTTTCTGGCCTTGACAGTTCAGATGACATTCATGATGTAATGGTAGGATTACATATGAACTTATTGTTTTTCTTGAAGTATATTTTTAAAAATATGTGTAGGATAAGTTTTGATTTTTTTGTCTCATTTAATTCACTTCCTTTTACTGTCCAGCCACAGTGGGCCAAATTCTGCCTGGATTCAATGGAGTTACACAAGGCAAAAATTTGCCTGCTGGATAGCGGAAGGAAATGGCAGCTAAAGTGCATTTACAGTAGGAAGAATTTGGCCCAGTATCAGCATGGGATGTATTTTGTGGTCCAGCAGATTGGTATGCAGTGCCCATCAAATGTATATGCAGCCCCTACTGAAGTAATTTATACTGTGTTGTACTGTACATCAAATTAACTATGCACTGGCCAGTCTATTACAGATGCTCCCCAACTTACGCAAGCGTTCCGTTCCGGAATGCCTTGCGTAACTCGAATTTTGCCTAAGTCGGAAACATATACCCGACAATTACACACAAAAAAAACCCAAAAAACCCCTCCTATTTCTAGCTTACGGAACTTTTTCCGTAAGTGCGGATTTGCGTAAATCGGGTTTGTGTAATCCGGGGGGTATCTGTAATTGATAACAAAATCTGTGGTCTTGCCATTCAAGGAAGTTGCGTGTCTGATTTATTAGTTAATCATTTAACTTGTATTTACACACCACGCACGCCAACAATTTATTGCACGTACTTAATCCTATAGCATACCAAGTGAAGCCACTGGCAGTCTACGTGGCCATTACTACCTACTCATACCAAAGCTTTACCAAGTTATTTTGGCCATCTATTATGTTGCACTTTCACTGATCATATAGTTCTGGAAGACAAAGATGACTGTCTCTACAGCAGCTCACACATGTCTCTGTGTGAATGGATGCTCAAGATATTAGTGACGCAACCCCGTGAACAAATGAGCAGACTAGAAAATCACCCCATGAGCCAGTCAGTCACCCAATTAAAAAAATGGGTCTTGAGCAGATGACACAAGGGCCTCCAAAGCAACTGTAATTTTTACTATTTTCTTTGGGACTGGGAGTTTCTCAAAAATATATACATATGTCCTGGAGCCTTACAATTCCATTTGTCCTGCAGGCAGAAGAGCGTATGTGCATATGCACGTCAACAAGCCCTCATTTGTTATTCAGAGGAATTCACTTTGGAAATGCTGTAAGGAGCAGATAGAATTAAAAGGCTCTGTGACTATACCTGTTCTCCCAACTAAGTTATCACAGCTATGCCAGTGCACAGCTTCCTGGGCCCACAAAATGGAATCATGGGTATAACTTTGATATACTGCAGAAAATGAGCAGTTGATATTGGATATGTTAATAAAAGTTTCCTGGGTCTTAAATCTGTGGAATCATAATGCAGGTTCTTTTTTGTGCCAGTCTAGGTTGGTAAGAAATGAAGAGACATCCTTTTTTTGGACTATAAAAAAGGATGCAATTAATTACCATAACCTACATTGTGATCAGATGCTGAATCATTATGCGAAAACTGGCTCCTTTACAACTAAAGTAAGTAGATAGTTAAAATCACTTGGCCTTTGGTATTATTCCCACAGTGCACGTGGGGAACTTTATTGGTATTAGGTTTCATGAACAGATTATACAAGGTGAAGGATTAGTGAGTGTTAGTGGTTTTTTAAAATTTATTTTCATATAAATGTGACCAACAGTAACTGATTATAAGAAGTCAAAGCTAAAGGCTTTCCATATATGGGACCAAATTCATCCCAGGTTATTCAGCAGGATGAATTTGGTTTTCTATTGATATGTAACCACAGGGGCATGGCTGATTTTTGGAAATTCTAAAGGAACAATATTCACGTTCTCAGCTCTAAATGTGTGAGGCCCCAACCCTGCAATCAGATCCACATGTGCAAACCCTTGCACCCATGTGAAGCCCTGTTGATATCATTGGTGTTCTATGTGGCATACAAGACTCTGTCTGTGTGGATTCTGTTGCAGAGCCCGAGTGACCTGTATGGTTTGTTTGTTTGCTAAGTACATTGTACGATAGTGAGCGTTTCAATTGCGGATTGATTTCTGTAGGTGGTGGTGGGGAAGGGTTGAGGGAAAGCTAGTTATTAGCTACTATTTATTATTTGTTTTTGTGATCTTATGTCAAAGGCACCTAGGGCTTTTAAGATAGGCATGGTACCATTTTGTTATAGTAATATTTTTAGCATCTAAATAGATTGTTGTGCTATAATTAATGTAATTCTCAAATCTGTTTAAATTAATGAATGAAACACCAATGAAAGGCTTTACTGTTCTTTTTCGAGTTCTTCCTTATGTCCATTCCATGCTAGGTGTGTGTGCGCCACATGCACAGTTGCTGGAGATTTTTCCCTTGGTGGTATCCATTGGGCCGGCTCTAGCGCCCTCTGGTGTTACACACATACGCACTGGTATAATGGGTGCCCCTGGCCCTGTGCCCTCTCAGTTCCTTCTGTGACAGTTGCTGGAATGACTCTTCTTGCTGTAGCAAGGCTTCTTTCCTTATGGTTTGGACTTTCTCTGTTCATATTTTATATAGTTATTGTAGTTAGTATATATAGTTCTTAGTTAGAGTCAGTGTAGTGTTAGTAGCTGTCTCTGTTGTTGAGGGACTTTTTGCCCCAGGGGCTAGGCATGCCCCAGTCCCTGGGCTTCAAGCTGTGTGCCCCGTGAGGCAAGCCGATGCCAGCGAGAGACCTGCACTCTAGCCGTCTAATGTGTCTGGGCAAGTCTGACATTAAAGGGAAGAGCCAGATCTGCAGGGCCTTCAGACCTCGCACGAGAAAGGATAGGGACATTCAGCTGAAGGCCATTCTTGTGAAGGAGGCCCTGAGACCAGCCTCAGAGTTCAGCCCCTCTAAATCAGTGCCAAGCACCTTGACATCCGTGCGGAGTACTCCCCTGGCACCGTGTTCTTCCCTCACCACTCTCCATTCTCGGTGCTGATGAAAAGGTATAAGAAACAGTGCACTGAGGGGGCATTCTCCGGTACAGAATAGGGACAAGCAGGGAGTGCCTAGCGCAGTGAGACCCATATCGGGCCACTCATCCTCCCCTGAGCCTCTGATTGCACTGCTGACTCTGCCTAGAGATCTGGGTCCGATACAGAAACCACCACTGACTCCCCGGAGCAGCCATCGGGGCAGGTGTCTGCTGGCCTCTTTGAACCCCGGAGGCTTTCCAGGTGGCAAAAGACCTGCTGTCCCTCCTGATCCCACTGATCCCTCAAGTCCCCTCGTCAGCCAACACGACTGGGAACAGAAGAGAACAAGGTGCGCTGAGCTCCACCATGGCACCGACCACTGCATCGCCGTCCAGGGGCAAGCCCTCCATGGTCCCGATGCAGCGGTCCCCAGCCCGCCACTGGTCCCCAGTTCCCCGGTATCGCAGAAGCAGATACTGCACCACAATGGTCTTCAGGGGAAGAATCCTCTTCGGAGTCAGAAGGGGAATCCTTTGCTCCATCCAAAGCCTAATGGTACCCAGCCTACACACCAGACTATGGTACCGGCCCTTCTGCCAGCGCCTGGCCACCAAGCCACTGGGCGATGTGTGGCAGTACTGGTGTCTTTGGGGGTTTCCCCCATCACCTGGCCCACCCTTACCATTGCTCATACTCAGTAGTGTCAAAAAGGCGAGCTACTGTCTCTTCCCATCCAGCACCGGACCCTGACTCTGGTACTGACCCCAGTGCCTATATCCAGGAAATGGCCCAAAGGACCTGGTGGAAGTAGAGGAGGAGGAGGGAGACCCATCTCTGGCTCAGGCCTTCTCCTTGTCATCCCCAGACAAGGCAGTCGTAGGCCCTAGTAACCCACTCCCTCAGGATGACTCCAGGGCCCACCAAGAGCTTCTGAAAAGGGCAGCTGCGAACTTGGGCTTGGAAGTTGAGGAGTTTATGGAGTCAGCACACAGCCTAATCAACATCTTGGCTGCAGCTCCTCCCTTCAGAGTGGCCTTGCCTGTTAACGAAGTGGTGATGGGCCTCGTCAGAACACTGTAGCAGACTCCTTCTTCTCTGCCCCCGCACATCAAAAAGGGCAGAGAAGAAATACTATGTCCCAGCCAGTGGGTTTGAGTACTTTTATTCGCACCCGTATTGTGGGGGTCTCTGGGAATGTCGGTGATGAATGAGCGGGACAGAGATGGACAGTTGGGTGCTACCCCCAAAAATAAAGAGGTCAAGAGACAGGACTTGTTTGGACATAAGGTTTATTTGATGGGCAATCTCCAGTTACATATCTCCAACTAGCAGGTCCTGCTGGGGAGGTACGATTTTAATCTGTGGGACTCATTGTCCAAATTTAAGAATTCCCTACTGCAATAGTCAAGGCAGGAGTTCATGGCCATCTTAGAGGAGGGCAAGACTGTGGCCAGGACCTCCCTCCAGGCGGCTCTGGATGCAGCCGACTCAGCAGCCAGGACTATGGCATCGGCAGTCATCATGAGGCGCTGTTCGTGGCTCCATTCCTCTGGCCTCCATCACAAAATTCAGCAGTCCATCCAGGACCCCCCCCCGCCTTTGAGGGCACCTCCCTGTTCTCGGAACAGACAGACTCGAAGCTTCAAGAACTCAAGGGCCACTCTTCACTCCTTGGGCCTTTACACAGTTCCAGCTTCCAGGAAGCACTTTAGGCCTCAGCAGCCGCCTCAGGTTCGTGGCGCCTTCCATGCAGGAGCCCTACAAAAGAAAAGGGAAGGGTTTTAAGCAAAGCCAACCTTTCCCTCCTACCTCAGCCTCCCAGTTGGGCTCTCATAGATATCCTGGAATGGCCAGGCAGGCTTTTGAAGGTATGTCCAAGGGCAATATACCAGTCTCGACACCAGATCCATCCCCCCCTTTGTTTTTGGACCACCTGTCACCCTTCAGCCCAGGATGATTAAATATAACATCGGACCATTGGGTACTGAGTACAGTAACAATTGCTTAGACCCTCCAATTTTCATCCACCCCTCCCTCCAACCCTCCACCCTCGTCTCTCTTCAGGGACCTTACCCACAAGCAGCTTCTTGTCCAGGAGGTGCAAGCCCTCCTACATGTGGGGCCATAGAGGAAGTTCCTCGAGACTTGAGAGGGAAGGGGTTTTACTCACAGTTTCTTAATTCTGAAGGCCAAGAGCAGTCTACGGCCCATCCTGGACCTGCATCGTCTCTACAAATATCTCAAGAAACAGAGGTTCCACCTGCCCTCCCTGGCCTCCATCATTCCCTCCCGGGATCCAGGAGACTGGTATGCCGCCCTCGACTTAAAGAACACTTATTTCCACATCTTCTGTTCCCATGGAAGACAGAGATTTCTCAGATTTATAGTGGGTCTACTACCAATTCACCGCTCTTCCCTTCGCCCTGTTGGCAGCCTCACGGGTCTTCACGAAGTGCATGGTGGTGGTAGCAGCCTTCCTCAGGCATCAAAGCATACAAGTCTACCCATACCTCGACGACTGGCTGATCAAGGGTCAGTTGCAGGCTTAGGTGCAGCACAGCATCAGTACAGTCTGGGCCACCTTCCAGGTCCTGGGTCTGTTGATAAACAAGCAGAAGTCAACCCTTGTTCTGGTTCAGAGAATACTATTTATCGGGGCAGTGCTTGACTTGACCCAGGCCAAAGCCTCCCTACCAGAAGCCCGATTCCAAGCTATGTCGGACCTGATTTTGGAAGTCATGATCCACCCAATAATGATTGTTTGGATCTGCCTCAAACTATTGTGACACATGGTGGCATATACCTATGTGGTGCAGTACACAAGGCTATGCCTCAAACCCCTCCAGATGTGGCTGCCGTCAGTCTATTCCCCGAGCAGACACCACCTGGACTCAATACTCACGATTTTGCCTCTGGTCCTCACTTTGCTGACCTGGTGGAGAGACCCAGAATCCATAATTGAAGGGTTACCCTTTGCTGACCCTCAACCATTGATAACCCTAGTCTCGGACACATCAGGCCTGGGGTGGGGAGCCCACCACAGCAATCTCAGGACCCAGGACCTCTGGTCCCAGGAAGAACTCTCCCTGCATATAAATGTCAGGGAACTCAGGGCAGTATGCTTGGCTTGCCAGGTGTTCCTTCCCCAGATCTTAAGCAAAGTGGTGCAGGTCCTGATGGACAACACTGCATCAATGTTTTACATCAGAGGTGGGCAAACTATGGCCTGCGGGCCACGTCCAGCCCGTGGGACCATTTTCCCCGGCCCCTGAGCTCCTGGCCCGGGAGGCTAGCTGCTAGCCCCTCCCCTGCTGTTCCCCCTCCTCCACAGCCTCAGCTCACTGCGCCACCAGCACAATACTCTGGGTGGCGGGGCGGTGAGCTCCTGGGGCAGTGCAGCTGCAGAGCCCGGCCTGACCCGGTGCGTGGCTGGCTCCAGCCGGGCGGTGTGGCTGCCTATCATGGTGCAGCCGTGCTGCCAGCCGCCGTGCTGCCAGCCACTGGTGCTCCAGGCAGTGCGGTAAGGGGGCAGGGAGCAGGGGAGGGGGGTTGGATAGAAGGCAGGGGAGTTCGGGGGTGGTCAGGGGCCAGGAGCATGGATAGGGGTCGGGGCGGTCAGAGGGCAGGGAACAGGGGGGTTGAATAGGGGCAGGGGTCCTGGGGGCGGTCAGGGAGAAGGGGTGGTTGGATGGGGTAGAGGTTCTGGGTGGGGGGGGGAGGCAGTCAGGAAGGAGAAGAGGGGTTGGATGGGGCAATGGGAGGCAGTTAGGGGTGGGGGTTCCGGGGGCGGTCAAGGAGCAGGGGGGGGTGGATGGGGCAGGGGTCCCGGGGGACAGTCAAGAATGAGAGGAGGGGTTGGATGGGGCGGCTGGGGGCTGTCAGGGGTGGGGGTTCTGGGGGCGGTCAGGGGACAAGGAGAAGGGATGGTTGGATGGGGCAGGGGTCCTGTGGGGGGGCAGTCAGGAAGGAGATGGGGTGTTGGATGGGGCGTGGTGGGCAGTTAGGGGTGGGGAAAAGTTAGGGGCGGCAGGTCTGGGGGCAGTCAGGGAGAAGGGGTGGTTGGATGGGGCAGGAGTCCCTGGGGGGGCAGTCAGGAAGGAGAGGGAGGGTTGGATGGGGCGGCAGGGGACAGTTACAGGCAGGGAGTCCAGGGATGGTCAGGGGACAGGGAGCAGGGGGGGTGGATGGGGCAGGGGTCCGGGGGGGGGGCCCCCCGGGGACACCGGGGGGTTGGATGGGGCAGGAGTCCCAGGAGGCCGTCAGGGGCGAGAAGCGGGGGGGGTCGGATAGGGGGCAGCCTCCCCTAACCGGCCCTCCATACAATTTCTGAAACCCGATGCGGCCCTCAGGCCAAAAAGTTTGCCCGCCCGTTTTACATCAGCAAGCAGGGAGAGGCTCAGTCTACAGCCCTGTGCCAGGAGATCCTCCAGCTGTGGTACTTCTGCATGAAACACACCATTCACCTCGAGGCGTCATCTCCCGGGAGCCTGAAACTCAGATTGCAGATTGCCTCAGCAGATCCTTTTCCTCTCGCCACAAGTGGTCTCTTTACTCAGTCGTCAGTGTCATCTCCCCAGGGGGACCTGTTCACCGCCAGACAGAACAGGAAATACCATCAGTTCTGTTCGCTGCGCAGGCACAGCATGGGCTCCCTCTCCATTGCCTTCCTGCTCTTGTGAGCAGACCACCTACTGTACGCCTTCCCACCAATTCTCTTGGTTCACAAGATCCTCCTAAAAATCAAACAGGACAAGGTGAGGGTTTTCCTGATAGTACCAGCATGGCCACGCCAGCATTGGTTTGGTATATTTCTGGACCTCTCAGTGGCTGTTCCGCTCATGCTTCCAGTCCACCCAGACTTGATTTCACAAGACCACGGCCAGTTGTTTCACCTGAACCTCACCTCTCTGCACCTGACTGCATGGTTGCTGTACAGCTGAATCCTGAAGAGCGAGCCTGCTCGGTCAGGTTCAACAGGTCTTGCTAGGTAGTAGAAAGCTTCCCACCAGGGCAATCTACCTGGCCAAGTGGAAACATTTCACATGTTGGGCCTCTGAACAGAATCTGTCTCCATTCGAATCTTCTCTGCAGTCTATCTTGAACTATCTGCTCCAACTAAATCATCAGGGTCTGGCTTTCTCATCTATTAAGGTTCACTTGGCACCCATCTTAGTCTTCCACCCTCCAGTACAGGGCAGATCAATGTTCTCCCATTAGATGACAGTCAGGTTTCTCAAGGGTCTCTAGGGTTGGGAATCATCAAGAAAGGGATAGATAATAAGACAGAAAATATCATATTGCCTCTATATAAATCCATGGTACGCCCACACCTTGAATACTGCGTGCAGATATGGTCGCTCCATCTCAAAAAAGATATATTGGAATTGGAAAAGGTTCAGAAAAGGGCAACAAAAATGATTAGGGGTATAGAACGGCTTCCGTATGAGGAGAGATTAATAAGACTGGGATTTTTCAGCTTGGAAAAGAGGTGACTAAGGGGGGATATGATAGAGGTTTATAAAATCATGACTGGTATAGAGAAAGTAAATAAGGAAGTGTTATTTACTCCTTCTCATAATACAAGAACAAGAGGCCACCATATGAAATTAATAGGTAGCAGGTTTAAAACAAACACAAGAAAGTATTTTTTTACGGAACGCACTGTCAACCTCTGGAACTCCTTGCCAGAGGGTGTTGTGAAGGCCAATACTATAACGGGGTTCAAAAGGGAGCTAGATAGATTCATGGAAGATCAATGGTTATTAGGCAGGATGAGCAGGAATGGTGTCCCTAGCCTCTGTTTGCCAGAAGCTGGGATTGGGTGACAGGGCATAGATCACTTGATGATAACCTGTCTGTTCATTCCCTTTGGGGCACCTACCATTGGCTACTGTCAGAGGACAAGATACTGGGCTTGATGGACCTTTGGTCTGACCCAAACGGTCTGATGAGCGTTCTTATGTTCTTATGTTCTCAAAAGACTCTACCCTCAGGTTGGCGAACTAGTCCCCCGACCGGAATTAAACTTGGTCCTGTCAAAGTTCACGGGGCCTCCCTTTGAGCAGTTAGCATCTTGTTCTTTACTGCTTCTCTTTTGGAAGGTCACCTTCCTTGTGGTGATCACTTTGGCCAGAAGGGTCTCTCAGATCAAAGCCCTTATGTCAGAACCCTTTATACGATGTTCTTCAAGGACAAGGTTCAGCTGTGCCCCCATCTGGCCTTCCTACCAAAGGTGGTTCGCAATTCCACAGCAACCAGGATATTTTTCTACCTGTCTTCTTCCCAAAACCTCACAAGACTGCTGAGGAATGTTGGCTTCATATGTTGGATGTTAGGCAGGCCCTCGCCTTTTATATTGAGAGAACTAAGCCCTTCTGCAAGTCCATGCAACTCTTTGTAGCAGTAGCGGAAAGGATGAAAGGGCTACCGATATCATCCCAAAGAATCTTATCCTGGATAACTGCCTGTATCTGAGCTTGCTACAAGCAGCGAAGGTTCTGCCTCCGGCCATTGTGACCACTCATTCCACAAGAGCCCAGACTTCTCAGCAGTATTCCTTGCAGTTACCGATTCAGGACATCTGCAGGGCTGCAACTTGGTTGTTGGTGCATACCTTCCCATCCCACTACGCCATCATCCAACAGGCTCGAGACGATGCCGGTTTCAGAAGAGCCGTGTTACAGTCAGCACGCCCATGAACTCCGAGCCCACCTCCGAAAGTACTGCTTGTGAGTCACCTAGCATGGAATGGAGATGAGCAAGCACTCGAAGTAGAAAAAACAGTTATTAACCATTTGTAACTGTTGTTCTTTGAGATGTGTTGTTCATGTCCATTCCATGACCCACCCTCCTACCCCTCTGTTGGAGTTACCAGCGAGAAGGAACTCAGAGGGTGCGGGGCTGGCAGCGCCCCGTATACTAGCGCATATATGCACAATTCCAGAGAGCGCTAAAGCGGGCCCAACGGATACCACTGAGGGAAAAATCTCCGTCAAGTGTGCATGCGGCGCACACACACCTAACATGGAATGGACATGAGCAACACATCTCAAAGAACAACAGTTATGGAAGATTAGTAACCATTTTTTCCCTCACCAATTTTGTTGTGTCTTACAAAAACAAAGGAACTGAATATGTGCAACAAGGTCAAAGGTCTTTATTTAGAATTGGTTTCAGAATTCAAGGTCAAATTTACCATTGCCTGTGTTGCACCCTGACAAAGGGTGATCTCCTAAGTATTGCAGGTGAATGGGTGACAATTGCACTACCTAGCAAAGAGCTGTTCATGTGGCAATAGCAGGGGAAGAAAGAGGATAGATAGGGAGAGGGAGATATCCAGAGGTTAGCTATAATTTTTAAAGTCCTAACTGGCTTGGGACTTGGTTACTTGAGAGACAGCTTCCCACCCTGTGCCATACTGCTACACATACAACCAGCAAAGGTACTAGAGCTTGAGCTCCCTTTTTCTCTGAGGGTAGGTTGGCGGGGGGGGGGGGGGGGGGGGAGGAGCAGATGTCCTCCCATAAAGGTCCCTCAGCTCTGGAACTTGCCTCCTTAGTCTATCAGAGCTCAGATCTGCTGACTTTCCTGTCAGGCAGGAAAGCTTGCTTTTCCTTCCAGGCATTTAGGCTCCAGTTCAGCAAGATACTTAAACACGTGCCTAAGTCCACCTCCATTAAGGAAAGCACTTAAGTATGTGCTTAAATTTTAAGCAGATGCTTAAATACCATTAAAGTCAATGGGACATAAGTGCTTGCTTAACATTAACCAAGCACTTAAGTGCTTTCCTGATTAGGAATGGTTTGCTGGGCCTCAGGGAGGGGCTCAGTCCCTGCGAGGGCGGCAGTCAGGCAGCTCTCTGCGGCTTGCCTGCGGGAGGTCCGCCGGTCCCGCGGATTCGGCAGCATTTCGGCGGCGGGTATGCTGAATCCATGGGACCGGCAGACCTCCCGCAGGCATGCCGCCGAATCCGTGGGACCGGGGACCTCCCACAGGTATGCCGCCAAAGGCAGCCTGCCTGCCGTGCTTGGGGCAGCAAAAAAGCTAGAGCCGCCCCTGTCTGTAATGGAGTGAGCAACCTATTATTTGTTATGTTGAAGAATGATGTGTGGTTGCAAATGTTAATTGCAATGCAGGATGGGCACCTGTTAAGGAATTACGTCCCTTTATAAACAGAAGGAATAAATACACAATTTTCAATAAAGGTCAAGACAGTGCTATCTGTCCTCTTTATCAGTGTACCAGGGAAAATGCCAAACCATCATCTGATCTCTTCCTTACTCTCTTTAAGATTGGACTTTGTTTGAATCTGAGAAATTTGCCATGGTATGTTCCAGCAAATCCAAATACCTTTTTCCCCCGCTGCTATGGTATTTGCATGGATGATGAGAAACATGATTTTATAGGTAAGTCATTTGAGTAGCTTCCATGTTCAATCTCAGGCATTTCTCTGTACTAATAACTTGATCTTGAAAGCAAAGGTCTAAGCAGTGTGGCCTGGATCCAGCAAAGCACTTAAGCACACTCTACTTTAAACATGTCAGGAGTCCAGCTGAAGTCAATAGGACAACTCACATGCTTCAAGTTCAAACTTGTGCTTGTGTTTTGCTGGATCAGAGCTAGAATACTCACTACCTGGCATCCATACAGAGCCAAATTCTGCCCTCAGATTACTCCCACTTAGGTCCCAAAGAGTCTCACAGCTTCTCTGAGTGAAACATCTTTGCAGAGTAGTTTTAGTTCATACATGTTTTCAAATTAAGGGCTAGTGTCATGCACTAACTTGCCCATGTGGACCCTGCTGGCATGTTCCTTAGTGTATATTAATGGTGGTACTGTTTGAGAAAGGACTACACTAAATGCGCACTAGGGAACTTTTAGTGCACTTCAGCAGTGGCCACACAGGTGAGTTAGTGTACAGCACCCTAGTGTGCACTAGAATTTACACCAGGGGTCGGCAACCTAGGGCACGCATGGCAAAGACGGCACGCGAGCCGATTTTGCCTGGCACACGGCTGTCAGCCAGGGTCCTGGCCGCCGGCCCTGCTCAGCCTGCTTCCGGCTGAGTGAACGGAACCCCAGGCCAGCAGGAGGCTGAGCGGGGCCAGCGGCCGGGACCCCAGACCGGCAGCAGGCGCGCCCTCCGGCTCCCCCCTCACCGCGCTCGGGTTCTGCGGCTCCCGGAAGTGTGAGCCGCTGGGGTGCGGGGCCCTGAGCCTGCTCAGGGAGGGGCGGCGGCGGCTCAGACTCCCGGGAGCCGCAGAGCCCGAGCGTGGTGAGGGGGAAGCCGGGGGGGGCGCATGGGGACCACCGCCTGCATGCATCCGCTGCAGGAGACCCCCCCCGGGGGGGCACCGGGCCGCAGCCCGGGCAGGCGCACCCCCCGGCTCTCCCCTCACCGCGCTCGGGTTCTGCAGCTCCCAGGAGTGTGAGCCGCCGCCGCTGCCCCTCCCGGAGCTCCCCCACTCCCACTGCCTCAGCAGTCTGCAGGGGAGGGGCTGTGCCCGCGGCAGCCCAGCAGCATGTTCTGCCTCCACGTGGAGCCAGCGTCTGACTGGCATGGGCATGGTAAGGGGAGTCCCGGGGGGCAGTCAGGGAGCAGGGAGAGGGTTGGATGGGTCGGGAGTTCTGGGGGTCCTGTCAGGGGGCAGGGAGTGGTTGGATGGGGCGTGGGAGTCCCAGGGGTCTGTCTAGGGGCGGGGGTGTGGATAAGGGTTGGGGCAGTCAGGGGACAGGTACGGGGTAGGGTAATAGGGTGGGGGAGTCTCAGGAGGGGGCAGTCAGGGGACAAGGAACAGGGAGGCTTAGGTAGGGGG
>NW_020664419.1:32698321-32698790 GCF_002925995.2 Terrapene triunguis | reverse complement strand
GGGGGCAGTCAGGGGGTGGGAAGTGGGAGGGAGTGGATGGGGCAGGCCTAGGGCGGGGCTCTCCCCCCCGTCCTCTTTTTTGATTGTTGAAATATGGTAACCCTAGGCGAGGGGGGAGCGGGGGGCGCATGGGGGCTGGTGCGCGCATGCATCCGCTGCAGCCTACAGGAGCCCCCGGGAGGGGTGCCAGACCGCAGCCTGGGCAGGAGGGGCGGGGGGGCGCAGCTAATTCCCACTAGCGGCGCTGCTGCCTTTGCAGGGCTGCTGCCCCCCTACACCACACCAGCTCCTCCATGGCTGGGGCTCGCTGCCGCTGTAAGCAGGACGCTCTGGCTCTCCGGTGCCTCCGGAAGGCGGCTTCTCCCTGCCGAGCTGCTGCAGTGGCCCAAGCCCGGCAAAGCCAGTGAGTGGACTCAGGACGGGGGCCACCGGGGTGGGGTGGGGAGGGCTTGCGGGGGGGGGGCTGTGC
>NW_020664419.1:32602404-32697921 GCF_002925995.2 Terrapene triunguis | reverse complement strand
GGAGTTGTGAGGGGGGCAGTCAGGGGGTGGGAAGTGGGAGGGAGTGGATGGGGCAGGCCTAGGGCGGGGCTCTCCCCCCCGTCCTCTTTTTTGATTGTTGAAATATGGTAACCCTAGGCGAGGGGGGAGCGGGGGGCGCATGGGGGCTGGTGCGCGCATGCATCCGCTGCAGCCTACAGGAGCCCCCGGGAGGGGTGCCAGACCGCAGCCTGGGCAGGAGGGGCGGGGGGGCGCAGCTAATTCCCACTAGCGGCGCTGCTGCCTTTGCAGGGCTGCTGCCCCCCTACACCGCACCAGCTCCTCCATGGCTGGGGCTCGCTGCCGCTGTAAGCAGGACGCTCTGGCTCTCCGGTGCCTCTGGAAGGCGGCTTCTCCCTGCCGAGCTGCTGCAGTGGCCCAAGCCCGGCAAAGCCAGTGAGTGGACTCAGGACGGGGGCCACCGGGGTGGGGTGGGGAGGGCTTGCGGGGGGGGGCTGTGCACCCTCCAGGGGAGTTCAGGGGGCGGGGAGGGAACCTGGTCTCGGGAGTAGTCCCTGGGCATGGCTGTCCCCTGGGCAGGCTGGCCCCTGGGGTCTATAAAGGCTCGTTGGGATTTGCCCCTCAATGAACCGATGTGCAGGGGGGGGGGTCGCAAGGTGGAAGTTTCGCCTAGGGTGCAAAATATCCTTGCACTGGCCCTGCTCCAGGAGGTGCGTGCACCCCAAGTTAAGAACTACTGCACTAAACTGATAAGATCTGCATTTTAATTGAATTTTAAATGAAGCTTCTTAAACATTTAAAACAACTTGTTTACTTTACATACAACAATAGTTTATAGACTTATAGAAAGAGACCTTCTAAAAACATTAAAATGTATTACCGGCACGCGAAACCTTAAATTAGAGTGAATAAATGAAGACTCAGCACACCACTTCTGAAAGGTTGCCGACCCCTGATTTACACCCTTGGAGTGCAGACCAAAGCACAGTGTAGACAAGCCTTTTGTTTGAAAATATGCATGAACTAAAACTACTCTGCTCCCAGTTACACTGGTGTAAATGCAGTATAGCTGCATTATTCGATAATAGGAGGAACTCAAGAATGTTTACCCTAAGGTAGATAATTTATTTCCTAAATCTTTATTTCTTCTGAATTTCTCAGAAACCTAAAGTAGATCAATTAATCATTCTTCTGTCAGATTCTAGCAATTAAGGCATAATTTTCATAGCTGAGGAGTTCTGCCCAAAAGCAATTTTTAAACCTTCCTGGTGCATGAAAGAAGAGGATTAATTAAATAATTTCTTTATTGCTTTTTAAATTGAGCTTCTGTCAATGAAGTTCAAACTAATTCATTGCCTAAATCTAATACTGCTAGAATTTTTTTAAAGTCTTTTAGAGATGTGTGGGTTAGTGACAGGTCAAGTTTATGAGCTGTTTGTTTGAAAACAGGAAACTATCTACTGTTTTGTGAAGGTTCATCATTCTTATTTCACTCCACTGAAAATTTTTTGTTGCATGACTGCAATACAAATTGAAAACAAAGTATCTACAAATTTTCAAGGCATCAGAAACACCCTGCAGGCATTATAAACTGCTCTTGAGAGCCAAATATTTCAAGCGTCATAAATAAGTGATGTAACAAAAATTGTATTTTCGTTTAATGCTACGAAGTAAATTTAAAGTAGTAGTATATTACAGAGTGATCTAAAAGGGATCTCGATACTTGACTATGACTATGGAATGTACAGTGCAGCTGGGAGGAGGTGGAAGGGTTTAAAGGTGGTTCTTGTGCTCCCCACTTTGTGATGCCAGTCAAGTGCCTGGCCTGAAGGCTGCTTTATTATATTTGCTACCAATTGCCCAAAGTGACTGGTAAAACAGTTAGTATTCATGAAATCCTTGGCCATACCGAACCACAGCTGTGTACCACCAGAGGATTCCTATATAGTGGGGTGATCTAAGGGCAGACATTTTGGATTGAAGTCGGCCCTGCATTGGTGGTGCAGTATAAAGTGGTCACAGTGCATGGAAGAATCTGAGTTAGGATGTGCATATGACCTGTTCTTTTTACAGAAAATAATTTCGGTCTGGAGTAATGAGTCATTTCATTGAATTTATTACTTCAAAGGCAAATTTCCTGCTCTGTTAATTTTTAATGCCAAGCCTCTTAAAATAGATGACATTATACAATACACCGTAGAAAGAACAGTAAATGTATGTATTTGTGCATATATTTTGTATATGGAAATATGTAAAACCACAAATTATCAAGAACGCTTTTTAGTGAGTTTTCAGACTTTCAAGATGCATTTTAAAATAAGAGTCTACCATCTTTTAATGAGCTATTTAAGATGAACGAATGGTGGTTGATACTGTGATGGACAAACTTCATAAGATTTTGATGTGTGGTTTGGTTCAGTTCAGATAAAATCCACAAAATCTAGGTGTTGGTGAAAATTTATCTGAACTTTCCAAGCCCTGCCCACACAAACCACATTCTTCAGTAGACACACAGCCCCCAGCCAACCACTGGTCCTGACTTTCCTTTGCCTCGTTATAGGTTGTCTTTGTTGAAGGGGTCTGACAGTCTTCTACTCTGTCTTCTCTTTACATGGCAAACAGGCAGTAGACTACTTTCAGGTTTATTAAGGGGAATAGCCAGTCTCATTATTTCTCTTTGAAGGGACTGCAACTTGGTTCTTTCACCGCTGTGGGGTATTCTGGGACAATGCAGCTATTTTGTTGTTCCCTGGGATTTCATCAGGGTCAGTCAGATGTCCCGCTAGATCCTCTGTTTGAGGACTGACCAAGTGGCCTGCTACCCCCTCAAATTCCTGGTATTGACAATCTTCTGTGGGCTGGCAGCTTGACAAAACCCATCCTATTTTTCTTAAGTAGGACCCAGAAATGTTTTGCTGGTTGCATGTTGCTGTCTCTTTCAACTCTATAGTGCTGTGTGATGGGGACACTTTATAGTCCAATAAATGACAGAATGAGGATTTCTAAATAGCACATTGCACACTATGGATCCAGCTGTGATGGGTTCCTCCCGGGGTGCCACCTGGAACGGGGGTACCACTGAGCCTCCTGACCCACCAGCCTGGGCTCCCTCTCACACTGTACTGTTGTGACAAACTGCAAAGCCCTTCAGCCTGCATTTTCACCAGCATTCACACAGGTAGGGACACACCCAGCTGCAGTTACACAGAGGCTCTCAAACTACCAGCTTCCCAGCCTAGGACCCCAGAGCAGTACTGTTCTGCCCTGGTCAAATCTGGTCAGTATGGGTTTAAATCCCAGTCAGCCTCTTCCTCAATGTGAAGAGAACAGTGCACACTTATGATAATCAAGCAGAGATTTTCTACAACCACTCCAGTCAAAGTTCACTGGTTTAGATTAAAACATAAAATAAATTTATTAACTACAAAAGATAGATTTTAAGTGATTGTAAGTGATAGCAAACAGATCAAAGCAGATTATCTAGCAAATAAACAAAAACGCAACCTAAGCTTGATATACTAGACAGATTGGATATGAATAGCAGATTTTCACCCAAACTGATGGTACAGGCAGACTTGTAGATTCTTCAGGCATAAGCTGCATTAGCTTTACAGCTTGGGTTTCTCAGGTCTTCATACACAGGCTAGAAATCCCTTTAGCCTGGGTCCAGCACTTCCCCCAGTTCAGTCTTTGTTCTTCAGGTGTTTCCAGGAGTCTTCTTGTGTTGGGAGTGAAGCATCACAGATGATGTCACTCCTTGCCTTATATAGCTTTAGCATATGGCGGGAATCCTTGGTTTCAAAACTTGGTTCCCAGACCGGTTTGTGGAAAAATACTGACATCCCAAGATGGAGTCCAGAATCATGTGGCCTGGTCATATGTCCTTGTAGAGTCATAGCAGCTATTACTTACAGGCTGTCTGTAGCATTCTCAGGAAGGCTCACCAGGTGGAGGATAAGCTTCTCCTAAGGCCTATTGTTTTTCCTAATGGCTCATTGTCCTGAATAGGCCCTTCCCAACCAGCTATCTAGACTGAAAGCATCTTGTCTAGTGGGCGTCACCCAGGTGTAACTACATTTGAAGTACAGATACATAGTCAGTATTTATAACTTCAGATACAAAAAATGATACGTGATAATCATATTAAGCAAATCATAACTTTTCCAATTACACCTCACATGACTTATCTTGCATAAAATACATCATACTTATGCTATAATAATATCATAATAATATCACAATGAAGAATATGGGGTGAAGTGTCGCACCAGCATCAATATTCTTTCACAACATCCACATCTCAGAAAGCCACAGATAAATGTGCTGGAATCATAGAATCATAGGACTGGAAGGGATCTCAAGAGGTCATCTAGCTCAGTCCCCTGCACTCATGGCAGGACTAAGTCTTATCTAGACCATCCCTGACAGGTGTTTGTCTAACCTGCTCTTAAAAATCTCCAATGCTGGAGATTCCACAACCTCCATAAGCAATTTATTCCAGTGCTTAATCACCCTGACAGGAAGTTTTTTCTAATGTCCAACCTAAACTGCCCTTGTTGCAATTTAAATCCATTGCATTTTCTCCTATCCTCAGAGGTAAACTAGAACAATCTTTTATGTACTTGAAAACTCTTATCATGTTTCCTCTCAGTCTTCTCTTCTCCAGATTAAACAAACCTAATATTTTTCAATCTTCCCACATAGTTCATGTTTTCTAAACCTTTAATCATTTTTGTAGCTCTTCTCTGGACTTTCTCCAACTTGTCCACTTCTTTTCTGAAATGTGGCGCACAGAACTGGGCACAGTACTCCAGTTGAGGCCTAATCAGCGTGGAGTAGAGTGGAAGAATTACTTCTCGTGTTTTGCTTACAACACTCCTGCTAATACATCCCAGAATGATCTTTGCTTCTTTTTGCAACATGGTTACACTGTTGACTCATATTTAGCATGTGATCCACTATGATCACCAGATCCTTTTCCGCAGTACTCCTTCCTAGGCAGTCATTTCCCATTTTGTTTGTGTGCAACTGATTGTTCTTTCCTAAGTGGAGTACTTCACATTTGTCCTTATTGAATTTCATCCTGTTTACTTCAGACCATTTCTCCAGTTTGGCTCAAACATTTTGAATTTTAATCCTATCCTCCAAAGCACTTGCAACTCCTCCCAGCTTGGTATTGTCTACAAACTTTATAAGTGAACTCTCTATGCCATTATCTAAATCATTGATGAAGAGATTGAACAGAATTGGATCCAGAATTGATCCCTGCAGGACCCCACTCGTTATGCCCTTTCAGCTTGACTGTGAACCACTGATAACTACTCTCTGGGAACGGTTTTCCAACCAGTTATGCATCCACCTTATAGTAGCTCCATCTAGGTTGTGTTTTCCTAATTTGTTTATGAGAAGGTCATGTGAGACAATATCAAAAGCTTTACTTAAGTCCAGATATACCACATCTACCACTTCCCTTTATCCACAAGGCTTGTTGCCCTGTCAAAGAAAGCTGTTAGGTTGGTTTGACATGATTTGTTCTTGACAAATCCTTGCTGACTGTTACTTATCACCTTATTACAGTAAAAGCTGTGTTATCTGGCACTTTACCAACTGGAAAGCTCTAGAAACTGGCATTTCTGATATCCATTAAAAGTCTAGTTGGTGCAGGGCCGGCAGGCTCCCTACCTGGCTCCGCGTGGCTCCCCAGAAGCGGCAACATGTCCCTGCTGCTCCTAGGCGGAGGAACGGCCATGGGGGCTCCATGCACTGCCCCCACCCCGAGCGCTGGCTCCACAGCTCCCATTGGCCTCCCTTTGGCCTCCCAGGAACTGCGGCCAATGGGAGCTGCAGGGGCAGCGCCTGCGGGCAGAGGCAGCACACAGAGCTGTCAGGTGCCGCGCCTCCGCCTAGGAGCAGCAGGGACATGTCGCCACTTGTGAGGAGCCGCCCAAGGTGAGCGCCGCCCGGATCCAGCTCCCCAAAACCCCTCCCGTGCCCCTGCCCCGAGCCCCCTCCTGCACCAAAACTCTCTCCCAGAGCCTGTGCCCCAACCCCCGGCCCTGAGCCCCCTCCTACACCCAAACTCCCTCCCCCTCCCCTCCAATATAAGTCTCAGTTAACCGGAATTTTTGACTTACCAGCACTCCTCATTTCCCCAACATGCCGGATAACCAAGTTTTTACTGTATCTTCTAGGTGTTTGCAAATAGATTGCTTAATTATTTGCTCCAGTATCTTTCCAGGTATTGAAGTTCAACCGACTGGTCTGTAATTCCCCAGGTTGTCCTTCTTTCACTTTTTATAGATTGGCATTCTATAGTGGACCTAACACTGGATTACCACTTTGTAACTGGTAAAGATTGATTTTCTGAAGTGATTACAGTAACTCCTCACTTAACATCATCCCAGTTAACGTTGTTTAGTTGTTACGTTGCTGATCAATTAGAGAACATGCTCATTTAAAGTTGTGCAATGCTCCCTTATAACGTTGTTTGGCAGCCGCCTGCTTTGTCCACTGCTTGCAGAAAGAGCAGCCCATTGGAGCTAGCTGGTGGGGGCTTGGAACCAGGGTGGGCTGGCAGCCCCCCCGTCAGCTCCCCGCGCCCCTAAGTTCCCTGTGTGGCAGCCGCTCAGCAGGCTATCAATTGCCGGGCAGTTCAGCTGTCCCTCCCCGCACTGTTGTGTACTGCTCCCGCCCTCTGCCTTGGAGCTGCTCCCGGGAGCCTCCTCTTGCTGTGTGGGGAGGAAAGAAGGGTGCTAATGTCAGGGTGTCCCCCTACGCCCCAGCTCTTGCCCCCCCCCGCTCCTTTACCCCATTTCCACAGAGCGAGGTGAGGGGGGGCGGAACACAACAGAGCTCAGGATGGAGGGAGCTTGCTGGCAGCAGCTGCTGTCTCAACTTGCTGATCTACCTAAAAAGGCAGTGTACTTAGAGTAGGGTCAGCATACTTAAAGGGGCAGTGCACGTCTCTCTCTCTCTTACACACAAGGTGTGTGTGTGTCTGTCTCTCTCTGCCATGCTGTCTCCCCTCCCTCCATTCTTGCTGCCTTGTAGAGTATGAGGCTACATTAACAACAACGGGTTAACCCTTGAGGGCTCAGCCGAGTGCTAGTTCATCATTTAGCAGTAAGGCATTTCCTGGAAAATATCTTGCCCTCTTCCACCGTCTAATTTCCCTGGAACCTAACCCCCCCATTTACATTCATTCTTATGGGGAAATTGGATTCACTTAACATCATTCCAGTTAAAGTAGCATTTTTCAGGAACATAACTACAACGTTAAGCGAGGAGTTACTGTACTAGGTTTTCTACTTTTTATAAAAGACTGATGTGTGGCGTGGAAAATAGTATTTATGCTTAGTAATGTTTTTCATACAGTTCTTATGAAAACCACATTCTTTTAACAGGATTATCCCTTTGTGGGCGTTCTGTTTAGTGGATCAGAATCTAAAATAATATGTTATGTGTTTTAGAGGACTTCAGGAATACAGCAGCGTGTAGCATACTCAAATGGGTCATCAGTCTTAATGCCTGTGATAAAAAAACACAGAAGTCTAAAGGAAAAATTAATAAAGAAGATGTAGGCCAGAAGAAAGGTATTTCTTAAATATCAGTGTTAACATTACAATTATTGGTGTCGAAAAAGGGCCGAGGAATATCTTGTTCATCTGTAATTAAACTGCATATTTTTAGAGGACAAATATTAGCTTTTTCCTGTAATAACTACAGTGGCCACCATTTAAAAAGTCAATTTTTATCAACAGTTATCCCAATGGTATTTGACAGACCATATTAATTTCTGACACCTGTAGATCTGTGATGGATAGGATCTGTTAAAAGACAGTTTTAAAAGGACTTGTTCTCTACTGGAATCGAGCCATATATTAAAACTTTATGCATCTGAGAGTGCAGGAACATTTTACTTTTGCCTAATGCTTCTTTGTGTCCCTCAAAAGTAGCTTGTAAATTCCCCTTCAATTTTTATATATAGCTAAATCTCCTCCAAAGCCTATGCACTGAAAATAGGTTGTAATTAAGCAAAGTTATTAATAAGGTTTTGTAGGGATAGTCTGGGGCTCGATCATGGTCCATCTGATGTCAGTGGGAGGTTTTTGCCATTGACTTCAGTGAGTTAGATCAGGTGTGATGGCTGGGCTTTCAGGGTTGAATAGACATGTAACTATGGAGTTGTGCATCTAACCAGATGTGCATGGTTACTAGGTGTGCCTATGGAACTTTCATAAAGGCAGCTGAGCCTGCTGCAAGGTGGCTGTGCACTTTGGGGGAAGTTAAACATTTGGGAGCATTTTGGGAAAGGCCAGGAATTAAATGCCATACAAAGATTTCCACAATGGTGGGGCTGGAGCTGAAAAGTCAGGCCATCCCAGGCTATGCGTGGGTAGACACTGGCCTGGGTTGCTCCTTAGTGCCGGTCAGTGCTGCAGAGGCTAAGTGTGGGAAACTGCAAAAAATACATACAGTGGTTTGAGCATTAGCCTGCTAAACCCAGGGTTGTGAGTTCAATCCTTGAGGGGGCCATTTAGGGATCTGGGCAAAAATCTGTCAGGGACTGTACTTGGTCCTGCTGTGAAGGCAGGGGACAGGACTCGATGACCTTTCAAGGTCCCTTCCAGCGCTATGAGATAGGTATATCGCCATATTAAAAAAAAAAATCTATGGGAAATCAGATAAAAGTGTGGAAAGTTAAAGTGCTGTTTATCTAATAAAAGTGTAAGGAGGAAGTACAGACAGAAGAAAAATATGAGAAAACTAGACACAGTCCCAGCCCTGTCATACATTAAGTACACACAAACAGACTACTTGGGACCTAGTCATGAGGCTAAACATCCATGTCATCCTGTTCATATTGCAAGACTTCTGCCTTACACTAGAAATGGAAAAGAGGATTGACAGCTGTACCCAGACCACCCCCCACTGAGCTCCCTGCAGTCAAACCCCCACCCTGATGAGCTCCACCACCCTGAGCCCCCACATCCAGACCTCCACGCCACTGACCCCCAATTAGCTGCACCCAGACTCCCACCCCACCAAGCCCCACTCCCCCAGCACCCAGACCCCCCATTGAGCCCCAACCACTTTCACCTAGCAGCCCCTGCAGAGTCCCATTGCCTCTGCACCTGGAACCCCGCCCCCAAGGAGCCTCTGTGCATCCAGATCCCCCCACACCTAGACCTCCCACTGAGCTGCCCGCCCCCAGATTGTCCCACACAGAATCCTCTCATCCCACACCTGGATCCCCTATGCCCCCGCACACTTCGATCCTGCCTGGTTGAGTTGCCTGCCCCACACCTGGTGTGCCTCACACAGAGGGCAGGGCCCAGGGTGTTTCTGGGGCAGGCCCAGGCCTTGTGCTCTGTCAGGGTCGGGTGTAACCTGACCACTGAGTCCGTGTCCCCGGGGTGGGGGATGGGGAGGCTGCAAGGTGATCTCCTACATTAGTGCAGCTAGTGGCCTGTGCTCCCCACTGCCATGCTAGAGCCTCTGCATTTATTTATTGACAAATAAAACTTGCAGAATTTTGCAGAATTTTAAAATATTGTCCACAGAATTTTTAATTTTTTGGTGCAGAGTGCCCTCAGGAGTAATCATGATGGACTAGACTAGAGCACCACTGTCTCTTCTTGGCAGGGGTCCTGTCACCCTCACACTGGGCTTTTAGTCCTGCTTTAAGTGGCAGTCTCAATGTAACTTCAACTAGGGAGTCATTGCAAACACCTTCGTAATGTATTCATTTTTCCGTTCTCATTTTGTTTCTGTTGTACAAAACAATAAAAACTCTCAAACTGAAAAAAGAAATCTATTGCAGCCAGAAGAAAGCCATCAAATGTGAGAGATTCCCCATACGCTGGGGAAGACTTGCTTCTCTAATTGTACGTATGTTCCAGAAATGTACTTACCTCACTGACATGTCCTAAATCATCTGCTTTTTTTTAGATCCTGTAGATTCTGATGAAAAGGAAATCAAGCAACTTCCTGGAAAACTAATAGACATGGCTTGCCAGGTTTGTGAAACCTACCTTGGGCAGATGGAACACGAGGACATTGACACAGCAATGGATGCTTCTGCAGTTCTTAGTGAGGAGGAATGGAAAGACTTAATTGAACAGTACTACTGTCTCATTCAGTAAGATTTCACAACTCCAATTAACTGTTTTGAATTAAAGTCCTGATTAAGGGTTAGGTTATAATTCCCTTACTCATAATGAGTAGTACTTTACCCCACAAATAGCCCCATTGTAAGGGGTGTAAGATAATCTTCATTGTGAGTAAATGTATCACATTTTGGCCCTAAATGTAAATTCAGATTAGAAATAGACCCTTAATTCCAATAAGAAATACTATAATCATAGATTCATAGAAGATTAGGGTTGGAAGAGACCTCAGGAGTTCATCCCGTCCAACCCCCAATGTGTTGTCAAGTATCAGAGGGGTAGCCGTGTTAGTCTGTATCCACAAAAACAATGAGGAGTCCGGTGGCACCTTAAAAACTAACCGATTTATTTGGGCATAAGCTTTCGTGGGTAAAAACCCACTTCTTCAGATGCATGGAGTGAAAATTACAGATACAGGCATAGATGTACTGGCACATGAAGAGGAGGGAGTTACCTTACAAGTGGAGAACCAGTGATAACAAGGCCAATTCAGTGAGGATGGATGTGGTCCACTCCCAATAATTGATGAGGAGGTGTCAATATCAAGAGAGGGAAAATTGCTTTTGTAGTGAGCCAGCCACTCCCAGTCCCTGTTCAAGCCCAAATTAATGGTGTTAAGTTTGCAAATAAATTGTAGCTCTGCAGTTTCTCTTTGAAGTCTGTTTTTGAAGTTTTTTTGTTGAAGGATGACTACTTTTAAATCTGTTATTGAATGTCCAGGGAGATTGAAGTGTTCTCCTACTGGCTTTTGTATGTTACCATTCCTGATGTCTGATTTGTGTCCATTTTTAATTTTATGTAGAGACTGTTCAGTTTGGCCAATGTACATGGCAGAGGGGCATTGCTGGCCCATGATGGCATATATCACATTAGTAGATGTGCAGGTGAATGAGCCCCTGATGGTGTGGCTGTGGGGACAGAGTAGGCAACGGGGTTTGTTACACGGATTGATTCCTGGGTTAGTGTTTCTGTGGTGTGGTGTGTAGTTGCTGGTGAGTATTTGCTTCAGGTTGGGAGGCTGTCTGTAAGCGAGTACTGGCCTACCTCCCAAGGTCTGTGAGAGTGAGGGATCATTTTCCAGGATAGGTTGTAGATGGTTGATGATGTGCTGGAGAGGTTTTAGCTGGGGGCTGTATGTGATGGCCCGTAGTGTTCTGTTATTTTCTTTGTTGGGCCTGTCCTGTAGTAGGTGACTTCTGGGTACCCATCTCGCTCTGTCAATCTGTTTCCTCACTTCGCCAGGTAGGTATTGTAGTTTTAAGAATGCTTGATAAAGATCTTGTAGGTGTTTGTCTCTGTCTGAGGGATTGGAGCAAATGCGGTTGTATCTTAGGGCTTGGCTGTAAAATCCTCCTTCACGTGGGTCCATATGATGAAGATGTCATCAATGTAGAGCAAGTAGAGGAGGGGTAGTAGGGGACGAGAGCTGAGGAAGCGTTGTTCTAAGTCAGCCATGGAAATGTTGGCATATTGGGGGTCATGCGCGTACCCATAGCAGTGCCGCTGACTTGAAGGTATAAGTTGTCCCCAAATCTGAAATGGTTGTGGGTGAGGACAAAGTCACAAAGCTCAGCCACCGGGTGTGCCATGGCCTCATCAGGGATACTGTTCCTGACAGTTTGTAGTCTATCCTTGTGTGGAATATTGGTGTAAAGAGCTTCTACATCCATGGTGGCCAGGATGGTGTTTTCAGGAAGATCACAAATGCATTGTAGTGTCCTCAGGAAGTTGGTGGTGTCTCGAAGATAGCTAGGAGTGCTGGTAGCATAGGGTCTGAGGAGAGAGTCCAAATAGCCAGATAATCCTGCTGTAAGAGTGCCAATGCCTGAGATGAGTGGCTACCTCACTACAAAAGCAATTTCCCCTCTCTTGGTATTGACACCTCCTCATCAATTATTGGGAGTGGACCACATCCACCCTCATTGAATTGGCCTTGTCAACACTGGTTCTCCACTTGTAAGGTAACTCCCTCCTTTTCATGTGCCAGTATATCTATGCCAGGATTTAAGGTGCCACCGGACTCCTCGTTGTTTTTGTGGATACAGACTAACATGGCTACCCCTCTGATCTTTAGTTCTATTCATCAAAGGAACTCAAGCATTATACAAATATATAGGGTCAGATCATCAGCTGGTGTAAATCAGTGTATACTGATTTTAATGGAGTTACTAAACTTAGCACATGGAAGGCCTACCATAGCACATGGCTTAGCAGTGCACAGCCGTACTACACAACAGTTCAGGATGGAAGGACAGGACACTGTTTACATTTGAAACTACAGCGAGAACTTATGTAGGCAACATGGAATTATCTGAGGTGCACTCTGGCCAGGACAGTAGGGTTTTATCATGCCTATTTTTACGAAAAGTGCAATGGGATTATTCTATTCAGGTTTTTATGCGGCTCTTATACCATAGTATCTGAGTGCCTTCCAGTAAACTAGATGATTATACATCTGTCATGTGATGTTTGTTCTCTCATCCACTCCCAGAGGGAAAAGTGTGCACAGCAGAGTGCCTTGTTTTGATAGTGTGTGTCCTTTTATTTTTTTAAAATAAATATGCCTGTTGCTATGTGTTCATATTAGAGAAGGCAAGGTCAACGAACTATGCCTTTGATTTAGAGCAGAAAGTGAAAAGGTTTATGATAGATCTTAGTGTCTGGGGGAGTTCATACCACATTCTTGGACAGTCCCCAGGGAAAGTTCTGTCTCCCACACAGACAAGTTTTACTGTTGAGAATTCCATTGTTCCAGAAGAGCGTAGTTGTGGACCACAGTCTTCGTCCTGAAGTTTTAAATGGTCTTTTAGATATCCTGGGCATGGAATAAAGTCCAGGACCTTGAACCTGATTCATTATTCTATGGGAAGCCAGTATAGGGAGTGGAGGACAGGTTTGATATGTTCCCAGTAGCCTGTGTTGCTGAGGAGAAATGCTGTGGCATTCTGTACTAGTTTCCTAAATACTGATGGCTTTGTGCCCAGATATATTGCATTGCTGTAATCCAGCCAAGAGATGATGAAGGCTGAATAACTGAGGCAGGTCTTTGCCCACCAGGATGGGACAGTGTTTCCTAGCCAAGCAAAAGATGGTAGAAAGTGTTACTAGTGGATACTGCTACGTGAGAGCTCTGGGTCAGCAAGGCATCCAAGAGTACAGGCTGAATTGACCAATTGTGGGAGTGTATCTTCAACCAATGTGGACTGCACTGTGGCTGTAAGATCTTCAAAGCTAACAGAATGTTGGGAATCATTAAGAAAGGGATAGATAATAAGACAGAAAATATCGTCTTGCCACTATATAAATCCATGGTACGCTCACATCTTGAATACTGCATGCAGATGTGGTCACCCCATTCAAAACAGATACATTGGAAATGGAAAAGGTTCAGAAAAGGGCAACAAAATGATTAGGGGCATGGAACAGCTTCCATATGAGGAGAGGTTAATAAGACTGGGACTTTTCATCTTGGAAAAGAGACAACTAAGGGGGGATATGATAGAGGTGTATAAAATCATGACTGGTATGGAGAAAGTAAATAAGTCAGTGTTATTTACTCCTTCTCATAACACAAGAACTAGGGGTTACCAAATGAAATTAATAGGCAGCAGGTTTAAAACAAACAAAAGGAAGTATTTTTCACACAACGCACAGTCAACCTGTGGAACTCTTTGCCAGAGGATGTTGTGGAGGCCAAGACTATAATAGGGTTAAGAAAAACTAGATAAATTCATGGAGGATACGTCCATCAATGGCTATTAGCCAGGATGGGCAGGGATGAAGTTCCTAGCCTCTGTTTCCAGAAGCTGGGAATGGGTGACAGGGGATGGATCACTTGATGATTACTTGTTCTGTTCATTCCCTCTGGGGCACCTGGCATTGGCCGCTGTCGGAAGACAGGATACTGGGCTAGATGGAACTTTGGTCTGATTTAGTAAGGCCGTTATTATGTTTGTCTTATGTTCTAAAAGGCTTTCCTCTGCCCACCAGCATCACCTCTGTCTGTCTTACGTTCAGCTTCATCCAAGAGCTGAACTCAATCAAGCTCTGGTGGTAGCGATGTGGTGAGTGATCGGAAGAGCTCTGTATCATCTACATATTGCCAGCACATGAGTCTGTGTCATCTGACCAGTTAACCTAGTGATTGCATATAGATTTTGAAAAAGATCAGAGAGAGAATTGGTCCTCGTGAAACCCCACAAGTCAGGGGTCTAGTTGTGGAGGTGCAGTTTCCCATCACTACTTGTTGAGATCATCCTTTCAGGAAGGATTCAAACCATTTTAGCATATTACCCTGGATCCCTGCCACCTGTCTCAGGCAAGATAGTGGAATCTCATGGTCAGCAGTGTTGAATGCTGCACAGAGGCCCAGGAGAATAAGAATAGATGTCTGTCCTCTATCCATTGACAGATCATCCATGAGTGCCACGAAAGTGGGTTCAGTTCTGTGTCCTGGCCTGAATCCAGATTGATCCAGGTCTAGAATGTTACCTTCAATTAAAGGAGCTCATTGTTGGCCTCTTGGTAGCTTCTCTATGAACTGCTCAGGAATGGGTGGATTGATGATGGGTGGTAGTTGGCTAGGACTAAACTATTCGAGGTGGGTTTCTTCAGTGTAGGTTGGACTATTCCATGTTTGAAGGAGGAAGGAAAGATTCCTTCTCTGAATGAGGCATTGGTTCATTCCGTTGGAGTGGCACCAGTTGTTCATGACTCTCTTTCACAAGCCATGAAGGGCATGGGTCAGATTCACAAGTCTTGGGTCAAGCCTCCTTTAGGGTGTCCAGAACTTCCTGCTAGGTGAATGTCCTGAACGCTGGGAATGCAAGTGAGCTCTTGGTTGGTGGAAGTAGAGCAGATCCATCCTGTTTGAGAAGACTTCTCGAATGGGTGTGATATTTTCAGTGAAGTAGGATGATTGTTCTTAGAGTGCTTGGTACTTGGCTCTGATAAAGGTTGCAGGCATTCAGGATTGATGTGGCAGTTTATCACACTGGATAGCTCCTGGGGGTGGGATTTGGCAGCCTCAGTGGAGGCTGATAGGAAGGTTCTCTTGGTCTGTAATACAGCTCAGCATAGGCTTTGAGGAATTCATTATGTGTCACCCTGTCTGAATCAGCCTTTGTTTTCTTCCATTGGCACGCAGTTTTCCACTCTTGTCTTCATCCAGCACAGGGTGTCAGAAAACCAAGGAGGACTGTGTGTTGATGGGGAGAAAGGGACTGTTTGGGGGGCAGCATATTAATGACTGCAGCTAGTATAAAATGGTAATGATTCACCAGGTCCTTGACTTCTCATTCTGTGGGTTGGGTCTTTTAGCAGACTTCGAAATTCATTGGAGTCTATAAGTCATCGTGGTCGGATCAGGATAATTGGTCTTTCTTGTTGCCCAAACAATGGAAGGTCTCTGACCACTGCCTTGATGATGTAATCGTTAGTGTCCAGGAGACTAACATCTTGGTTTTAAATCTCATCTATTAGATGATACTTCCAGCAACACAATACTTCCTAAATCATATTGAGTGCATTGTTTTAGTACTGGTTTGGAGGGGTATCCGTACAACCTCTTCTTCCAACAGTATCGAGGGGTCTGAAGGCCTACCATCTAAGTACTGATTGAGCCTGACCCTGCTGAGGTAGATGAGGCATGACAGGTTCACAGAGTGGCACAAAGCCGGTTGCCAGACATAAAGATTATTTACCTTCTTTTCCTCCTCTCCCCCAGAATGTGAAGGCTAATATTCTCAAGAGGCTGAAACCACAACTTACTTGTATTCGTAAGATTTGATGTTTTTATATGTTTGTATACAGCAGCTATGATCTTACCCACGCCATCATCTTGATAACTAAGCAATTAATAAATGTAGATTCTGATCCTGCAAGATGCTGACACCTCTCGAGAAGCATCCACCCCTTTCTCAACTCACATTTGATTTAAGCACGAGTTGAGTGGAGTGAGCACCATTCAGAAGGCACTCAGCACCTGGCAGGATCAGGAGAGCATACAGGACCAGAAGTTTTACAGGGAGAAGGAGCTCAGATAACTCAATGCACATGTACATGGGCCAAGGATTACATAGATTGCATTCTCAGGGACTCTTTTTGTTCTGTCTTTGTACCTAGCACAGAGGGTTCTTGGTTTATGATTGGGGTCCCAAAGCACTACCACAATATCGATAATAAACAACAGTATTACTATTTATTCATTGACACTAAGGTTCTAATTGACTTTGAAAGTAATCTTAGGCTGATATTCAGAACATAATAGCAATAGAAATAGCATAATAGCAACATAATAGCACAGTATAAATAAAGGAAATGTATGATGTAGTCATATTGCTATTTGACTGTACAATAAATCTGTATCTTGTTATACGGACTTCCACACAATTGCTCTCATAGCCTGGGGGTGGGAGGAGGAGAGGAGACAATACCCAAAATAAATGAGCTCAGTAACCTGTGAGACTTATTTCTGTAAATCCATAATCTAATAATTTCTATCACTGTAGCAAGAAACACTTCATACTGTACTTTAAAAAAACAAAACAATATTGACAACTGTATAAGCTAAATTCATAAAATGCTTCTTCTAAAATAGTTATGCATAAAGTATTACCTTTTAAAATTTTGTTTGTTTGTAGTGAAGGTGCTGTCATTTGTAGTGCACGTAATTACATTACACAATGTCAAAAGATTCTAAGCAAAATCATGTCTACAAACCCACAGCAAGACATAGACGGTAACCACAATATCTGGATTATTAAACCAGGAGCAAAATCTCGTGGCAGAGGTAAGAGCTTCTTTTGTTTTTTTAATTTAAAGTGTTTATTATTACCCAAAGTTGTAGGGTATCATCTGGAGAGGCAACTTGTAAATGTACTGTATACATCTGCAGTTCGTTCCACCAGGCCATTCATAACTGCATAAACATTTCCAATCAGAACCTTTCCCATTTTCTATGCAAGAGTCATTTTTACACGGTTTTGAACATCTTACCTTTATTACTTTGTGTATCTTGGGGAAGGAATAGCAGAAGGGAAACTTGTCAAATCCTGCAAAAAACTTTAAGTATGTGCTGAAGTGCAAGCATGTGAGTAGTCTTATTGTCTTCAATGAAAGTCCTTTCAGTTAAGGTCAGTGGAACTACTCACATGCTTAAAGTTGAGAACATGCTTAAATGCTTTGCTGGATTGGGCCCATAATCGCTAGGTTACAGGTAAATCTTTCAGGGGTCAGGTAAAATATATGTCTTTGTTTGTCTGAACGATGAAGGTTTAAAAAACATAATTAATGCAGGCAAACGGGGGGGTTTATTTGTTTATTTTTGTTTAATTCTACCATAACAGGTCTCTTCCTGATGATCTATCAATATTCCACTATTGTTCCTGCATGCATAAGTAGGATAAATGGAAATTCTCTTTCACGTATAATCTCTCATTTTCGTACACTGTCAGCTACATACATTATTATTAGACACTAACATGCATATTATTTTATTTTTTTTCTCTTCCAGAAATAGTGTGCAAAAATAGACTGGATGATATTCTGAAGCTAGTAGAAGCAACAGATCAATTTCCAGTAAAGGACCACAAGTGGGTGGTACAGAAGTACATTGAGACACCATTGCTAATTTATGATACTAAATTTGATATTAGACAGTGGTTTCTTGTCACTGACTGGAACCCTCTGACTATATGGTTCTATAAAGAAAGCTATCTGAGATTTTCTACACAACGTTTCTCCTTAGACAATCTAGACAGGTAACCAAGGAAGTATAAACAAAAATTTTGCTATACAGAATAGTGAATGAACGGGCTGAAAAATTCTGCAGTATGTCAGGTCCCTGAATTTTGACCATGGAATTATGGTAGTGTTAAAATTTCATAAAACCAGTCTATGCTAATGGTTTGACCTTCTGATGATTTTCTGAAGTTGCATTTAGTTACAGTGTGTAAACAGGGGTCATGGTGGTATGCTTTAATTAGACTCTTAGTGTCAGTCAGCAGTTGTCATAACTTAAAATAGTGATTCTTACTGTGCCCTCATCCATATGAATATTATAGAAAATGTAATTTTAGAGCATTTTAGAATATTAGGGGATGTTTGTTCTTTTATGTATGCTGTAGTCTGTTTATCAAATATTCAAGAAAAGCGATAGGCGAACTGTGGGAGTTTTTTGGGGAAATTCTATACAACTTATTAAAATTGAACAAGTGTTAAATATCTCCATGGGGACATATTTTTAGCAAGGGCCATACCAGAGATTGGGAGTGGCAGGATATCTGGTAAATTAATCCCTTGTAGATGCTCTATCAGAATACTTACATGGCACCCATCACAATGCCTAATGACCATTAACAAATGTATCTTCACAACACTCCTTTGAGATAGGGTAGCATTATTATCCCCATTTTATAGACAGGGAACTGAGGCATGGAGAACTTAAGTGACTTGCCCCAAGACACAAAAAGAGAGTGTGACAGAGCTGAGACCTGAACCCAGTTTTCCTGAGGCCCAGGCCAGTGTTTTAACCACAAGACCATCGTTTGTCTTACATTAGAGGGGAATTAATGAAGGAAACTGAAAATAGGTTTAATAATCAAAACCCTGAGATTTTAATATGAAGATAATTTGTTCTAATGTAATATGTTTTTTGCATTTTTTCAACTGCCTGCTATAATTGTGGTGTCCTCTCTTCACAGCTCCATTCATCTTTGCAATAATTCTATCCAGAAACATTACAAAAATGCTGCAGACCGGAATCCTCTATTGCCATGGCACAATATGTGGACAAGCACCAAATTTCAGGAGTACTTACAAAAGAGAGGTCGAGGCAATATGTGGCGAAATGTTATCTATCCGTCCATGAAAAAAGCCATTACCTACACCATGAGGATGGCTCAAGAGAGCGTTGAAGCCCGGAAGAGCAGTTTTGAGCTGTATGGGGCAGACTTTATTCTTGGAGAAGACTTTAAACCATGGTTGATTGAAATCAATACTAGCCCAACAATGTTCCCTTCTACACCCGTCACAGCAGAGCTATGTGCGCAGGTACAAGAAGACACAATTAAGTTAGTTACTGAGAAGAAACGTGACAAAAACTGGGACACTGGAAAATTCGAACTTCTCTGGAGGCAGGTACGAATAATTCTACATCATTCACTAAAAAGATGGAATTTAATTTGGTGATTGTTTTAAAATCTAATTAACTTAGGTGTATGGAGAAGTAGCTGGAGAATTTTGCCTAGCAGTACCTGTAGAGGAGTGGCACTTGCACTTTGTGGCCATAGCCCCTCCCTTGGCTATATGAGGCAGCACTGCCCCTAACCCTCTCAGTTCCTTCTTACCGCCTATGGCGGGAGTCAGAGCTCTGTGTGGTCTTAAATTCACATTCTGTCACTAGTTTAGTGTTTTTTCTAGCTGTGTATACTTTGTAATACCCTTAGTGCTACTTATGTTTAGTGAAGTATTCCCCTGTGATGCCCTCACCATTGTTTAAACATTGTCTGTCATGTGGGGGAACAGTCCCTAAGAGCGATTCCCACACGTGGTGCTTGTTGTGCTTGGGTGAGGCTCATGTCAAGAAATGGTATTCAGTCAGTAGATCGTTTATTAAATTGACTCAAGTTGCAAGCAACCATTGCCTAAAACAGCACCTGCTTGAACAGGCCATGTGGCCTGTTTCAGCACCAAGGTCCTCATTGGTCAGGGGTCGCCCTCAGGTTCCAAGAAACCTTCTGCCTTGCACTCTGGAGCAGGCACCTTTCCAAATAGACTGAGGAGCTGTTCCCCATGTAGCGTGCTGAGGAAAAGGTCTCATAAGACCAATCGAGACTGCTCCTGGTCTCATGTGGACTCTCCCGTCTCTCTCAAGAAGAGCGTGGACCGGCATGGGGTTAGTGCCGGTACGCAGGATGACGCGGGTGCCTCTAACCACTCCCCAGTATCGAGTACGGGAGCTATAGACCCTGTACCATCGATTCCAATTCTGGCCCCACGGCGTTCGTTGAGTCCGGTACCGATGAGGGTGACACCAGCACCAACTGTTTTGATATCGGCAGCATACCACGTGGATACAGATCTCCTCCAACTTTCCATCATGACCTCTCCTTTGGCCCAGGACTTGGTCAGTGTTGCGTCATTTATAGCCCCATTGGCTGGAGGGACTGCTGAACCCTTGGGTCTGTTGGCATTGCATCCCTTCCTCACTCTGTGGAAGCAGAGCCAATACTGGGCTTGGTACCTGGGACCTCAGCACCAGGAAATTCCATTGCAGTTGGCACCGTGGATGTTACCGTGGCAGCTTTCACTGCCCTTCACTTTGGCACTGTCAGCTGTTTTGTACTGCTGCTGACTTCAAGGTCAACACCATTTCTGGCACCAGCGTACTCGCTGCTGGTGGTACCTCTTCCATCATTCACACTGGTCTCTGACTTATTTTGGGCAACGGAGGAGTCAGACCAGTTACTTGCTCCCTCAGTACTGTCTCCTCCTTTATCCCTGGAAACCCAAGGTTTCTTGGCATCGAGGTCGGGATCTTCCTCCTCCCGCTTTCCATCACCCAACCTACATTGGGGACCATTCATGGAGCGGTTGGTATGGGGCTTCTACTGGCCACTAATGCCCGACCCTTATCAGTAGCTTCCATGTAATCCATGGCATGCTCCTCAGTCGCAGAGGTTGCACTCCTCAGCTTGCTCTAAGGCAAGGTTGCCAGGCAAATCAGTGGCAGGATCTGTGAACCCACAGCAGGTTCAGGCACCAGTGAGTCTTTCCTGTGCAGAGCCCATGGAGCTGTCCCTTCCAGCTCTGCTAGTCCAGGAATGGGAGCCAGCCTTGATGCAGTTAACCACCTCTTCTTCGTCCCCAGATGATTCATCAGTGCCTGGTTCTTCCTCTCCTCCAATACCGGAGGATTTCAAGGCCTGTCAGGACCTTTTGCGGTGCGTGGCCCCTTCCCTGGGCATTCGGGCAGGATTTCTGCAGAGAACTCCCATAAGTTAGTGGATATCCTGCAGCCATCTGCTCCTGGGAGAGTAGCCCTCCCTCCTAATGATGCATTCCTAGAGCCTACACAAGTCCCCTGGAGCACACTGGCTTCAATACTGCCTACTGCAAAGTGCATGGTGAAATGCTGTTTCATCCTGGTGCAGGGATTTGAGAGTTTGTACTCCCATGTGGCCTCAAACTCCCTAGTCATAGCTGGAGTGAATGACAGAGCCCGGCAGAGCAGGTTTAAGTCCACTCTTAAGGACAAGGACTCCAAAGGGATGGATTTAAGGCGCAGGAAGATCTCCACCCTGCAAATGCAGATCACGAACCAGCAGACATTGTCCAAGTATGACTTTGTAAATTGGACAGATATGTCTAAGTTAGTGGGCCAGCTGCCTGAAACCTCCAGAGAGCAATTTTGGGAGTTTGTCAGCGAAGGCTGTTTAGTGGCCAAGATGTCGTTTGCAGTCTGTATTGAACATTGTGGATACTTTGGGCAGAGTTTTGTCCTCTCCGGTGACCATGAGAAGGACGTCCTGGCTGCAGAATTTGGGCATTGCTTCTGATGTGCAGCAAACTATAGAGGATTTGCCCTTCGGTGCTGGGTGTTGTTTTCAGACAAGATGGACAAGACCCTGCACTCCTTCAAGGATTATAGGGCCACCCTATGTTCGTTGGGGGTGTATACACCATCAGTGCAGACAGCAACAGTTCTGTCCACAATGCACCTTTTGGCAGCCTTTTTTCTCTCAAGACAGTTGGATTACCCCAGAAAGGGGCATAGATCCCAGAGGAGGAGGCATTTGAGTCTGGGTTTCGACCAGTCAACACACCCTCCCTTGGCACTCCCCAAGCGCCCATTTTGACTCCTTGGAGCAGAGCAGAGGTCCAGTCATTACTCCCTTTACTCTGCCTCTGTTTGACAGGCTAGCTCGCTTTTACGATGTTTGGGGCTAGATTACAAGCTGGGTCCTAGCATCATCAAATTGAGCTAAGCTATCCAGTTCCTTTCCACTCCTCCCCCGCCCCCATCTGCCCTTCCCACCCCTCTTCAGGGCCCCCTCTTATGAGATACTGCTCCTCGAGCAGTCTTCTCTTTACTGGCCATGGGAGTGCTGCTGGAAGTTCCTCTGGAACACCAGGGTCAGAGCTTCTGTTCCTGGTACCTCCTGGTTTCCAAATCCAAGGGAGGAGTAAAACCTATTCTCGACTTCCGCAACCTCAACAAATATATCAGATACTTGCGGTTCCATATGGTTGCCCTTTCAACTATCCTCCCCACATTGACTCAGAACAACCTGCTTGCTGCTCTGGACCTTCAGGATACTTACATCGATGTGGCGATTCTCCCGAGCCACAGAAGATTTCTCTGCTTTGTTGTGGTGAACCACCATTTTCAGTACACAGTCTTTCCCGGGGCATCACACTGCACTTACTCGACTGCCTGGGTCTCATCCTAAACACAGGAAAGTCAACAATGGTCCCCACTCAGAAAATCAATTTCATTGGGGCCCTAATAGACTCTACGAGTTCAAGAGTATTCCTGCCCATCAACCGTTTCTAGACAATTTGTAGCCTTTCTCTCAGTCTGCAGTCCCAGCCTTCCATGACAGTTCACATGTGCCTGAGGCTCTTAGGCCACATGTCTGCATGTATACAGGTGGTTCAATTCACAAGGTTGTGCCAATACAGGCTCAGGACTGTTTTCCTTCCATCCCTTTACCCCCGGACAGGTTAGTCCTCCTCCCTCAGTCAATCCTGGACTCCTTGCAATGGTGGATGGTTCAGGGGAATGATGTCAAGGCATTCCCTTGATCTGGCCCTTACCAACCAGGACTGCTGTCACGGACACCTCTTTGATAGGTTGGGGAGCCCATCTGGGGTCGCTGAAGGTTCAGGGCCTGGGGTCAGAGCAAGAAGCTCCACTGCATATCAATGTCTTGGAGCTTTGGGCCATCTACAATGTCTGTCTCTGTTTCCTAGACCGCATCAAGGGTTCAGTAGTTCTCATACTTGCCAATGTGATGTTTTATGGGAACAGGGTGCTCTCCCAAAAGGCAATCAAGTTGTGGCTGTTCTGGTTCAACGAGAGTATCACGACAATAGCCGTTTGCTTGCCTGGGATCCAGAATCATCTTGCAGACCATCTCAGCAGGAATTTTTCCCTGAACCATGAGTGGTCACTGAAGCCCAGTATTCTGCAAGTCATCTTTGGAGTTCAGCCAATGCTGGTTAGTATCCAAGACATCTTGGAGTATTTGCTGCATCTTCAATCATCGTACCTTAATGCTTAGCTCTTTAAGGGTGCGCCTGGTGGCAAACTTAGCTTTTCATGCTCCCATTCTTGGAAGACGGTGGCGAGGTTCTTGAAAGAAATCCTTTTTCTCCATCTGCCCGTGATGAACTGGCTTCTTTGTGACACCTTAACATAGTCCGAGTGGCTCTCATGGGACCTTTGTTCGAGCCTCTGGCATCCTGCTCCTTTCCTCTCATGTCAAAAAACTACATTCCTCATGGCGATAACATCTGCGAGGAGAGTGTTTGAGTTGCAGGGTTTGATGGCAGAGCCTCTGTATACACAATTCTCCAAAAACAAAGTGACATTGCAGCTGCACCCGAAATATTTGTCGAAAGTGGTCTTTCAGTTTCATTTAAACCAGGCGGCATATTTGCCTGTGTTTTTTCCTAAACTGTATTCATTGCCAGAGGAGCATCATCTTCACACATTGGTTGTCAGACGATGGCTGGACAGGACTAAACCCTTTCAGGCTTCCTCTTGTTTGTTTGTGTCATATGCAGACCATATGAAGGGACAGGCAATCTCTTCACAGACGATCTATAAGTGGATAACTTCCTGCATCAAGACTGCATATGAAGTGGCTTCGGCTATGCCCCCTTTATGGGTGTGAGCTCAATCTACAAGAGTGCAATAGCATTCTTAAGTTATGTCTCAATGTTGGATATTTTCAGGGCTCATTTATCTCACCATTGAATTTTGGCCTTTGTGTGTTTGAGGTCATTTAAACAAAACACTTCCTTTCTCAATGTTAGCCACCTTTAATGAGTAATGGCTATAACTTTATTGCTTCAAACTGATGGGTCAGTTGGTAACTATACAGTGTGCTAATCTGGTTCAGAGTTCTTACAGTGGAAGGAGCAGGATGCCGTATTCTAGAGTCATTGCAACTGACTGAGGCCAATGTTAATCTTCATGTTAATTAGTAAATTATTTTAGTGTTCTTTTTTTATACTGATTGATATATCTAAAGTGAAGAAAAACAGAGCACAATAAATTAGTTATTCAGTTAAAACAAATTAAATAAGATGCTTGCAGCACCAAGAGTGATTATGATGCAAGTTCTGGCCTGCTGTGCCCCAGAGGGGAACATACTTGAGGGAGAACAGATGGCAGTTTTACTGTGTGCTGTCTCTGGGACTTGAACCAGTCAGGTATGACTTCAGGCTCTGATCCTGCAAACACTTATGCATATGAGCAATCTCATGTGTATGAAGTTAATCATGTGCATAAGTGTTCACAGGATCATGGCTTTGATCTATGCTGGTTGCAGTGGAGGCTGCAGCAGATGTACAGAATCAGTTAATTCCCTGGCTTCTTAGGCCATCCTCTGTTCACCTCACATAAATCCAGTTTTTGGTATTGCCAATTTTGATTGGTCAGTTTAGTCACAGGGTAGTGTTTTATGAAATAGAAAAAAAACTAAATTTAGAAAAATTTTGATTTCATCACCAAAAATTGAATTTAAAAGAAACATTCTGGCAGAATTCAGAAAACAAAAAAAGGACTGTTACAAAAGCAGTGCAATTAAAACCCTTTTGAATATGCTGACTTTCCCCTCATATTTTTATTTTAAAAATTTTGGCCAGCTCTAATAAATACCTGCTTTCTTAGCATTATTTTCCAGGAAGTATATTACACCTGTGCTGGCTTTGTTTCTGGGTACAGTTCAAGATGTTGATTTTGAGCTATTAAGCTCCTTTTATGGCTTTTGTAGGTTTTTTGTTTCTTAGAGGGATAGCTCAGTGGTTTGAGCATTGGCCTGTGAGTTCAATTCTTGAGGGGGCCATTTAGGGATCGGGGGGTGGGGGGAACTGTCAGGGACAGTACTTGGTCCTGCTAGTGAAGGCAGGGGACTGGACTCCATGACCTTCAAGGTCCCTTCCAGTTCTATGAGATAGGTATATGTCCATATATTTTATTTATTTAGAGACTGTGTTTTACCCAGAAAGTAGAGATCAGCTGGGATGTTCAAGCTAACAATCCCTAGAGTCAGTTACTGTGTTTGGAGCAGGCATTCTCAGGGGCCAGTCCTGGAGATGGTCTGTCATTCTTAATTTCAACCTACAAGGCATGCTGTAAGGCTTATGCTTTTACCGCCGTTTTTTCTGAACAGTGGGTTGAATGAGGAGGATTTTAATTGTGTTGAAAAGTTTCTTTCACCTTATTGATCATGATTGTTGTGGTAATTTATTATTTCCAATACCGTAGCACCAAGGAGCCCCAATCAAGGGTCAGGGCCCTGTTGTGCTAGGCACCGCAGAGACAAGTATCAAAGAAGAGGGACTCTCGCCCAGCAAGTTTACAGTGTAGGTGTCAGACAGGGTGCAACAGTTGGGTGATACAGACAAACAAGAGTGACGGGTTTGATAGGCTGAAGTAACCATAAATCAGAGTTTAGTATAAAAGCAGAAGTCTCAGTAGTTTTCCATTATTATTTTGTTCATTTTCCTTGACCAATGTGTTAGGCCCATTATATAAAGTGGAAACATAGACAGCATGTAGAAATTAGTAGCTTTAGTAAGTTCTAAATTATGCAGTTTTTGTCACGGGTGTGGAATCCTTTGTCACACAAAGTGCTGTATGACCCCATTTTATAAATAGATGTAACCCATGAAACAGTAGTGTCTTCATTTATAATTTAGTCGTACATGATTCTGTTGAGAAATTTAATTTCTTTTTTGTGTCTCTCAAGCCTCTTTTGGATCTGCCGCCGTTCAATGTTACAGACCTTTTTGTGGAAGGAGTTGGTATTAAGAGATCAAGGCAGAAAGCTGCTCCCATCACTAATTTTAATTTTCTTGACACATTAGCAAGAATACCACAGACAACTGAGTATGCCGCACCCAATCATGAAAAACAAGGAGAATCAATAGGAACTGTAAATAACAAGCAAAACATCAAAATGAAAATTGAAAAAGCTATTTTTTGCACTTTACCTAAGCCTCTCAAGAGGCCACCAGGGAAAAGTTGTAAAGTAAGGGATGCACATGTGAAATCCACTGGGCACATAGATTTTCCCAGCTTAGTTTTACAACCTACACAAAGCATCACAGAGATGAAACATGTGCAGTATATAAACAAGGCAAAAGGAATAACAGATTCAAGCTTTCACAGAGTAAATCAGACAGCCTCTACCTTTCAAAATATGAATCCCTTGGACTGGCCTTTACTTCAACCTTCCAAAATATCAGGTAATATCTGTTGTTTAGCATTATTTCACTATAAATTACATAAAAATACATTTTAGAGGGAAAGTAGAAATTAGGTATACAGCATAAGTTTTTGGATAGCTTAGCTAGTTATTTGTATACTAGTATCGTATTCTCTGTTATTTGTCTCTCTAATATAAATAGCCCCAAACTTTTCAGCCTCTCCTTTGGAAATCTCTCCATGCCTCTAATAAGTTTTGCTGCTTGCCTCTGAATCCCCTGTATTTCTGCTGTATTGTTTTTGAGACAGAGTGATCAGAATGGGACACGGTATTCTGGGTGAGGGCATACCATTTGTATATATAATATAATGGCATACTATATTTTGAAGATTATTTTCTATTGCATTTTTTATACAGCATACATCTTGTTTGTTTTTTGGACTGCCGCTGCCTATTGAGCAGAAGTTTTTATTAAGCTATCCACAGTAATGCCCAACTCATTTTTCTTCTGTGCAGAGGTCACAAGTCCTTATTATTTCTGCTAGTGATAGCTGGCTAGTCTCTTTCAACCTCCTATTGTCTCTGGATGGCTCAAGGGATTGGTACTGGAGTACAGAGACTTTCACCTCTGTATCACTAGTTCACATGTAATCCAGGTCAGTAGTGACCATAATTTGTGGGTGCTGGTCGTGGCTGCTGGATATTTGGGGACTATGCACCAGTTCCAGTGGACTGATATTCACATTACTATTGAAAAAGTGCTATATAGTATAACTGAACACAGTTTTTTTGAAGAGTTTATTATGATTTTGCATAATAAGGACTTTTAAAATATGGACTTCAGTTGAAATGTGTGTTAATTAATTACTGCTTTATTTTTTTGAAGGTTTGCAGAACAGCAACAAGAAAATTCCATGCTTAGTTTGTGGAGACACTTTCCAGTTGGAGAAAACCTGTAAACACTGCAGCTCCTTTTGTGCAACAGTACTGCAAGGAAGTTCATATTTACCTATGAATGATTGTTCTACCCCCGAAAAGAAGGTGACCAGCAACAAGATAACTGTTCATAGCAATGTCTTCCCTGAAAACATATGAGTCCATTCTGAGTACTCCAGTCTTTTAAAGGCGTTTTTTGAAACAAAAATAGAACTGTACTAGCCTTGCATAAACAGATGTTGAAGAAAAAATATTTGCCATGAGCAACTCAAAGATAATATTTAAAGGCCTTGGGCTGCAAGAGCTGGAGATTTTTGTAAACCATGGCTGTGTCGGAGACTAACTGATTATACTGAAGCCAATTAACAAAGTTTACTATTACAGCAGCTCTGTGGCCAATATGCTGGACCCAACTGTGTGGAAAGTTCAAAGAAATACAGTGAGCTCTCTTTTTATGTCATGCAATACTCCCTCCATTTTTGCATCTGCAATCCACTGTATGATGGCCATCTTGTAAACAAGAGTTTCATCAGCTGTAAAAACTCTTGTGTGTCAGTGAATGGGAGTGGAAGGGCTTGCCAACCTGTCCACTGGCACATAGTGTAGTGTAAAAAAAAACACATTGTGATATCTTTTTCTTGGAGACACCTGGGGAAGAAAGGAAGATTGCTTATGATCAGTACCTTTTTACAAAATATCTTCTCAGGATATCTCCCCGTACTTTGGGCTATGGTCCTTTACTGCTCTTCCATGGTCCACATGTCAGTTAAGTCAGACAAGGTGAACCAGTTAAACCAGCCATTTATCTCCCCGCCATTAATATGAGGACAGTAGTGGCAAAATGATTCTATATTCTTAGCTTTTCTTCCTGAATTGACCAAGGAATGGACCTCATCTGTGATCCATGGAATAGCCTATCTTCCAACGATGGGCTATGGACCCTTTAAAGATGTCTAGCTGACAGACGCCTGTTCTATTTGTCAGTCAGGAAAGAAACCACCCTAATTTAGAGTGTCTTGGGGATTCCTCAGGGTGCTTATTGGAGTTTCTTTACAATACCTGTCAGAATCCAGTTCCCATTTTGTCAGGAATAGCCAGTGCAGAATTCCTAATAAGTTATTCCACAACCCGGGGCTTAAAATCAGAATTAGCCTCTACATCTCCAAAGCTCAAGAGGAACAAAGAGTTTCATAGAATCAAAATGTAAAACACACTAGTGATAGAAACTGCCTGTTATACCAATCAATTTATCTTACTGCTACTGCAGGGTTTTTTATTCCAGTACATTTTCTTTTTGTTCAATCTATTTCAAAAGTCAGGAGGGGTTGGTTTCACCACTACTCCCAAGAATAGACCCAGTGGTTTTTGTGATAGTTCTGGCACCTTGTTTGAGTGACAAGGGTACATCACACTTGAGTGTGACTGATCTTTATTAACTGGCTTCAGTCGTGACATAGCCCAGCATTACAGAAAGTCAGCACGTTCTGACTCTAGTGGCTGCTCATACAGTTAGGATCAAGTTGCAAGTGGCTGAATAAATCTATTTCAGTTAACTGTCTGAGACAGAGAATGTGGGGGTAGGCTCACAAGGCCCTGGAAAAATGCTGGCAATCTGATTATGGTTACACATTCCAGGATGTGAAATACTGACCTCTAGAGATTTTTTTTTCCAACCCAAACTATTGAAGGTGCCAGATACATCCTTTTCATGCAAAAAAGCAAGCAGGGGTGCATAGGAGATGATAAATTAAATCCTATTCTTTCATTAAAACAACTTGTATTTGCCATAAAAGCAGCAGACAGTGGGTGGGACTGCAGGGAAAAGAGAGCCTATGCATAAGACATGCTATAAAAATGTCCAAGACCAAGCAAATCATCTGGGAACCATAATTTGAGCCTATGTGAATGATCCTTATTATACCAAGTACAGACATCTTTTAAGGTCACCTGATATCAGAAGAGACATGCAAACAGACTGCATTAATAAATATGAGAATGGTAATCTTGAATCCCAGTAAACAGAGTATCCTGTATGTCAGTGGTTCTCAAAGCCGGTCCGCCGCTTGTTCAGGGAAAGCCCCTGGCAGGCTGGGCCGGTTTGTTTACCTGCCGCGTCCACAGGTTCAGCCGATCACGGCTCCTGCTGGCCGTGGTTCACCGCTCCAGGCCAATGGGGGCTGCAGGAAGGGTGGCCAGCACATCCCTCGGCCCGCTTCGCTTCCTGCAGCCCCCATTGGCCTGGAGCGGCGAACCGCGGCCAGTGGGAGCCGCAACCGGCCGAACCTGCAGACGCGGCAGGTAAACAAACCAGCCCGGCCCACCAGGGGCTTTCCCTGAACAAGCGGTGGACCGGCTTTGAGAACCACTGCTGTATATGACAAGGTGCTGAGTGAGAAGCACTTAATCAGCCCCTGCCACTCCAGCCCCAATCCAGGGGAATGGATTGGGGCTGGTTGGATATCCCTGTGTCTGCCTGGTAATGGGCAGCACCTGCCAGCCTCATTAGCCAGAGCTATAAAGACTGGGAGGAAGCCAGGGGAAAGGTGGCAGGGGGTGGGAAAGGCCAGGCAGGCAGGCACACAGGGAGGTGAGAGCCTTCTGGTCTGTTGCTGGCCAGGCCTGCATTTGGCAAAGTTGCACCTGCACCTGTACATAGGTGGAAAGTGGTGGTGGGAAAAGAACTGTAAATAAAGAACACTGGTGTTGCATCAAGTTGAGGCGTTCCTGACTGGTTGGAGAGGGCAGCAGGGGCTGAAACCAAAGGGGCCCAGCTTGCTCCTCGCTACACTGTAATAAGTAAATGATCAACAAGAATGGTACAAGATATGGTCAGCTGACTAGGATTGAAATGTGCACCAAAACCACCTGCTATATAGCATGCAATGTTTTTATTTGAGATTAGATGATCACCTCCCACTCAGGCCCCTTTTACACTGTGTAAAAGGGCTGGAGTGGCATAAGAGGTCCTAAAAGCCACATATCCAGCCAGGGAGGATTCCCCCTGCCCAAGCTCTGTGTAAGGCTGCCTTCTGACTTGCCAACCCTTACTTAGGGGCCAGGGGTGGGCCACAGCACATGGTGCTGCAGAGGTTCCAGGCAGTGCAGTGGATCATAGGACAGCCCTGGGGTGCTACTGTAATTTAGACAGGCTCCTAGGACTATTTAAGATATGCTGGGGGGTCTCCATCCCACAAAACAGTCCAGGATTGGGAGGGCACAAAGGTGGCTGAAAACCACCTTCGCGCCCCCTGCCTCTGGGCTGCAAGTCGTACATTGCACCCAGAATATTTCGGGTGTACTGTCATCTCTGCAATGGTGTTTTTATTGATGGACATGCTGTTGTCTAATTTGAAATATGAACACTTGGAAATGCAAAAGGATAAGCCTATTAGCAAGACAAAGGGAAGAAAGATCATATCCATAAGATTGGTTCAGAAACAGATCTCTCTGACAGTTTCCCCACACTCAGTAATGAAAATCCACTGCCCAGATCCTAAGGATTCCAGTAAACGCACATTGCCAGTATTATACCAGTAGAGCATCATGTATATCACATGTAAGTCCTGATTTGTGTTTACTGTGGGCTGTGACAAGTTGGGGGCTCTGTACAATTTATGAATCCTGAGTGATATGTAATACAATGTACAATTACTGTGTTATGAAATGCCTGTATGTATGTAGATCCAGTGTTGCTGACAGGACATGCAGCAGGTACAATCCAGACTGAGGACAATGAGAAGGGACTTAATATTTAATGATTGTGCTTTGACCCCAATGGTTATGTGTAAGAACCACTGATCTGAAGGGAAAAAATATGTCCCCCTCTGTCTGAAGAGAGCGGGTGGGGGAAGAGGAGAGTGGTGGAAAATTACCAAAAGACAGGACCAGTGGTGCCAGGTATTGGAAGTGAGGGTGTATAAATAAGGAGAGCCACATTGGGCAGGTGAGAGGACAGTCACAGAGGATGGGTAAGAAGTCTCCATGATGAAGCAGCAATCCAGCATGTAACAGCTTCATGAGGCAGGGGACCTTACCTGCTTTCCTGAACACACATGGTCTCCCAAGGGAAGAATAAGGTAGTGAGGGACATTACATCAAAAATGTTTGTTTTCTAAATTATCTGTACTCTCTCGTGCTTCATTTGATTAAGTAAAGGAGCATTAGGTTGTTAGAATCTGTGTGAAGTATGTGTGAGTGTTTTATATGCTTCAGAATTACCACAGCCCTCCCAAGAGAGCTAAACAGTAAACCACAAAGCTTACATCTTAGGGTGGAACTCTGGGAGAGGTGTGTTTGAGTGCGAGCAAATCTACAGGGACACCACTGCACCCAGGTGCTTGGCAGCAGCACAGTGGATTCTAGCTCTCAGAAAGCAGTGTTAGATGGCAGGTCTGCACCTTGAGACCCCAACAATGGGGCAGTGGCTGGGCTTTGTTCAGGCTCCAAAGGCTATAAACTCCTCTGGGGGATCTAGGGTTACTGAAGCTTGGATTCCTCTCACAGCAGTTGTCTGATGGGTGGCCAGCAGGGGGTGCCTGACTGGATCTGTGACATGGGCCCCATTCCTGAAGGAGCCATGAGTCCACATTGGCACCAATACATGACTGCTCCTATGTACAGAGGGGAAAATTAAATCTTGCCTTGGGCAGGCTACAGAAAGTGGCTAGCTGACTAAATGCATTGGAATGGTTCAGTTTTTGGTGCTTGTTGAATGGGGTCATAGAACTCCTCAGCTTCTGTTGATGTTGTGGAGGTCAAGTGCCCTGTGCAGGGGCGGTACTGAGCTCTCTTGAAGCCAACCATCATTGAGAAACCTGGCTGCTGAAGCAGAAGTTTTCCCTTTCTTCTCTTATGGAAGGGAACTAAGGGCTTGTCTATACTTATGGCTAAATCGGTACTGCTGCAATTGATGCAGCCGTGTCGATTTTAGTGGTCTGGTGAAGACAAGCTAAGTTGATGGCAGAGCGCTCTCCTGTCGACTTCTGTACTTCACCTCCCCGGAAGCCTAAGGTAAATCGGTAGGAGAGCGTCGCCCATCGACATAGCATGGTGTAGACACTGCTGTAAGTCGACCCAAGTTACGTCAACTTCAGTTACATAACCTATGTAACTGAAGTAGCATAACTTAGGTCGACTTACAGCTTTAGAGTAGACTAGCCTTGAGAGAACACAAAGTGGCCTCTGTCTCCATCGCCTTCTTTAAAGAGAGGCCTTTATTCTTCTTCGAGTGATTGCTCATGTGTATTCCACAATAGGTGTGTGTGCCTGCCACATGCACCGGTGCTGGAAGTTTTCCACCTAGCAGTACCCGTAGGGGAGCGCCCCTAGCGACCCCTGGAGTGGCGCCTCCATGGCGTGGTATAAGGAGCTCTGCGCGCTCCCCCCACCCTCAGTTCCTTCTTTCCACTAGTGAAGGTGCTTCGGAACTGCTCTGCTCCAGCTTTGCTGTAGCTCGTCCCCAGAACTCTTGTTCGTTCAGTGTATGGTACCTGTAGTTAGTTAGCTTGATTAGTTTAGATTAGCTAGTGTGCCCAGGGTGGGGCATGCCCCGTGCCCTGGGTTTTAAGTCGTGCAACACTTGTAGGTGACCTATGCCAGTGAGTGATCTGCACGCGGACTGTTTACGCTGTTTGGGGGAAACCCATCTCAGCGATCACTGAAAGATTTGCAAGTCGTTTAAGTCTCGAACCAAGAGAGAGACATTAGGCTCTGGGCTATCCTGATGGAGTCGGCGTTGACCCCGACTCTGGCACGCCGCTCTGAGTTGGCACCGGGCATCGCGGTGCAGTGTGCGGCGACCCCTTGGCGCCATCTACTAGTTGGCACCACTCCCCATCCACGGGGCACGCCAAGAAGGCTAAGAAGAGGCCTTCTCTGCTGCGGCACCGGAGTAAAACGGGGGCAGAGGCTAGACCCATGTTGGGCAGTCCTTGATCCTCATCGGCCTCTAGGCCTCTGACTCAAGTCGAGCGGAGTAACCCGGCACATTTGGAGCAGGCTTCCCCGGATGCCCTGCACGCCGGAGGCCCTGCAGGCAGCCTGGGATGTTATGTCCATGTCGATACCAGGAGCGCCACTAATGTTGGCCCCGTGGTCCACAGGCAAACTGCTGCTGGGATCTCCGCAGTCGCCCCCAACTTGGTACCGGTCTCGGTCGAGGGAACGTTCCCGACGCCATTCGCCACTCAGCAACCATTCCGTGCATAGTCCATGTGGGTCGCCGTTGACTCCCACCAGATTGTCTGGTTGGGCTCCGTCTGACAGAGACTCCAGGCACCGCTCTGCCTCGAGGAGCGAACACCGATGGGACCGAGGCAGACGTTGCCGTAGGTCCTTGTCTCGGAGGGGCTATTGTAGCCAGTCGCGATGCAACACGAACTTTGACGCCATTCTCATTCGTTGTCTCGCTCCAGGACCCGCCACGGCACCGCTCCTGCAGCCCCCGGTGTCGATTGCCAGTGATTTGCCGTCATGGATCATCCTGCCGGAGCCGATCACCGAGCAGCTGTTACCGACGGTACCGGTCCTCCATGTCGAGGTCGCAGACTAGAGGTCGGCACCACTCCCGGCGCCACCGCTCCTCCCGGTCCAGGGACAGCGGAAGGTCATACATCAGCCCGGCCTCCCTTCGTAGCCGTCCATCGATGGGTCAGGCCAGCCAGGCCGAACAGCCTGCTCCGCCAGTTCCACAGCAGGTGCAGTGGCACCGAGCCCCGTGGCTGGCACAATGGTACCAGTGGGTACCATGGCCCCTGACGCAGCCCCCGGTGGGGGCTCGCTCGGTGACCGGAGCCTCAGAACACCTGTCGGCCTCCCTCTCCTGGCCTCCGAGGAAGGAGTTGGTGGGACGTACATCCTTGGTGCTGTGTCTGGAGACCGATTAGGTGGTGGATCCTCTGGTGCCGGTGGACATGCAAAGTACTGTGCCTGCCTCCTCACCCTCCCCTGATGAGGCGATTTCGGCCCCTCCTCCCTCGGTCCCGCAGGAGGACTCTAAAGCCCACCAAGAACTATTGAAAAGGGTGGCATCAAGCCTCAACCTTCAGACAGAGGAGGTGGAGGAGCCCTCGGACTGCCTGTTTAACATCCTGTCTGCCTTGGCACCGGGCAGGGTGGTCTTGCCTCTCCACGAAGGGGTGGCGAAAATTTCAAATGCCCTGTGGCAAACCCCAGCTTCATTGGCTCCCATCTCTAAGAAAGCAGAACGCAAGTATTTTGTGCTCACCAAGGGGCATGAATACCTATACACCCACTCTGCCCCTAACTCCCTGGTGGTCGAGTCAGTCAACCATAGGGAGCGGGAGGGCCAACCAGCCCCTACTCAGAAAAATAAAAATTCAAGGAGGCTGGATTCATTTGGAAGGAAAATTTATTCATCCTCGAGCTTCCAGTTACGGGTGGCGAACCATCAGGCTCTCCTGGGCCGGTATGAGTTCAATCTGTGGGGCTCTTTGCCCAGGTTTGAGGACTCCCTCAAGGAGTGTGACAGGAAGGAGTTCAAAGCACTGGTGGAGAAGGGTATAGCAGCTGCCAGGGCAAACCTGCAGGCAGCATCGGAAGCAGCGGACACGGCCGTGCGGTCCATGGCCTCTGTGGTGTCCATGAGAAGCGTGTCATGGCTCCTGCTCTCCGGGCTGTCCAGTGAGGTGCAGACCTCCTTGCAGGGCCTCCCATTTGATGGCAAAGCTCTGTTTGTGGAACAGACGGATATAAAACTGCGTGGCCAGAAAGACTCCCACACAAAGCTTCAGACTCTGGGCCGCTATGTTCCGGCTCCAGCTAGACCTAAGTTGAAGCCGCAGCAGGCTCCCGCCCAGGCCACCCACTCTAAATATGAGCCCCCTTATAAAAAGTCGCGGGATTATAAGAAGCGCCCACAGAGGCAGTCTTGGCCTGCCCCACAGCCTGGGTCCTCCAAGGGCAAACAGACAGGGAAACGGTGGTTTTGACGGGACGCCCAGGGGCGCCCTACTAGTTCTCATCAGGGATCCACCCACAATAAAGCTTCCCTTCTCCAGCCGGTTGTGTGCTTTTCTCCCGGAGTGGTCGCAGCTGACCTCGGACCGATGGGTCCGCAACACCATCTCCCGGGGTTACGCCCTCCAGTTTACCCCCACCCCGCCCAACCACCCTCCGCCCCCGTCCCTCCTGGGAGACCCCTCTCATGAGGCTCTGCTCGAGCAGGAGGTGGGGCGACTCCTTGGCTAGGAGCGGTGGAAATGGTGCCAGCGGAGTTCAAACACAAGGGGTACTGCTCCCGCTATTTCCTTATCCCAAAGGCCAAAGGGGGGCTCAGGCCCATCCTGAACCTGTGAGGCCTGAACCAGTACATGGTGAAGCTTAAGTTCCGCATGGTCTCCCTGGCCTCCATCATTCCCTCCCTGGATCCCGGAGACCGGTACGCCGCCCTCGATCTGCAGGATGAGTGCTTCCACATCCATATATTTGAGGGGCACAGATGCTTCCTCCGTTTCACGGTTGGTCAGGAACACTACCAATTCACAGTCCTCCCGTTTGGCCTGTCCACTGCCCCCAAGGTATTTACAAAGTGTATGTTGGTGGTGGCTGCCTACCTCAGGTAGCGTGGGGTCCAGATCTTCCCCTATCTGGATGACTGGCTGGTTAAGGGCAGCTCCCCGTAGCAGGTGCGGGATCACGTGGTGCTCCTTCAGTCCACGTGTGCCACTTTGGGCCTGTTGGTAAACGACACCAAGTCCACGTTTGTCCCGGTACAACGCATAGAGTTTATCGGGGCGGTCCTGGACGCCACGTCGGCCAGAGCCTCCCTCCCACTGGACAGGTTCAAGCCCTGAAAGGGCTCATCGACACGGTCACAAGGTTTCCAGTGACAACAGCCAGAGCGTGCCTCCAGCTCTTGGGTCACATGTCGGCGTGCACATATGTGGTCTGCCATGCCAGACTCAGGATGAAGCCCCTCCAGCTCTGGTTGGCCTCGGTGTTCAACCAGGCCAGAGACAGGAGGGACAAAGTCCTCACTGTGCCCGAACCGGTGATTGCCTCCCTACGATGGTGGTCCTCCCCCCAGGAACATGCTCCACAGGGTCCCGTTCAGAGGCAGGCCCCTGTCGATGGAACTGGTATCCAGTGCATCGGACCTGGGGTGGGGAGCCCATGTGTGGGACGTTCAGACCCAAGGTCTGTGGTCTGTGCACGACCTGGCCCTCCACATAAACGTCAAGGAGCTCAGGGCGGTGCGGCTGGTGTGCATGGGCTTCCGTTCGCACCTGGAGAGCCGGGTGGTCAGGGTTCTCACGGACAACATGGCCTCGATGTTTTACATCAACAGGCAAGGCGGGGCCCAATCCTCTGCCAGGAAGCCCTCAGGCTGTGGGACTTCTGTATAGCCCACAACATTTGCCCGCAGGCCTGCCACCTACCAGGTGCCCGGAACTCACGGGCAGATCGCTTGAGCAGGGACTTCTCCTCTCAGCACGAGTGGTCTCTTCACCCAGGGGTGGTGTACAGACTTTTCCAAGAGTGGGGAACTCCCCAGGTGGACCTGTTTGCGACCCGGCAGAACCATTGCTGTCCCCGGTTCTGTTCCGGGGGGGCGGGGCTGGGACAGGGCGCTATCTCTGATGCCTTCCTCCTGTCCTGGTTGGGCCGGTTTCTCTATGCCTTCCCCCCATTCCCACTGATAGGCAAGGTCCTGGAAAAGATAAAGACGGACAGGGCCCGGGTCCTCCTGATTGCCCAGGCATGGCCCAGGTAGCATTGGTATGGGACCCTAACAAGCCTGGCAGTCGCCCCGCCGTGGCCATTGCCGTCCTGCTCAGACCTGCTCTCCCAGGATCAGGGCTGCCTCCTCCACCCCAACCTAGCGGCACTCCACCTCACGGCGTGGCTGCTCAATGGTTAGGCCGGGAGGAGAGGACGTGCTCAGAAGGGGTTCAGCGTATCCTCTTGGAAAGCAGACGACCCTCCACGCGCCGAGCCTAGTTAGCAAAGTGGTCGTGGTTTTCCCGATGGGCGGATAAGCATTTCCCCCATGGCTGCCCCCATCCAGCTCATTTTGGACTACCTCCTTCACCTTAGAGCCCAGAGCCTGGCGCCCTCGTCCGTCAAGGTGCACTTGGCGGCCATATCAGCCTTCCACCCACTGGTGCAGGGCCCCACGGTATTCTCCCATGCTATGACTGGCTGATTCCTTAAGGGATTGGATTGTCTCTTCCCGTACGTCAGGCCTGCAGTCCCATAGTGGGACCTGAACCTAGTGCTGGCCCGCCTCATGGGCCCCCCGTTTGAGCCGCTAGCTACGTGCTCCTGGTCGTACCTCTCGTGGAAGGTAGCCTTCCTGGTGGCGATCATGTCGGCTAGGCGGGTCTCTGAATTCAGGGCCCTGACCTCCGAGCCCCCGTATAAGGTATTCCATAAGGATAAGGTCCAGCTCCGCCCACATCCTTTATTCCTCCCGAAGGTGGTTTCTGACTACCACATGGGTCAGAACATTTTCCTGATGGTCCTCTGCCCCAAGCCCCATGCGTCCAGTGAGGAGTGCCGCCTCCACATGCTGTATGTGAGACAGGCTCTGGCCTTTTACCTGGAGCGGACTAAACTGTTCAGAAAGTCCTCACAGCTGTTCATCGCCTCGGCTGAACGCATGAAAGGTCGGCCGATCTCCATTCAGCGGCTTTCCAACTGGATCACTTCATGCATCCGGACCTGTTATGACCTGGCAGGAATCCCCCTGCCGTCAATTGTGAGGGCACACTCACGAGGATGCAGGCCTCGTCTGCTGCCTTTTTGGCCCATGTCCCCATTCAGGACATTTGTAGGGCCGCCACGTGGTCTTCAGTTCACACTTTCACCTCGCATTATGCGATCGTCTCCCAAACAAGGGAGGACGCCGGGTTCAGCAGGGCTGTGCTCTGTCCTGAGAATTTGTGAACTCCTACCCACCTCCAACAGATATAGCTTGGAATCAGCTATTGTGGAATACACATGAGCAATCATTCGAAGAAGAAAAGACAGTTACCTTTTCCGTAACTGGTGTTCTTCGAGATGTGTTGCTCATGTCTATTCCACATCCCGCCCTCCTTCCCCTCTGTCAGAGTTGTCTGGCAAGAAGGAACTGAGGGTGCAGCTCCCCTTATACCGTGCCATGGAGGCGCCACTCCAGGGATCACTAGGAGCACTCCCCTACGGGTACTGCTAGGGGAAAAACTTCCAGCACCAGGGCACATGGCGCGCACACACACCTACTGTGGAATAGACATGAGCAACGCATCTTGAAGAACACCAGTTACGGAAAAGGTAACTGTCTTTTTCTCAAAGAGGTTTCCCAGTGTCGGGAATTGTCCTTGAGCTTTTCTTGGTCAAACCTAGAGTCCTGCAGCCTACCAGACCTGCAAGTGACAACATTTGTCTATCTTAAGTACTTGTTGGCACTCATCACCATAGTATCTGAGCATTTTCAATCTTTAATGTCCATATCCTCACAACACCCCTGTCAGGTAGGGTAGTACTATTAGTCCTCTTTTTTTCAGAAATAGGTAACTGAGGCACAGAGAGACTAATTGACTTGCCCAAGGTCACACAGGACGTCTGTGGCAGAGCAGGGAATTGAATCCAGGTCTCCCAATTCCCAGGCTAGTGCCACTGGAACATTCTTCCTCTGAGGAAGCAGCCCTCACTATTTATCACTTGCACCAAAGGCCATCCCACACCCAGTGCTGGTCATGCCCTATATTTTTGAGCTGGGATAGGTATCTTACTAGAACAGAGGCTTTTTCTCTCAAAGCTCGACCTCCCCTTTGGGTATGAAGGCCTGGTAATGTACAGCATGAATGGCTGTAGCTGAGCACTAGTAAATCTGACAAAATGAATCCCAGCTCTAAAGCTCAGCCAGAATGTTGGTGGATGTCAGCCGTCTCAACCACTAAGCTCTCCTATTGGGGCACATGGTAGGAAAATAAGGAAGGATATATGTGTTCTCAATTACATTTTTAAAGGGCCACTGAGGTGTTATGCACCTTAACCAGTGGCCCAAAATAGGATGCAAGGACTTGGCAACCCTATTGAACAGGCTTCCTTATCCAGGCGCATCTCAGCTGTGGTCCTTGTAGATACGTGGGCAGGTATAGGGAAATTGAATCTTTTGCATGTGGTGTCGCTGTCCTGCTGCTCCCCTGTAGTGAAGATACACTTAGCATCAGAAAAGTTTTCCAAATAGTGCCACTGTCGTCCTGATCTTCACCCTGCTTCCATTCAGGTGATTGAGCAGATGAGGGAACATGATGAGTCAATTTTGTTTTGAAAGACATTGACAAGTTGTGCTGAGGCTTTCTACACAGGGGAGGAGGGTGTCAGGGTATCAGTGTTGAGACCAGTAACTCATGACATAAATGCCAAATGCTGGGGAGCAGGCATCTTTCTTGGCACAGAAAGGTCTGTGGTTGCTCTCACAGATTTTGATGCAAGGGTCTGTGGTAATTATCAAAGATATTACCACACCCTTGGAGCTGACTAGGACACACCACTATGGATGGTCTCTGGATAAGTCTCTCTGTTCTGAACCAGGATGGAGAGGGAGCCCCAGAGGTCTCAGTGGGGAGCAGCCTTGTCATGGGATTCTCTCACTAGTATGGCGCCTCCTGCTGGTTGTCTTGGGGATTAGCTCGCTCAGCCAGTGCTCCCTGTCCTGGTGGTGCCTCACCTGTCATCGTCAGCATCTGCAAAGAGGGTTACCAACTGTCTAATTGCACAAACCCAAACACCATTTCCCCGCCCCCTGTCCCGTCTCTTCTCCAAGGCCCTGCCCCTGACCCCATGAGAGCAACCACGCTCCTTCTCCGAGGCCCCACCTCCCGCTCACTCCAGTCCCTTCCCTCCGTTACTTGCTCTCCCCCCACCCTCACTCACTTTCACCAGGCTGGGGCAGGGGGTTGAGATGTGGGAGGGGGTGCAGGCTCTGGGCTTGGGGGGTGGGGCTGAGGGGTTCAAAGTGTGGGAGGGGGCTCTGGGCTGAGCCTGAGACAGGGTGTTGGGGTGCAGGAGGGGTTGCAGGCTCTCTGAAGGAGTTTGGGTGTGGGATGCAGGCTCTGGGCTGGGGCAGGGGGTTGGGATGCAGGAAGAGGAGAGGGGGGCAGCGCTTACCTCGGGCGGCTCCCGAAAGCGACCGGCACAACCCTTTAGCAGTGGTTCCTAGCCAGGGAGGTCGGGGTCTCAGTGCACTGCCCCTGCCTGCAGGCTCCACCCCTGCAACTCCCATTGGCTGTGGTTCTTGGCCAATGTGAGCTGCAGAGTCGGTGCTCGAGGCGGGGGCAGTGAGTGGAGGTCCCCACCCCACCACCACTTCTGGGAGCGGTGTGAGGTCAGGGCAGGCAGGGAGTCTGCCTTAGCCCCGCTGCGCCGTCAGACTTTTAGCACCTTAAAATCTCCTGGTTTGGTGTCAGTAGACTCCGGGAGATAGGGCCTGATTCCAGAAGACTCCCGGGGAAACCAGGAGGGTTGGCAACCCAATCTGCAGACCCACCTCGGTCCAACTACTGCAGCATCCTTTTCATGACTCGACCCTCTGGCCGTGCCACCGTCTGTGTTTTTCCCCTTCCGGGGTTGGAATATCTCAGTTCTATAGTCTAGCCACTTCCCCAAGTGGTGAATGGGGGGGACGCAGGCCCGCCTACTACTCGAGGTCCCAGCCCAGGGACCCTGCGGATCACAGCCTCCTGCTGTGCCCCTTTAACCTCTGTCTCTGCTGCTTACATTCCCTGGCCCACTTCCCCATGGCCCCAGCACCTTCTTTGCCCTTTTCTCAGGGCCTCAAGCCTGCAAATCCAACAGTCAACCAGAAGCGCTCTCTCGGTCCCCCGGTCCCTGCTAGCAGCCACTCTGTCCAAGATATTGACCTCTTGCAGTCCTCTCTCCTTGGACTCCCTGCAGAAACTAATCCTGTTCTGCCCTGCAGCTCCCTTTTAGGTAAGCCTGGAGCTGGGGGGTTCATCACTGGTGAGTTGGAAGGCAGCAGGTACTCTCTCAGTGCCTCCTGCCAATGTGTGCATCTCTTATAGAGGCAGTACATGATCTGGTTACTCAGAACACAGTATTACTGACTTCACTCACCAGTCTCTAGAGTATACCTGGGACTTGGCCCTTAGCAGACCCCCTCAATCTCTGGGGAGCAATACAGGATACCTCAGTGATGAAGCTACCTGACTTAGTGTAGGGGGAAGATGGTTCTGCACAGATAGAGGTGGTGCTGGTACAGTGTTCTGGTGCTCAGATAGCAAAGCAGACTCAGGTTTATGTTTTGAGGATTTCTCATTCGAGTACCCCAAGCCAGCCTTTTTTCAGACTATGGGAGTCTCTGGAGGCATTCCCTATGAAGCCCTATGAAGCTTGGGGAGACATCTGCAGGCAGATCTGACACTCCTGCACAGCAAGCCCAACTCCAAGATTGAGGTGCAATGAATGTGATGTGACTGACATCATTCTGCTGCCATGGAGCTGACGAGCTGTGGAAGGGTGTACACATGGTACCCCATCTACAGGTAGTAGCAGATGTGTCCTCCCTGTGCACCAAGGAGTGCAAGTGAGGCATTGCACCAATCCTTGGCACAATTCTTCCTCGAGCTCCCACTAGGGTGGTGCAGCTTGCCCTCACTGCAGGGCAGTGCCTAGAAAGGCGTTCCTGAACCCTTTGTTAAACTGAAGCAGTATTTATGCATCATGACTCACCTAAGATCTGCTTTCAGAGTTGGGAAAGTGGGTGCACCTCCTAATTTTGTGTAAAACCTGAAATGTTGAACACAGACCATAGAACAAAAGGTTTCTACTAAGGGCAAATAGTACTTACAATAAATTCGAAGCTCACATTTCTTTGGTGGAAAAAAAGTCTTGTCTTTCCCAATGAAGGGAAGCAAAAGTCAGTCTTGTGATGCCATTGCTCCATTGTGCTACATCATTTGAGGAATCAGACTATTGGAGGGATTGCCTAACTACCCTGTTTTCTCTGATTTCTACACATTGGAAGTCTCTGCTCATGGAAAACTCAAGAATAGAATAGCAAAGGGTATAGCAGGTCAGGATGACATTGCATTAACAGTGACCTTGCACAGTGTCATCCCACATCTGTCTGTCAGTAGCTGATGTTAGTCCTTAATTTTCATGAATATCATATTTACTTACACACACATTTCTACAAGGAACAAATGTGCCAAGACCCATTCAAATGTAAGATACTGAAATCCAGAAGGAAGGTGTTTGCTGTGATTATCCAGATCTGAAAGTGTATTTCACTAGCTTTCACCAAAGAACATAAGTTTCTAATGAGTAAAGTGAGTAAAGCTTACTTCATAGACAACCAGCACATTTCACTACATTAGAAATACTTTGAAATGTTGACTTGTAGGAGGAGGCGGAGCTTAGCTCAGAGGTACTGTGGGTAGGACTCATTCATATCACAGTATTTAAGTTTTGGCATGAGAGAAAGAGTTGTCAGAGTTGAATGTCTATTTCTAAAGGATAAATCGAAGAGTGGGGGTGGGTTGTTGTTTTTTTAAATTTAAAATGCTAGCAGTTGATCTTCAGATTCTTCTTGTAATAATTTTGGGGACTTCTGATTGCCAGATAATCCCCAGGATTGAAAAATGTGGACTCTCATGTTCTCAGGTAAACTATAATTTGTTTGTAGCTTCTATCTATGAATGTAATACTTATATGCCACTACAATATTTATAAATGACATTTGTATTTGTGTGGTTTGTCTTTGAGTATTCATAGCATCAAAACAGGAATTAAAATGTTCAAGCCTTCCTTAGACATCACTTTTATACTGCTGTAATTTTGGTATGACAAAAGATGACAGTATATAAGAATACATCAGAAAGAAACTTTATCTTAAAGCAACTTCCAGGGTGGTATTTTTTTATCTCTTATGTATTTGGAGGTCAGAAATAAAAAGTATTTTATTTGTGGCCATTATTTTGGGGATTAAATTCTTACTATAACTGTGTAAGTTTTACAAGAACTGAGGGTGGTGCGATTTTCAAGTGTCAAAATATCTTAGGAGCACAAATCCCATTAACTTGTACTGAATTGGAAAGTTTGAAGATGAAGAATAAAACCTTTTTTGCTAGGAGGTGCAAATGTAACTCCTAATTTTAATGAGCTACATGTGTGCACAGAAGAGAGAATGTACCATGTCATTTCTTTAAGGGAATTGAATTTTGTATTGTTTTCATATATTTCCACATGGGGGCAGTATAGAAATGTCCTCATTTATAATGATTCCTGAAAACTAATAATAGAAATAATAAAACAAATCACTGAATAATTTATTATTTAAAGTTTAAACTAAAAAAAGATTAAAAAATAAGGATGCTGTGATTTTTCAATCTTAATAGAAGACAAGCTTGACATGAAATATTTAGCTGCTGTTAAGAAGTGGAACTGATGGTATGAAATGACAGTTTGGCTATATGTACAGAGTTCTGCTTGAGAATGTCATGGGATTGTGAAGCCCTTAGGGGTTGGATTGAGACATATCCTAAAAAGCTGCTTCAATGTGGCTGAACTGTACAGATACTACAAAAGCACAGGCTTATGTATATTAAATATATGCCACAGTAGTTTGTTTTAAATTTTGAGAGGCTGACTATACAGTAGAATATATCAATACTACAGAGATAAGCAACATAGAAATGCCTGGAAGATGAAATATTTTATTAAGAGTAAAATAATAAAATGGTGTATTTACATTTTTGTGTGTTTGTGTTCATGAATTCAGATCATATATGATCTCTATGTGCTTAAATATTATTTTACCATTGTGTTTTATTGTTCTGGAAAGAGAAAAACCCTTGCTATATTTTGTCCATTTGTTCATGAAGTTTTATATATTTAAAGCCTATAAAAATATTTTAAAAATCATATGAGAGGCCTGATTTTCCTTTACACTAAGGCTTGTTTACACTTCTCTGGCAGAATAAACATACCTTAAAGTGGGTATAAATTACACTGGTATTTTGCACTCACTTTAAGACTTTTACCCTGCCCCAGTGTAAATGAGAATCAGATCCATGGTGTGTAGAATAATAATAGCACTTCGTCTTCAAAATATCATCGAAAAGTTTTCTAATTCTGAAGGCTAGGATAATTTTTAAAATATACAGTATACTTTTGTTCATTATGCATACTAAAATAGCTTACTCTGATATAACAGAACCAACTTTAAAGTAACTTGAAATGCTTAAAAAATATGACTGCGTACATGTTCTGCATGTAATTTTTTTGCTATATTTAGTAGAATCCTGAATTCATCAATTAATTTCAACAGAAAGATGTTTTCTTTCTGTGAAAGATAATTATCCAAGTAGGACAAATTGGCCCAGGCTTTCCCCTACAGTGTAAAGCTTATGTAGCATTTTCAACCTGCTGCAGGGAGTTTTTGTTGGAGGATGCACACTGATGTTGGAAAGTTTCCTGAGCATCTTGTTAGACCAAATCCTCTTGCTCTTTTCATTTGAATGTTTTTTCTGCCCCAAACACACTTTCACTGGCATTGCCTTAAATGGGAGCAAGTTCCCTCCTCTGGAAACCTGAGTAAACTGGCTTTACATGGGACATTTACCAGGGGATAGAATACACCCTTGAATCTATGAGGAGGCCCAAGATTCAGCACAGCTCCTCCCTCCATGGCTGCTAATCATGGGTGGCGGGTGAACCCATGCTTTCTGCCCAAGGCCCTGCCCCCCCCCCCCACACCAGTGCCTTGAAACCCCCTCCCCACCATGTAAAACGAGAAGCCCTGACTCTGAGGGCCCCCCCGCGACCGGAGGCGCCTCAGCCCGCCGGCCCCAGCCACATCAGGCTGAGCTGCTGCCGCCGCCCCCACCCCAAGCACCAGGCTGAGCCGCTGACTCCCCAGTGCCGGGCAAGGCCGAGCCGCCGTACCCCCGCCAGAGTTGGGCCAGGCCGAACCGCTGTCCTCCTAGCGCCAGCTCCTCCTGCCCCTGAAGGCCCCGCCCCCTCGCCAAGCCACCGGCCCCAGCACCCAGTCAAGCCTGCTCAGTCTGCCAGCTGCTGGCTCTTCGCGTCCCTCCTCACTCCCCCGTCCCGAGGAGGAGGGATGTGGCAAGCAGCAGGGACGGGGTGGGGGTGTGGTGTGGTGTGGAATGGAGGAGGCGGTGGGGGTCTCGGGGAAGGGCCGCAACCACCGCAGCCCAGGTGTCCGGCAGTGGGTCGGCGGCAGCGCCAGGGAAAGCAAGGCCTTCCCTGGCCTATTATACCTGCTACCCATGCTGCTAATTATTCCACAAACTAGTGGAACTTGGCCTTTGAGGCTAGCAATTTGCAGGATCAGGCCCCTAATCAGACACCATCAATTAAAAATCCACATTTCAGTCTGAACATTTTTTAATCTGCTATTGTTAGAAGTAGCATCCATAAAATCATGGAAATACAGGGCTGGAAGGGACTTTGAGAAGTCATTAAGTCCAGCCCCGGGGCTGAGGCTGGACCAAGGAAACCTAGAATATCCCTGATAAGTGTTTGTCCAACCTGTTCTTAAAAACCTTCAAAGATGGGGATTCCATGACATCCCTTGGAAGCCTATTCCAGAGCTTAACTACCCTTATAGTCAGAAAGTTTTTTCTCATATCTAACCTAATTCTCCCTTGCTGCAGATTAAGCCCATTACTTCTTGTCCTACCTTCAATGGACATGGAGAACAATTGATCATCATCCTTCTTTATAAGAGCATTTAACATATCTGAAGATTGTTATCAGATCTCCCTCCAGTTTTTTATTCTCAAGACTAAACCTGCCCAGCTTGTTTAACCTTTCCTCATAGGTCAGGTTTTCTGCTCTCTGGACACTCTCTAATTTGTCCACATTTCCTAAAGTGTGGTGCTCATAACTGGATGCAGTACGCCAGCTGAGGCCTCACCAATGCCACATAGAGCAGGACAATTACTTCCGGTGTGTCACATACCAAACTCCTATTAATACACCCTAAAATGATATTAGCTTTTTTTGCAGCTGCATCATATTGTTGACTCCTATTCAATTTGTGATCCACTATAACACCCAGATATTTTTCAGCAGTACTATTACCTAACCAGTTATTTCCCATTTTGTAGATGTGCATTTGATTTTTCCTTCCTAAGTGAAGTACTTTGCACTTGTCTTTATTGAAGTTCATCCTGTTGAATACTGACCAATTCGCCAAGATGACTAGAACTAAGATTACAGAAAAATGTTGTTTTTTCTTATGTGCATTTGACACCACTTATTATGATTAGTTTCACTGTTTCCCTGGGATGGATAGTTTCTTCCCCTGATGTTTGTGTGGATCTTTCACAAGCAACAGGGAAGTGAAAAGCATTTTAAAAATAAGAAAATGCAATTGCAAACCCACAAAAATTGGCAGGGGGATTCAGAGACCTGAAACTACTTTTCAGTAGTTTTGGTAGTTGACTAGATTTCAGTGTGACTATGTTTTTGAAATATTTCTAAGTTGTTCTGAGATCCTTTGGGAGATGTGGCAAAAGAGCAAAGTATTGTTTTTACTTATTAAGAGGGATATGACAATTATCTGTTTTGAGGTAAGTGATGCTGAAAATACACCATAATGGCAGTTTAGGATTTTGATTTTATTACCATTTAATTAATCACTATTAATTTACAATAGATATAAGGCACCACCCATTGTTGGATATATTCCATGTTTCATAATTACTGTGTTATATTAAAAATGCTGTATGCCATCTGGATCCCAGAAATATAAATGTAAAAGGACATTACATATTCTTCAAATGTGATGTGATAGATCTGCACAGCAGGGGATTATAACTCCCAGTACTCTCCTTCCGACAGCACATCCCCTTTCCCTGTCCAGGGAAGGGAAAAGGTCCCTGTGCGGGAAGTGGCTAGGTTCTGTTTGGGAGTGGGAGCCAGATGACAACAGGGAGCTGCAGAGAAGTCCCAGGAACTGTGGACAGAGCTGCATGTGGAACAGGCTATGAGTGCCGGACATCACAGCCGGGTGCAGCGCTATATGGGACTTATGGTGGAACTGCAGTGGCTGGGCAGGGACCCAGGGACCCAAACAGGAACTGCGATTGCTCACTTTAAACTGTAACTGTTAAAGCCCGTGTTCTTGGAGTATTTGTAACCTTTCCCCAGGGGTGCTGGAACAATTTTTATAGTGGGGGTGCTGAGAGCCATTGAACCAAACTGAAAACTTTGGATATAATGGAAACCACTTCAAGCCAGGGGGTGCTGCAGCACCCCCCGCACCCAGAGTTCCAGCACCTATGCCTTTCCCCTTTCCTGCCAGTCTTTCCCCTTAGCCATGTGTCTGAGTGGTTATTGGGACCCACCAGGGCTAGCGCCTACAAGGCCTAGCTGCTGAAGCACCTACAGTGCTTGCCTCTGAGACATAGAAAACCTGGCACACTCCTGGCATCCTAGGTTTGGGGTGCAGAGTAATTATAGTTACATGAACTCTTAAAAAACATCATGAAAATGTTCAGCTGTGGGCTTCGTGCTGGACAAAGGAACAAGTAGGCTTTTGTAGTATATTATGATTAATCTTTCCTCCCTTGTTTAAAATAGTTCGGCTTCTCAGTTCACATGACTTTCTGGCACTTAAAGGATAAACACGATGGCCTTGCCCTGCATGTGTATGATAATTGCTCATATTGTTATCTAATATGCTTCAACTGTGAAAGTCATAGGGGAATCCCAGACTATGATTGTAATTGTGTCCACGCCTCAGTAATCTTGCTATGGACACCTCCTGTAAACTGCACACAGAGAATTAGACATTTGCCAAATTCTGCTCCACGGCTGGTAAGAATCAGGAACGTTACATTAAAAAGATACTAAAAACTGAAAATTTTGAAATCATGTTTGTGTTGTCTTAGGTGAATTGCAGTGATGTGTCCAAAGTTCACAGGGAGAAGGGATAAAGGAGGAAGCTTTAAATTCCACTCTGGGATTTCCCTGCAATGATAAAGGTTAAGTGATAGCCAATGAATCAGGAGTGAGTTATTTATTTATCTGATACTGCTACAACCTGTTAACCTCATGCAAAGTTCACTTTAGTAACACTGTGTGCCTTCCTGGAACATCAGCCCCTCTAATCAAATCAGTGTTGTACAAATACCATAATACAGCCCTCGAGCCAGATCTTCAGATGGTATAAATTGGCATAACTCCATTGTTTGCTACAGTAAGTATCAACATTTAATAAAAAACCTTTAAACCCCCTAACCATTAAAAGGAATGGAAATGAGAAGCGAGGGTAACGTACATAAAGGATTACATTCCCTGAGAGTTCAGTTGTTCTCTGACAAAAATCTACACTTTTGAAAATTAATCTTAGACATTAAAAATGTAGACCAGAAATCAGAGGCATGGCTGTATGCGGGGAGACTTATGGCAGCATGAAATGAAAGGAATATGGGGACTATTTAGTGCATACTTTTTTGTGTGTAAAGTCTGATATTTGGAGAAGTCATTTCACTTAAAATACTTTCTCTGGTGAAACCTGCCAGGATGCAGCATGGTCCAGGAGATAGGACAGTGGATTAGGAGTATGGAGGCCTGGGATCAGTTCCCAGCACTGCTACTAACTTATGTGGCTGTGGGCAAATCACCGTGCCTCTTGGGGGCTGAGTTTCCACATTTGTAATAAAAGGATATTATGGCTGATGCACCTTGCTTTGAGATGTACAGCTGGAAAGCGCTAAGTAAGTGTTAAGTATTATTAAAGTATTCACTGACCAAAGACTCATATATATGGTGCTCAGTCAAAATGGGTCATTGTACTAAACACACCTTACCTCAGTTGTTTGTGTTGGTTTCCTTTCTTGTGGTGACTCATCATTTCTGTCTGGCAGCTCAGTGTTTTGAAGTTTAGTGGGTTTAGGTGACTTGGTTCTCCGGCCATGTCATAAAATCCACCCCTTCCAGGGTCCAAGATAGTCCAGTGAAACAATCTTTGTCCTCACTGAACCACATAGATCAGCATCATTGTGCACTGACCTGGGCCTCTACTCCTTCCAGGTAGTGGGGCCCCAATGTAATGAACTGGCTGGTCCAGCCACCAGAATGCAAGAAAACCCAGTGAGCAGACAGAAGGCCCAATTCTGAGTTCTGGCCATATGCTTGGCTAGCCACATCCCTGCCTCTTCCACAGGCGCTGTTGTCAGCTCTCCCAATTTCATCACGAGTAGCAGGAGTTTGGCCTCTGCTGCAGCCAGTCTGGTGATGACAACACGAGAAGCTCTAACCTTCACAACATTTCCAGCCTTTCTCAGCAGCGCTGATTTCTTGTCTTCCCCATTTCCCCACCGCCTGGTGAAAAACAGTCAATCACAGCTGCTGCAGAAGGCAGGCAGAGCTCTCCCCTCCTCCCCAGGAATTGAGAGAGGTATTTGGGCAGGGAGAGGGAGACGGAGCAGCTGATACCATTTTTGCAGTAGGGGAGAGGAAGGAGCAGAAAGAGCCCAGAAGCTGAGGGCTGCTCAGTTGCTCTTGCCCCTCTTGTGAAAAATGAGTCAGCTGTTCCCTGCTTCTCCCCCTGCCTGTCCTTTATCTTGCAACCTCTCCGACCTGAGAAGGAGGAGAAGAGCTGTCCCCCCAGCTGTTTCTGGAAGCTCGGAAGACTTTGGAGGTGACGAATCTCAACAGCTGCAGGAGGTGCACTGGGGGCAAGAGGGAGATGTGGGGCTGGGCACAGAATTGATGTATGTCTGGGCGTGGGTGAGCAGAGTTCATGTGGGACTTGGGGCTGGGCATCTCGGGGTTGGGGCAGAATTAATTGTTTGTTGGTTTTGGACGAAGCTGGAAGTTGTGCCCCATCAGGTGACATGCAGCATTGCCAACTCATGATGTTTTCGGGAGTGGTGGGATTTCAGAGGGTTCTGCAGCCCATCTCGTGATGACATAAGAAGCTTCAGCCCCCTAGTGAAGTTCAGCCCTGCTGGAAGCTGACAAAATCTCTCTCTTCTGCTTGCTGTTCTCATGGAAGGAGAAGGAGGATGGTGAGCAAAGAACCCAGCAGCTCAAGACAGCTCTGCTCTCTCCTTCCCCCTCCCCTCCTGTGAGAAACCTGGATGGGACAGTGCCTACTCCCTTGTAGCATTCAGCTTGGGAATAGCCGGAGTCAGGGCCAGCCCCAGGCCAAATGGTGCCCCAGGCGAGGAGCATCTTTGGCGCTCCCCCTCCATTTATTAAACTTTTGAATATCTTATTTTTATTGCATTTGTAGCCCATTTCTGACTTTTATGCACAATTTGCATGCATGATTCATCCCTGTCATATAAGATGATAAATTTGCACACTAGGATCTGTAAATCTGTATTCATGCTATATATAAGCAAATAAAATAAAAGTTTCCACTAAGCTCATAGAAACTTTTTAATTTTAAGAATAACTGAAATGTACTAACATCAAGAAATTGAACTGTGCACCAACATTGGGTGGACCGGTATTAAATAGTGTTACAGTAGGTGACAGCCTTAGAATGTTAACCCTAGTCCTGTAGTTCAAAAGGTCGCTTTTCTTGCCTTTGCCCTCGCGAGCTGAAGCCCAGCGTCAGAGAGATTCAAAGATTGGCCAATGGCATTTTCAAGCGATAAAATAGCAAGAAAATGTCAGTCTGTTGTTGGCCATCGTCGATGTTTTAATGAGCCTGAGCTTTGAAAAGCTGCACTCACCACTCGTGCCTGTGACCAGCAGCATGAGCAGGATCCTCAAAGCTATCCGCACTTAAGGAAGTGTTGCTAACAACAGAAACAGCACCCTGAGCCTGGTGCCCCCCAAGCCCAGCATCCCAGGTGGTCGCCTGGGTCACCTGCCCCTAAATCCCGCCCTGGCCAGAGCGTGGTGAAGAGCTCCTGGAGCTGCTCTCCCCAGCTTGGGAAAGAGGAAGAGGTGACTGTGCTGCAGCACCCCCAGGCCTGGGAGAGGGGGATGGAGAACTCCAAGAGGAGCAGTGGTGAGGCCAAACTGAGTGGGCTGGAGGCTGATGGAGATGGGAGGGAAGGTTGCCAACAGTCCCTTGGTATAAGGGATGTCCCTTATTTAAATAAAAAAGTGCCTGCCCATTGTATCCTGTATTTCAACCTGGTGCACAGGGTCGCAACACCACTCAAATTTGGCCTGGCCACCCCTCCATGCCAGATGGAGAGGCAGCTGGACAAAATTTGAGTGGCGTTGCTGATGGAGGGGTAGCCAGAACAAATTTGAATGGCATTGTGACCTGGTGCACAGGGTTGCGATGCCACTCAAATTTGACCCAGCTTCCCCTCCTGGCATCTGCGTGGAACATAAACAGGAGCTGCAGCGGCTGCCAGGCACAGCACCCTGATCTGGGGAGAAAGAACCCCTAGGAGAGATGGGGAGAAGAAGGGACTTGCACCCAAAGGCTCAAGTCAAGATTGGGGACATCTGAGGCTTGTCCCGTATTTTTGAAATACAGTGTTGCCAACCTTAGTGAAGAGCTGAACTGAAATGGAGGCTGAATTGAGGAAGTGCGGGCGGGGGGTGGGGGAGTGCTGAACTGATGGTGGGGCCTGGTGGGGACTGAGCTGATGGGGATGGGGACTTGTGAGTAGAGCTGCTGGTGGGGGCTGGACTGACAGGGGGTGGGGCTGATGGGGGCAGGAGAGGCTGAACTGATGAGGAGGCTGGGTGGGGACAGAATTGAAGGGGAACCTGGGGGACAGGATTAATTGCTGGTTAGGGAATGGGCAGATGTGGGGGTGAGAGCTCCTGCAGCAGGGGCAAAAATCACCTTACCTAATGCTTTTGGGATAGTGGGTGACACTAACTGTTGCACACACACACTGAACATGGGCAGGGGGAGTTCAAAAATCTTAAGACAAAAAACCCTCACAATAGAGCTTTTTTAAAAAAAAGTTCATGATTTTTTGGACCAATCTCATAATTTTGGGGGTTCGTATTCATGGTTTTTGATCTCTTGAGGTTGACAATGCTGAGCATTATACACATTGGTGTAATTTGATCTCAGTTGTGTCTTCTAGCTGGAGCTGCTGCAATGGGGGTCAGAATAGCTTGATTCTATAAATTTGTAAGCATTAGTAACTCTGTAATGCTTTCATACATGCACATTGGAGATGGGGAGTGAGTTTCAAAAATCATAAGACAGGCCAAAAAACACCTCTCTTGATTTTGGGACCAATCTCAAGATTTTGTGAAGTCTGACTCATGAGTTTTAAATGTTGAGGCTGGCAGCCCTCAATGGATCAAGACAAAATTCAATCCCTGATGTCAATAGGGAAGTCAAAGGGGGGATATCTCTTCATTGAAAGTCACTTGATCTCTGGGAACTACAAGTCCCAGGATGCCATGCTACTAGGGTCCAGGCAGTGCAGGACCAGGTACCTGTCATTAAGGGCTTGTACACTCCAGCGTACGCAATCACACATAGAGCTGTTCATGTCAAAAGAGCCTGCACACAATTTTATACATCAGCTTTGAGAAAGATAATATCTTTTAGTATTAGAACTGGATGGAAAATTATTGTGTTTCTCATGAAACCTTTTTTGTTTTTTTTCTCAGCATTTACCCAGCTTTTGTCAAAAAATTTAAAATGTTTTAGGGTTTTGATTCTTGACGAAACCCCAATTTTTTTATGAATATGGATGTGTGTGTGTGATTTTCTGTTGGAAATCAGTTTTGTTGGAAAATTTGTATATTTTTGCCCTTGATCCTCTTCAGTGATGGAAACTTCAGTGATGCTGGGTGGACTCAGCTGTCTGCTTGTGTGTATCTAATTGCAGAATCAAGGCTTTAAATATGAAAAAAACCCTGTAGTCTCTCCATAATCGAGTACATTGCACTTACATAAAGTTATGGCTAAAACATATGCCCTGGAATGCTGAGGAAGTTCCAAACTGGGTTGGAACTTTGTGGCTAAAACCGATCACTGAACTGATACAATAATATGTGTTGGAACATTCCATTTAACCACTCCATTGAGATTATGAGATTATGGTTCTGACCTTGGATTTACACCAGTGTGAATCCATTGGGCCAAATTCTCTAGTCATCTCTGAAGAGGGATTTAAAAGGGACTGAAAAGTCATCTTCACGGATCATCTGGGCGTATCCTTAGAGTAGAATGATGAGATGGTCATTTAAGCCATATTTAAGTCTGCTTCATGCTGCTGGAACATTTCAAGGCAGACATAAGAGGGCTGAGGATCTGGCTGACTATAGTCTGACCTTTCAGCATATAGGCCATAGTACTCACCTTTTGAGCTGTGTAGGAGACGTACTCACTCAAGATATGCATGGCTAAAAACAACAAAAAATCCTCTCAGTCCCCTTAATCATCTAGAGCTTAATTCATACTCTGCAAATGATCTGCAATTGTCTAATTTGAAGGAAAAGGTTTCTGCCTAGTTGCCTTGAACTCTCTGTGATAAACTTCAACTAGTTGAGGAAAACTGATTAATTAGAGTTGCCCCTACTTGCCTTCCCTCTTCCAGAAAGTATGAATCACATGGGCAATATTACACAGTACTTTCTGTACATTCATTGTCTTTTCTTGGAAAAACATTGAGGAAGTAGAATTTATTTCACTAAATACTTTATACTCTCTTCAATGTTGTTTTCCCCTTTCATCCCTAAACATGCAAACTTCCTTGATTTTTTCCCAGCTTCTTCCCCTCCCTGATCTGCTGTTCTCCCTCTTGTTATTGCAGTTACGTCTTTCTCCAGACTCAATTCATTATTTGCAACAGTTTTTAATTTTAACATCTCTGTTTTGAAACTTTTATGCATTTTATAGCCTTTGTTTTAGTATTTCTCATTATATCCTACTGTGCATTCATTGCTTCCTTGTTTTATCCAAGCAGTAGGTGCCCTGTATTTTGTAAAATATTTCTGAATAGTAACTGGGAAAATGTGCATATTCAAAAGAGCATATGTCGCCACAAGCTTTGTGTTCAGAGGTAGGAGACAGAGGAAGGTTTTAAATTGTCACTAAAACATTCCAGCTAATCAATAGACTCCAATTTATGTGAGATTTAGACTCTAATTCATGTGACTTATGTCTCTTCAGCTTTTAGCTCAATTATTTTCACAACAGATCTTTCCGGTAGTCCTAAATATCATCCATTGAGTAGAGCCAGTGCTCCACATATACACTAAAACGGAATAGTGGGGCATTCACCCAACCTTGATATTTAGGGCCTCCCTTATGTTGAGCAGTTGCCTGTTGTGTATTTATCTGGATGTTTAAAATAACAATGAGGCACCAATCTTAATGCTCAAGGCACCTATGACACTGAATTAAAATACAAAAGATGAATGTGTCAAAAAGAAAAATAACCAGCAGCCCCACAAACAAAATGCTAATCAACAAGTAACCATGAAACAAATATAAGACAAATTCTCCACTTTCTCTCTGCCTGTCCCTCAAATGATATTCACTTCTTTAAGAGCTTTCTTGGAGAGAGTGCCTTGCTGTGTGCCATGAAGGTCAACAAATGCAGGTTATTGTGGATCAAGGAGAGAGTACATTCCTAACAAAAGAGACCAATATGGAGAATATTCTGCAGAAACCTGAGATGGGTCTAGCTTAAATTACCTCTGTAGATCGTTTTTAGAGATCAAAATCATACTTCACCTGAAAAAATAACAGGAGTACTCGTGGCACCTTAGAGACTAACAAATTTATTAGAGCATAAGCTTTCGTGGGCTACAACCCACTTCTTCGGATGCATCCACGAAAGCTTATGCTCTAATAAATTTGTTAGTCTCTAAGGTGCCACAAGTACTCCTGTTATTTTTGCGGATACAGACTAACACGGCTGCTACTCTGAAATACTTCACCTGGAAACCCACAGGCAGCCAGTTCAGAGCAGGAAACACTGTTTGAATAAGCTATTAGCAGGACATTTGTTTAACAACTTGGCTGCCACCTTCTGCACAAGCATTAGCTTCCCAATAGATTTAAAGTGCAGCCACAAGTAGAGCCAATGGGATTAAATGCAGAGTAAATTACCACTCAACGTGAGTAAGAGAGGCAGAATCTTGCTCATAGGGTTAGTCTGAGATTTTACTTCGTATGTTGTGTAAGGGACAACTCTTTGTTATGACAGCCTAGGAACAGCCCCGGGAAGGAGCTGTGCTTCAAAAAGTTGCACCTCCTTCCTTGTTGCTGGGTGGAAGTAATTTACTGTAGGTCTTCACAGAATGTAGATTACGTCCCCCATCATGCTGGCTCCACCCCTTCTCTGTCCATTTGCACATGGTGGGGAGTAGCAGTCCTGCTCAGCCTACTGTGTAACCCCACTTCTGGATCAGCTCTCCTGGCAAGCCATGTGCTTACACCCCCTTTCTATTTCCCTGTGCAGCAACGTAAAAGGAAGTGGCAACCTTGTCCTTAATAATCTTGAATAGTGTTTAGTTTGTAAAAGCACTTCAGGGGAAAAACAAATCCAATACTTTAGTGCAGTTCCTAGCAGAAAGAATTGTAGTAGTAAGTGATGGTTCAAAGGTTACATAAGTTAAGTGATATTTTTCCCTGTTTGAGGGCCCAGAAGACCTATAATATTGAACCATGAATAGCGTATGCATGTACTGTGCAAATTTCCCTGCATAGCTCCGCCAATGTATCTCAGCCCCGACATGCAGCATCCCTGGTATTTATGTTGAGAAATTGCCAAATTTAGGTGTGGTTTTATGATAAGCACCAGCAGAGTTGGGATGAGCTCAGCAAATTCATTTTCCCTGGTGAAAAGAGGGTTTGAAGTTAGGTCTCCAAACATAAATGCCTAGAGCACTGATCCATTTCACCATCTCTAACTTCCTGAATTTACTATGTTCTTCTCTCTGAAGTCACCCACTGTTTAATTGACTTAATAATAATTTGTCTTAATACAGGTTTTAGGTTCTTTGGTTAACAAAAATATAGGGAAAGTATTAAAGTTTGCTTTCCATTCCGGGTTATAGCCTAAAGGCCTGGAGCTGATTTAATCTCAGTTTACAACTGATTGCAAACTTTGGTTTTACGATTAACATGTCACAATCTACCAGCCACTGCTGGTGCAATACTAAATGCACATACAGAATTTGCCTTGGAAATGCCATTAGTAACAGTGTTCTCACAGGTCAGTTAAAGTCACAGAGGCAAAAAGCTAGTTCTGCATTTGGGACCTGATCCAAAGAAAGAATTCCACTGATGTCAGTGGTCTTTGGATTCAACACTTAATCATCTATAGAAGCATGAGTGAAAACAACATGATGTTTGGTTTTTACAAAGGCCAAATTGTACTGTATAGTAGTGCTTGGTGCCCATTTGTGTGGTACAGAGACGGTTGTAACATTGGAGTACTAGATATCTTCCATATGAGACAATTTCAGTCACTCATAGTGGAAAGTGGCAAATTGAAATAGCCAGTAATGCTGTATTAAAGTGCACTGGTCTCATCGTATACCCCTTTATCTTCAACCACCATTCCATAGGACATGCGTCCATGCTGATGATGGGTTCTGCTCGATAAGGATCCAAAGCAGTGCAGACTGACGCATGTTCACTTTCATCATCTGAGTCAGATGCCACCAGCAAAAGGTTGATTTTCTTTTTTGATTGTTCGGTTTCTGTAGTTTCTGCCTCAGAGTGTTGCTCTTTTAAGACTTCTGAAAGCATGCTCCACACCTTGTCCCTCTCAGATTTTGGAAGGCACTTCAGATTCTTAAACCTTGGGTCGAGTGCTGTAGCTATCTTTAGAAATCTCACATTGGTACCTCTTTGCATTTTGTCAAATCTGCAGTGAAAGTGTTCTTAAAACGATCAACATGTGTTGGGTCATCATCCGAGACTGCTCTAATAAGAAATACATGGCAGAATGTGGGCAAAACAGAGCAGGAGACATAGTATTCTCCCCCAAGGAGTTCAGTCAAAATTTAATTAACGCATTATTTTTTTAACACGTGTCATCAGCATGGAAGCATGTCCTCTGGAATGATAGCCGAAGCTTGAAGGGTATACGAATGTTTAGCATATCTGGCACGTAAATACCTTGCACTGCTGGCTACAAAAGTGCCATGTGAATGCCTGTTCTCACTTTCAGGTGACATTGTAAACAAGAAGCGGGCACCATTATCTCCTGCAAATGTAAACAAACTTGTTTGTCTTAGCGATTGGCAGAATAAGAAGTAGGACTGAGTGGACTTGTAGGCTCTAAAGTTTTACATTGTTTTGTTTTTGAGTGCAGTTATGTAACAAAAAAAAATCTACCTTTGTAAGTTGAACTTTCACGATAAAGAGATTGCACTACAGTACTTGTATGAGGTGAATTGAAAAATACTAGTTCTTTTGTTTGTCATTTTTACAGTGCAAATATTTGTAATCAAAAGTAAATATAAACTGAGCACTGTACAGTTTGTATTCTATATTGTAATTTAAATCGATATATTTGAGAATGTAGAAAAGCATCCAAAAATAGTAAATAAATTTCAATTGGTATTCTATTGCTTAACAGCACGATTAAAACTGCGATTAATCGTGATTAATTTTAATTAATCGACAGACCTAGTTACTATATAAAGACCAAGATCAATTGTAGCTGAGAAGCTTTTGGTGCAGCTCTGGGGAGGAAGGGAAAACTGAAATGTGTCCTTTGTGCTCCCCACATTCTGGGACCACTGCACTTGGCCAATGTGCAGACTTAGAATAGCCCAAAGGTTGTATAAAGCTGCTCCAAAGGGCTGTCATAGGAATTGGATATTGCCAGAATGGAGGGAAGCCTTTTTTTCTGGACACACCTTCTGGACTGACAGTCTGCATTGGGGTAGTAGTGTGATAACTGCTATGGTGGCTCTATTCCACCCAAAGATCTGCCAATATAGGAAAGAACTTCTATGTCCAGACCACCTGACTTTAGGGCTGTTTGCATGAGTGCAGTGCAGGTTTTCAACCTTCTTTCATTTGCAGACCCCTAAAAAATTTCAAATGGAGGTGCAGACCCCTTTGGAAATCTTAGACATAGTTCCTGACTCCCATGGGTCTGCAGACCACAGGCTGAAAACCATCGTTCTATGGTAATGACAACCTTTTGTGGACCCCTTAGATATAGTCTGTGGACCTCCAAGGGTCAGTGGACCACAGGTTGAAAGCCACCACACTAATGGATCAATGTAAAGTGACCAGAGAATGGCCCAAGATCAAGCCCATTATCTTTTAAAAATTATTATTTTTTAGCAAGTTCTGAAGTCTGCCTCTGACACACACACAACTATCCCACTGACCTGAAGTTGCTAAGAATTCTAGTATGCCACCTTCACCTGGACACACCTGCTGGCAAAAGAAAGCTGGTCAAAGTTACATGAAACTGAGGGCCAGCTCCTCAGAGGTGTTTAGGCTCCTGACATCCATTGATTTCAATAGAAGATAGGAGCCTAAATACCTTTGAGGATCTGAGCCTGAGTCTTACTTGGACTCTTTGCCATTGTCACATGTCAGAGGGCGCATTCTACTGCCTCAACTCTTCTTCTCTTGCCCCCAATTCCTCTGGTCGTTCAGGGAAATGGGGGACGTTTCTGCCTCTTCTTTTCTCTGCCAGTTTCATTCAAAAATAAACCACCAAAAATTGCAAGCATTCTCCTCCTGATCCTGCTTTGTCGGCTGTGCTTCCTCCCTACCACAAACAAAACTAAAGGGTGTTTCACTTGTCAACATAGCCTCAGTTCTCTGAGAACCTGCTGTGTTAGCTAAAAAGGAGTCTATTGGCCCCACACCCTCTATTCAGGAGCCTGGATTTGGCTGTATCTGTTTAGATAACCTCTAGCTACAATAGGGCAATTGCATGAATGGGGGAAACCCTAGAGAACCAGGAAACCCCCTAACTGTTTCTGTATTGCGTAAGTATATTCTGCTTAGGCTTTTTGCCAAGGCAGATATGAATCAGTGATTTTATAGATAAAAGAACACTATAATGCACAGGTACTTCCTTTTTCAGAAAGTGCTTTTGAAAGAGGAAGTAGAATTCAGATTCCTGGATTAATGTGTTTTTTTTATTGGCTTCAGTTTAGATATTTCCTGAAAACAAAGACATAGAAAGTGGAAGATGAACTTTGTTAATGTATGTGAGTTCTTCTTTGGCAAATGGTCTCTATGACTCTTTGGCAAAATGAGTATGAAGGGGAAAAAACCCAGCTCCCATATAATGAAAAAAAAAAATCATGTATGAAAACAAGAAATTGCAACCAAGTGCTCACTGTAACTGTCTGATATTTGTGAAAATCTGTTTCATTAGCTAAGGATTTTCTGCAAGAGCTCCATGTCTGAGGAGCTCTGCATCTGCAGGGAACCCTATTGAAGTCAATGGTTCTCTGTGCAGGTGAAAGGGTCTGCCTGCATAGTTCTCATCAAAGGTTCAAGGCCATAACATAATCATGACTGTATGGTTTGTGTGATCTAGGTACCATTAATAGGAGATCTGAGGCATCTAACCACTATGAGGATGAAAATCTGGCCCCACTGAAGTCAATAGGATTTTTGCTATCAACTTCAGTGGAGCCAGGATTTCACCAGGGAGATTTTGCACTATAACCTTCTCAATAATCTTACACCCCCTCCTCCCCCGCAAAAAGGAAGCATAAATCATGGATAATAGTTAACTATTTTAGTGATGGTTTCTTGGGCAATATTGACAGGTGTCAGGGAAGTCTCCAGAGCTGCTTAACCACAGCCTTGTCAATAGCCTGACCCTAAAATGGGTGGTTAGAAACAGGGTGGTAATTTGCAAGATTGTCAGCAGCAAGAGAGATTGCTTCCCCAGTGAGCAGTTGCTCAGCCCTTGAACAGCAGTTGCCTTAAACATCTTGCTGAGAACTCTGAGCAAGGAAGCCAACATCCCAGCTGATCCACTTAATTTTTACACCTATCCGGCTTGAGTCAATTTTGCAGGTAGTCAGTTGCAATTCTTCAAGTACATCCAGAACTTCAATTAGTGAAACTTGTCCTTCTACATAGAGCTGCAGAGTCCAGTAAAGAAATGGATTAAAATAGATATATGTAACAGCAGCTAAAATTAGAGCGTGAACTTTATATTGGATGACTTGTTTCATTTCTGCTTTTTTAAAGTTTACTATTGCATTGCATTATTTCGGAGAAAGTAATTGTTTACTTTCTACTGATCATACTGTGCTGGGAAATACAAATAAGGAAATTGGATGATATTGTTTAAGCATTTTCCTTATGCAAAAATGCTTTCTAAGTAGAAATGATTTTACTGATTTTACTGGCAGCAGACATGGTTTTGTACATAAGATCTCACACGTTCCAATATCTGCATTCATTTAATTCTCCGATGACCTGGGTTTCAAAGGTACGGGGCAGCCACAAATCCCAGTGATGTCAGTCACTTGAAATATTTTGACTTAGATATATTCCAGTCGTGTAACAATTGTGTAAAGTAAGACTGGTTTTCCTTAGATGTTCTTTATTAGGTGACATTGAAGTATTATATAAAGGTGGTACCTGCCTTTGCACGTAATTTACACTACGTAGGCCCAGGATAGCGAACAGAAACTTGTGAGAAGTGTCAGTGTGAGAAATTTTGAGTAAATTATTAGCCCATGAAAATTCGTGGCCACCTGTTTCTTTTTATTATTGATGAAAGTGTATCTGAAACACCACCATTCAGGGCATGTCTGGTTTTATGGTTCACTTTTGACACACTGCCATGGCAAAGGTGATGGCCTACCTCAAGCCAGTAGCGGAGCTAATAGGGGAGCTGCCTCCCCCACACCCCCCACAGTGGCCTTTAGGTGTATGTGTGGCACCTTTTTCATACAGGTCTTGAGAGTGACTCATCCAGACTCATCCAGTAGCGGCTGCTCCTGTCCGGTGGGGCTGGGCCCAACTCCCTGCTCAGGGCATTGTGACATACTGCACGGGGTCAAGTGGTGCTGTGACCCTGTGTGACATGTTGCAAATCCACTCATGACAGAGGGGTGGCTGGGCCAAACCCTAATGGCACTACAACATGGTGTGCCCCTGCAATGGAAATATTGGGGGGACGGATCTATTTTCTGCTTCCCCAATGGATTCTGCCCCTCCCCCCAATATCTGGTGGAGGCAAGAGTAGGCGCCAGCTATGTTATGCACGTGTGTTGCGGGGATGAGGGGCAAAGTCGAGAGTGGGACCCAGAAGAGGGGCTGGAGCGGCCACAGTGGCGCATGAGATAGGGATGGCCACAATGTAGTGTTGCCAACAGTCCCATATTACAAGGGGCGACCCTTATTTAAATAGAAAATTGCCTGTCCCGTACTATACAGGATGCCTTTTATCGTGTATTTCAACAGCAAGGGGCCAGCACTCACGGGTGCATCTTTCTACTCTCCTCCGGACTCTGGCCCTTTAGTGCTGAGCAGTGAAAGTAGAGAGGATCATGCTCTGGGGCCAGGGTCAGGTGGGAAGTGGAAAGATGCACCTGTGAGTACTGATCCCTGCTGGACAGGGCCCCCTGCTGACTCCAGCCCTTGAGTGCGGCCTGTCTGCTTTCCCGGCGCAGGCTCTGCAGGCAGGGCAAGTGGACAGGGCTGTGTGCCCTGGAGCTGTGCTGAAGGGCCAGGGTCAGAAAGGGGCTCTGTCTGGCAGGGGGTCAGTACTTCTGGGATGTAGCCTCCCCACTTGCAGAGTCTCTGCCAGCATCCCCAGCAGAGGAGCATAACTGCTGGTTGGTGGCTGACTGCTGCAGCTGCAGCAGTGGGGGAATGAGGTGGGCAGGGAGCCTCGTCCTGGCAGCTGAGACCACCACTTCCCCTGCTGGACAGAGCCTCCTCCAGCCTTTCAGCATGGCCCCATCAGGTCTTTGTGCCTCCCTGATAACCGTATCATGCCCCCCTCAGGGGCCACAACCCATAGTTTAGGAACCTCTGGCTATAGCGGAACTAATATTTGGAAATCATATTATTAGTGGCTAACATTAGCTGCAGCACATTTTTACATGGTCAGGAAATCATTCGATGCAATTATGAGTGAAGTAGTGGGAACACCAGACAGTTCTCTTAGACTTAAAGAGAAAAAATGAAGAGACTGTGTAGATATAAAAGTCAGTGGGAAGAAAAATACAACTGGGCCTTTTGTACTTTGTGCTGGTGTGAATTCACTCTCGGGCATGGAGGTGAAACTGACCTGAAGCAGCACGCAGTAGCCAATGAACGTAAGAAAAACACACAGGCCAAAGGTATGACAAATATTAGCAAATTCTTTGCTCTCTTCAAACACTGAAAGTCGAATTGCAGCATGGGAAATTGCAACAGTTTACTGCACCACACAGTTAAACACAGCCTATGTTACAACAGCAAGGGGACTGTGATAATAAGCTTGCCAGTGATTCAAATCAAGTTTTGTGATTCAAATATTGCAAACCAATTGTGTTGTGGAAGAACCACAGCCGTGCTATTAGTGACCAATATTTTGGCCCCAAAGTCTGTGGGGGGTTGTTTATGGGATTTATTACCATCGCCACTAGAACAGCATGTGTATTTCTCTGTAGAGACTGATGCTTCAAATAAGGGGAACAGGAAGATGTTTCCAATTTGCCTACAATATTTCACCATATCAGATGGCATTCAGTGCAAGCTGCTTGATTTTTATGAAGACAGTGATGAATCCGCAAAAGGCATTCATCATGCTATAATGAACTGCCCAGAGAAACACCATCTTAATGTTAATTGTCTTACTGCATACTCTGCTGATAATGCAAATGTGAACTATGGCAAACACAGTTCGGTGTATAAGTTGTTATGTACTGAAAATGACTGCATTTTGAAGGCGAAATGCCCCACACACATAGTCCACAATACTTGCAAACATGCGAGTGATCAGCTGTCGGTTGACATAGAAACAATTGTGTTGAAAGTTTACAACCATTTTTCTATGTCCGCAATACACAGAAAAGAACTCTGAAGTTTTTTTGAGTTTGTTGACATCGAATAGAAAGAAGTACTGCAACATGTGAGTACAAGATAGCTATTCCTTAACTCAGCAGTCGATCGATTTTTTGAGAAACTGGCCAGCAATTACAGCCTACTTCAAGTCACTAGGGGAATCTTATCCAGTAGCATAAAAGAACATTTTCACAGAAGATGGCGAGTATACCTGTAATATGGAAAGGTACATGTGTTTTTCCCACAACGCGGCTTGTGTCTTTGATGTATATGTGAGAAAGTTGGAGGAATCAAAGTTATGCATTACTGACATGTACGCAGAGATGTGCTAATTTAAGTTGAAGATGCTAAGTCTGAAACAGGATTGGGTTTTTTTGGATTCCAAGCCAAACAACTGATGAAAAAGCTACTCCCACAACAAAATGCAAAGTTAAAGAAGACTTCATTAAGTTTTATGACTCTGTGCTTTTATACAGTGATAAATGGTTTGATTTTTCTACTGAAAATGCAGTGATGAAGCTGAAACCCATTAGCCTCTATGAGAAGTTTAGTTTCTCAGATCTTGAGGATGTAACAGGCGCAATCAAAATGAGGGAAATTGTAAACGTGGACCAGTGCTCTGAGGAATTCTGCACTAGTCGAGATGTGATCGAAACATCAAGAAATGACATTTCCAAATCGATCAGTGAAAAATGGGTGTATGTGTTTCAGAAGTGTGGAAAAGGAAACTTGTTCAAAATTGTGTTGTTTGTACTTAGTGTGCCAGAATCAACCGCATTTGTAGACAGGGCCGGCTCCAGGCACCAAGCACCCAAGCTGGTGCTTGGGGCGGCACCTGGAGGGGGGCGGCGCGGCGCTCCGGCCGCCGGGGAGAGCGGGGCCACAGCCGGGCTCGCCGCCCTCCCCCCGGCGCTCTGGCCGCCCTCCCCCCCGGCGCCCTCCCCCCGGCCGCCGGGGGGAGAGCAGAGCCCCCGCCGGGGCCCCCCCCCCCCCCCCGGGGGCCCCGGCGCCCCCCCCCCCGGGGGGGGGGGGGCGGGCGGCCGGAGGCTTTTTTGCCTGGGGCGGCAAAAAAGCCAGAGCTGGCCCTGTTTGTAGAGAGGATTTTTTCATTAATGGGGAATAAATGGTCTGACGTACGAAACAGATGCATTGTAGGTTTAATTAAACGTGAACTCCAAATTTGCATAAACTTCCAGTTATCCTGCAAAGATTTCTTCATCTTTGTACAACAAGATCGGGAGTTGCTGAGTGCTGCAAAAAGCAGCAAGAAATACAACTGGCGAATGTAGGTGCATATTGCTCATTATTAATTAATTATTATTAATAATGATGATGATATAATAATGATAATATTGGGACGAGGCAGGAGGCGGGGGTGCTAAGAAAACAGTCCCTTATTTTTGAAATATGATGTTGGCAATTCTACCATCAGAGAGCAGGTGGGACTCCCCAGCCTAGCCCAGTCCCACCCTACAGTCACTGTGGGTCCCAGCGGAGACACCTGGCCCAGGGAGGGGCAGGAGCTCATGTGCCGGCTGCCAGGATGGTGTGTAGGAAGGGACGGGATAGGGCACCAGCATGTGGGGAGGTGGGGACACTGGGCTCCAGCCACAGAGTAACTGCCATAGAAGCAGCAGTAGGAATTACTGGGATTCCGTTCCCCAGCTTGGAGCCTCCCTCCCTCCCTCCAGGGCTCAGTATCTCACCTCCCTCCCCCTCCTATTCCCCCATTTGCTCAGAGGTTCTGCCCTGCTCACCGCAATATTTCCCATTCAAATTTCCTATTTTTAGGTGCTTATAACTTCCTCAAATCATTTCTTCTAAATTTCATACAAATCTTTTAAGCTGTTTTGGGGTATTGGTTTTCTCTTGTAAAGAGGCTTCTCAGATGCTCCTCAGTGGTGCTCAGATAACTAAAAATGGTTTTGTTTTAGAGCATTAAACTTGCTATTTTCTTAGTCTCAGTCCTGCAAACACTTTTATGCATGAGCTTAACATTAGATACATGAATGCTGTCAATAGCGTCAATGAACTACTATCTGCATAAAGTTAAGCATGCATATAGATTTGCAGGACAGGAGCCATAATCCCAACTGAAGATTTGTTCAATTATCTTTGCCATGTATTTTAAAAAAACATTAAATAAATTTACAAGCAGAGCTCGGAAATCTCATCCTGCAATTCTGGTATCACTTCCTCCCACTTTTGCATGTATTTAGTTTCAAGCTTTTTCTTTTTTCTGTGAAGTGGGTGTAAAATTCTATCAGATCAGAATTCTCTGTTCACACCAGTGGTAGCATTTAACACCTTCTTTGTACTGGCTTTTCCCAGAGGTAGATGACTATACCTGGAGGAAGGCAGTGGAAAATCAGGCCCCCTCTCCCTACTGTTCTATACCCAAATCCTGCAAACACTTACCCACTTGAGTAATCCCATTTGTGGGATTGGTGCCTGAATACTCTTAAATAAAAAAGCAAGTCTTATTGACTTGGAGGTGACTGATTTGAATGTTTGACTTGTCATATACATAAGTCCTCTTTAAAAATTATTTGATTAATATTATCAATTATTATATCTACAGCTCCAAAAGTGTATGGAAGGTAGCTAGCACAAATAGGATTAGATCTCTGCACAATCAGCTTGTATTGGAAATGCAAACAGTCTAATACACTTTTGGACACAGTAAATATCATTGCCAATTTATCAACTCATAGTTGTATAAGAACATAAGAACGACCATAGTGGTCAGATCAATGGTCCATCTAGCCCAGTATCCTGGCTTCTGACAGTGGCCAGTGCCAGGTGCTTCAGGGGGAATGAACAGAACAGGGCAATTTCAAGTGACCCATCTCTTATCGTACAGTGCCAGCTTCTGGCAGTTGGAGATTTAGGGACACCCGGAGCATGGGGTTGTGCCCCCGACCATCTTGGCTAATAGCCATTGATGGATGTAAGATTCCTGCGTCTCAGGGTCAGGGCACCTCCTTTGGTAGTGCTGGGAACTCAGCACCCACACCAGATCTGTGAGCATCGTGGCTTGCGGCGGGGCAACTAAATGAGCAATAGCTCAGGCCTCTTGGATGTAGGGGTTAGCGCTCACCCAGCACTGAGTGTGGGGCCCAAGATATGGGGACCTGGGCCCACCCTGCTCCACCATGTCCCAGCCTAGGGACCTTGAAGGGATGGGTGATTCCGTCGCTAGGTTGGCTTGGAAATGTTAGATTGCTGCCTCGCCTCCCGGCAACACAACAGGACCAATGTCTGATTCCCCTGGGCTGCTTCCTACTGGCATCTGGTTGGGTTGCTCTGTGACCACTGTGGCCTGGTTCCCAGTGACCCTGATGAGTGGCTCATTCTCTGCTTCGTCTTTGGGTTCCTCAGTCTTCCGGGGTAGTGGCTGGCCTTGACTCCAGGCTAGCTCAGGAGAGTCGTCACCCGCCAAGCTAGTTGTGGGCTCCATGGGCAATTCGACTTCCTGAGAAAGATATCTGGCTCCAACTGAGCTGCAGAGCTCTGTTCTTATACTTCCTGCCCTGCCGCCACTCTCTGTGAGGGGGAAGCGGGGGTTAGGGGAGCCCAACAAAGTGAGTTAACTCCCTCTGTGTTGGTATGAGGCTGCTCCACCTCATCACAATGGACCTAGCCTCCATGAACGTATCTAATTCTTTTTTGAACCCAGTTATACTTTTGGCCTTCCAGCATCCACAGGTTAACTATGTGTTGCATGAAGAAGTACTTTGTTTTCTTTGTTATTAAATCTGCTGCCTATTAATTTATTGGGTGACCTAGAGTTCTTGTGTTATGTGAAGGGATATAGCTTGGTGGAATTGTTATAATATAGTTCTTGTAAAGAACTTTAATACAAAGATTGTAAATTGATCAAATTGGCCTCATTGACTCTGTGGGGGTTGACTCAGGCCCTTATGCCTTAGCATTGTGCATGTTTCTATTGTTGTGTTGTTGACGGTAAGTCATGCTTCAATTTTAAAAATGATTTACCTAATGAGCGAATATGGGGACTATTTGTTAAACTATGTTTATATTTACGTGTACACTAACTCTAAAGCATCTTTTTTCTTCAAAACAGTATTTTTAATAATCCTTATTTTTATTTGCAGGGCTTTCATTGTAAAAGCAAACCTTCCGGTAAGTATAAGCAATTCCAGTTTGTGTTATTCTTAAATTATGGACCAAAAAAAAAAAGGTCTCTACAAGTAATAAATCCCCTCCAAGGCCACATCAGGGCAGTGTGATCATTTGACATGGTATTTAAAACCAGTTTTACAGAATCTTTCCCTAAAGCCACTTCAAGCCGGGGTGCAGTAGCACCCCCAGCAACCCTAGTTCCAGCACCTATGGGATTAGGTATCTGATTCCCTGAAGAATGAATTCTGTAGCCCACACAGAAGGAAGTGCAGGAGCTGATAGAAGAAATGGGGGTTTTGACCCTTTACTCTGCCTTGGCTAAAGCAAGCCATATTATCCTTTCTTTGGGCAGGCTGAGGAAGCCCTTTAGCATGATGTTTTGGCCTTAAAGGGAAGGACATTTGTAACATTTATTTAGTTTGTTTGTTCCCAGAATTAGAATTGGGTCCGGATTGTGCTAGATACTATACAAACACAGAGATAGATACTGTCCCTGATCTGAAGGCCCAGTTCTGCAAGGAATTCCATTTGGATGTGAGGGTCCAGCCAAGCAGAGCCAGTAGCAGGATCAGGGCCTATATCACACTTTTGTCTGAAAATTTGTACCCACTATCATTATTACAAGACACACAAGGATGGCTAGAAGCGAAAGAGATTAGAAAATAACTTCTCTTTGGCCTGGTCCACACTAACCCCCCACTTCGAACTAAGATACGCAACTTCAGCTACGTTAATAACGTAGCTGAAGTCGAAGTACCTTAGTTCAAACTTACTGCGGGTCCAGACGCGGCAGGCAGGCTCCCCCGTCGACTCCGCGTACTCCTCTCGCGGAGGAGGAGTACCGGCGTCGACGGCGAGCACTTCCGGGATCGATCCCAGAAGATCGATTGCTTACCGCCGGACCCGGAGGTAAGTATAGATGTACCCTTTGTCCTCATTGTATTTCATTTGTGCATCTGACAGCACTTCATGTACTGTCATTTCCCCTGTTCCCCCGTCTAGTCAATCAGTTATTATTATTATATATTATTTATATTGTAAAAGCACCTAAAATGGCCCCAATCAGGTATTAGAGCTCTAAGGTACAACACACTGTACTCAGACATAACCAAAAGATGGGCCCTGTCTCACAGAGGTTGCAATCCTGAGTACCAATTTTGCAAAAAATCAACCATGCACTTAATTATAAGTATGTGAGAGATCCTATTATCTTCAGTGGGACTTCTCACATGAGTAAAATTAAGCAGATGTGTAAATGTTCTCAGGATTGAGGTCTTGGTTTCCCCTTTTTTGTGTGGGTCTTTTGTCAGCAGCTGGAGAGAGAAAATATAGTTTATAAATAAGAAAATGTGATAGTAAATTCCCCATAAAAATTGGGGCTCAAGAGGACTTAGGAACAAGTGTAATGGATGAAATTACTTTTAATTCATTTTTTAAAAACTGATTAGATTTCAACTTGATGATGTCAATTCAATAACAATGCTTATAAAATCGGATTTTTGTCAGAAAAAGGGTTAGGCATCTGTGCATCACTATGTAATCCAATATTCCAGAACGTTCAAAATGGTGTGATATCGTGGTCCTACGCCATTTACCATTTTTTTCATTGACTTGGAAGAAAACATAAAACAATCACTGATAAAGTTTGCAGATGACATGAACATGGGGCGGAGTGATAAATAATGAAGAGGGCAAGTCACGTAGAGCGAGCAATCTGGATCTCTTTGTATGCTGGGCACAAGCAACCAATATGCATTTTTTGGCTAAATTTGAATATATGCATCTAGGCACAAAGAATGTAAACCATACTTACTGGATGAGAGACTCTGTCCTGGGAAGCAGTGAGACAAAGATTTTGGAGTCATGGTGGATGATCAGCTGAACATGAACTCCCAGTGCAATACTGTGACCAAAAGGCTAATGCAATGCTTAGACACATAAAGAGAGGAATCTCAAGGAGGAGAAGAGAGATTATTTTATGTCTGTATTTGGCACTATGCAGCGGCTACTGAAATACTGTGTCCAATTCTGGTGTCCACAACTCAGAAAGGTAAATTGGAGAGGGTTCAAAGAAGAGCCACATAAATGATTAAAAGATTAGGAAACATGCCTTATAGTGATACACTTAAGGACCTCAATCTGTTTATTTTAACAAAGAAACAGTTAAGGGGTGACTTGATCACAGTCTATAAGTACTTATATGGGGAACAAATATTTGATAATGGGTTCTTCAACGTAGAAGACAAAAGTATAACACGATCCAACAGCTGGAAATTGAAGCTAGACACATTCAGACTGGAAACAAGGCATAATTTTTTAACTGTGAGGTTAATTATCATTGGAACAGTTTGCCAAAGGTTGTGGAGGATTCTCCATCACTGGCAATTTTGACATCAAGATTGGAAGTTTTTCTAAAAGCTATGTTCTATTATTTTGGGGAAGTTCTAAGGCCTGTGTTATACAGGAGGTCAGATTAGATGATCACAATGGTCCCTTCTAACCTTGGAATCTATGAATCCATGAAAACATAAGTGCAAAATTTTCAGAATTTACTACACAGTGATATCTATTTTAAACAGACATTGTCAACTTGAAAATCTAGTTAACTTCAGAACTGGTGTATGTAGCAAGTATGTTTTACTATTCATTAACCACAAGTTGAACTTCAATTGTCTTCATGTGGGAGTATAACAAGTTGATTTGGAAGTGTGTTGAATCATCATAATAAATTGATCCAGAAGGTGTTGGGGTAAATTTACAAGTGCTATGCAAAATGGCTTTATGGGTTCATATCCCTGTGAAGCAGTTTTAGTATACCTTTAGGTATATTTGGAGATATACTGCAAGTATACTAAATACTTTAGAACACTTATAAGGGCAAAATTTCAGGTTAAAAATAATTAGAACTATGCTAGGATGTCAGATTGCATCTGTGATTCATTTACCTTGTATGTCCTCTGATTAAGGTTATTGTCTAATTTGAGCTTCTTGCCCCAGGCTTCAAATAATTGAAATAATATGTCCATTCCTTATTCACCTCACAACCACAGTTTCTTCAGTCCAAGTTTACAAAGGATTGAGTTGTTCCAAGCTGCCAGATATCAGACATTTTTTGTTTGCTTGCTACATCATCATATAACAAAGAATCAGCTGTGGCTGGGCTGGTGGCAAAACCACGTGGAAATTATGTTCATGCTGAAAAGCAAGCCCTTGCAGATGTTTGACAGACCACCAAATTACCAGTGTCCATAATTAGCAATATTTCTATTAACAAAACACTAGGATAGAGGGATTATAACCATAATTATAATTATATTTCATATTCAGGCCAAATGTAGGTCGCACCTGCACTGTGGAGAAAAGTATATCTTACAGCTGTCCTGTAGTGTAGGTCAAATTACTAATTAGGAATGTAAAGAAGTGTGTGTACTCCCTAAAGGTAACTGTCTAATGCAGGGTTTCTCAAACAGGGGTCGCCGCTTGTGTAGGGAAAGCCCCTGGTGGGCCAGGCCGGTTTGTTTACCTGCCCCGTCCGCAGGTCCGGCCGATCGCGGCTCCCACTGGCCGCGGTTCGCTGCTCCGGGCCAATGGGAGCTGCTGGAAGTGGCGCGGCCCGAGGGACTTACTGGCCGCTGCTTCCAGCAGCTCCCATTGGCCCGGAGCAGCGAACTGTGGCCAGTGGGAGCCGCGATGGGCCGGACCTGCGGACGGGGCAGGTAAACAAACCGGCCTGGCCCACCAGGGGCTTTCCCTACACAAGCGGCGACCCCTGTTTGAGAAACCCTGGTCTAATGAGGGGAAAATAACAGAGATTATAAAGATAGCACTTATGATGTTGAAGAATTAGTCAGAAATAAATAGGGCAGATACTTGCAGTCTCATAATTTTGATATCAGGAGTGTTTGAGAACATTTACAGGAAGGGAATTCGACTTTTCTTCTGTCATTTCTTCCCTCTACTGACCATTTATTCTGAAACAAAATATATGTAGTCATGCAAAATCCATGCTATGAGGTATTTAAAATTATTATTTATTTGTTTACAAACAGTTTTATGATATCCTCAAAATGCCTTAAAGAACTGAAAAAAACTAACGTGAAGGGATCACTTCTCTTTACACAGCATTTTGCTTTTCCTACCACTTCTTGGGATAAATGTAATAGCCATTATTAGGGACAGCTGTAATGGAGTGGGATCTGAGAGTAATTGTGGGGGTAATTTACTGTAAAATAAAGTTGGATTTTGGCCTCTACACTACAGTTATCACCCTTACAGCCATAAAATATGACTCTTTAATGACTACTAATGGTCAAGATCTTAGTTTTAGATCTGATCCGAAGGAACATCTTCAGCAATATTAATCCCTAAAACCACTCTTGGGCAATTGTCAAATGCTGAGCCAAAGGGAAGAATGCATATCAGCTATGCATTGCTTGAAATTCTCCCATTCAGCTGTGGAATAGGCCTTTAACCCTGGGATCTAAATTCTGGGGTCTAATAATATCAAACCTCAAGATGGTATAGCAAAAGGCCAAATTAAATTAAACTCAGAAGGAGATATTGTTGAATCCACCCAAAGGGAATATTTGTAAGATATATGAATTTTCAAGATAAAGATTCTTCTGAGTTTGTTTCATTTAATATACTATGCATAGATATTCCCTAAAATTAACTATAATAAAATATGAGAAAAAGCAATATTGTACATGGGACAGTAAGCATGTAGCATTTCCTGGAGACTTAAAGCAGATGTTATTGCTTCTGGTTGCCATTTATATTCATAGAATCATAGAATCATAGAAATGTAGGGCTGGAAGGGTCTCTGAGATGTCATCAAGTTCAGTCCCCGGCTCTCTGGCAGGACCAAGTAAACCTAGTCTATCCTTGATGGGTGTTTGTCCAACTTGTTTTTAAAACCTTCCAAAGACGGGGACTCCACGACCTCCCTTGGAAGCCTATTCCAGAGTTTAACTACCCTTATAGTTAGAAAGTTTTTCCTAACATCTAACCTAAATCTCCCTTTACTTCTTGTCCTACCTTCAGTGGACATGGAGAACAATTGATCACCGTCCTCTTTATAACAGCCCTGAACATATTGGGAGACTGTTATCAGGTTGCCCCTCAGTCTTCTTTTCTCAAGGCTAAATATGTCCAGTTTTTTTCAACATTTCCTCATAGCTGAGGTTTTCTAAACCTTTTATAATTTTTGTTGCTCTCCTCTGGGCTCTTTCCAATTTGGCCACATCTTTCCTAAATTGTGGTGACCAGAACTGGACACAATACTCCAGCAGGGGCCTCACCAGTGCCACAGAGAGCAGGACAATTATCTTCTGTGTCTTACATATAACACTCCTGTTAATATACCTGGAATCATATTAGCCTTTTTTGCAGCTGCATCACATTGAGGACTCATATTGTTTGTGGTTCACTATAACCCCCAAATCCTTTTCAGCAGTAATACCACCTAGACAGTTATTCCCCATTTTGTTGTTGTGCATTTGATTTTTCCTTCCTCAGTGATGTAATTTGCACTTGTCTTTATTGGATTTCTTCTTGTTGAATTCAGACTAATTCTCCAATTTGTCAAGATCATTTTGAATGCTTGCAAGCCCTCCCAGCTTGGTATCATCTTCAGATTTTATAAGCAAACACTCTACTCCATTATCCATTAATGAAAATATTGACTAGTACCGGTCTCAGGACTGACCCCTGCGGAACCCCACTAGATATGCCCTCCCAATTTGAGAGCAAACCATTGAAAACTACTCTATGAGTATGGTCTTTCAATCAGTTGTGCATCTACCTTATAATAAATTAATCTAGACCACATTTCCCTAGTTTGCTTAGGAGGATGTCTTGCGGAGCCATGTCAAAAGCCTTACTAAAATCAAGTTATATCACATCCTACTGCTTTCCCCCTATACACTAGGGCAGTAATCCTATCAAAGAAGGAAATGAAGTTGGTTTGGCATGATTTGTTCTTGACAAATCCATGGTGATATTCCTTATAACTAAGGCTAAGATTTTGTCATGGATATTTTTAGTAAAAATCACGGACAGGTCATGGGGGGGGTGGTCCCCATGCCCTGCCATGGCAGCAAGGATCTGCAGGTTTCGCCCTGACCCCCTGCGGCAGCGGGGCGCTATGGGACTCCCCCTGCCCTGCTGCAGCCGCAGGGATCTGTGGGGGTCCCCCTACCCCATGGCAGCAGAGGGGAGCTGCCAGTGTCCCCCTGCTGCCACCATGGTGGGGAGCTGCAGGGATCCCTCAGCCCCACCGTGGCAGTGGGGTGCTGCAGGGAGTGGCAGGGGCCCCCTGCCCTGCGGTGGTGGTAGGGAGCTGCCCGGGTCCACCTATCCCGTGGCAGTGGCTGGGAGCTGCCAGTGTCCTCCTGCCCTGCAGCGGTGGCCGGGAAGCTGCGGGGGTCCCTCTGCCACCTCTACTGGTGGGGACCTGCGGGATCCCCTTTTCCCTGGCAGTGGCTAGGAGCTGTGGGGTACCCCCACTGCCCATGGCATCCGAGAGCTTGGGGGCCTGCTGCATCAGGCGGCGAGGGTACCTCACAGCTCCCTGTCACTGCGGGAGGAGGAGGGACCCTGTAGCTCTCAGCCGCCAGGGCTGAAGTCACGTGACTTCCACAACCTCCGTGATAACACTGTAGCCTTACTTATAACCCTATTATCCTTCAGGAACCTACAAATTAATTATTTGAGTCATTGTTTAATAATTTGCTCATATGAAAACAGTCAGCCTGGTTACTCTGTGCTGGCATAACAGATTATGAACAATCACATGTCAGATGATGCTGTCCAAGAAAAGATCTCTGGATTTTGCAGCAAATTTTTCTAATTGAAGAGCTGCAACTAAAGCTGAATGCCATCTAGGATTCATATAGTTAAATATTAGGTAGCTCTGAAATTATGTGAACTAGGGTAAAAGGGACTGATTTTCCACTGGTTTTACATTAGTGTATCTCCATTGAGTTCAGTGGAGTTCCAAGTGCATAAAACCAGAGTAAAGGAGTGGAGAATCAGGGCCATAGTGTTATGTATTGTGGTATATAGCCCTCTTCTATTTGGGGTCAAATTCAGACCCAATGTAAATGGGAACAACTCCACTGAAATCAACAGAGATGCACACATTTGCATCACGTGTCTTGTAGATCCATGATGATGGGCTTCCCCTGCCAACGGCAGCTGCTGAAACTCCCGCTTAAAGGGAGAACCCCACAGATTAGTGGGGACTTTGCTCAGGAAATAATAATGCCTCTGAGTATTAATAGATCAGTGATTCTCTGCATCGTTGGTGGGAAGATGACGTGCCCATGTCTTTCTCCCTCCACCCCTCACCTCCCTCTGTAGGGTCAGTGTTATGGACATGGTTCATTCACCTTCCATGTGAGCAAATAGACATCCATGTGTGGAAGCTATTCTTGGCCACGTACCCAAAGGGCAAATTTTAGCCCTTAGATTGTAAACTTTTTGGGGAAGGCACCTTGTCTTTTATTTGTATGGCCGGTGCCAGGCACGCCTATAGTTCTGCAGAAATGATTAATATTACTAATCATTGCATTGTTATGTACTAACACAGCTAAAATGAAGTGGTGCTGCAGCATATGTGGCAAAGTCAATGTATTGCAATGGAGATTTCAGCAAATACAGCCCAGCAACTGATTCAAACAACCTCTAGGCGGGTATGTGTTAAAATTCCTCACTTCAGAACACTACTCACGTAATTGCAGATCTATATCAAAGCCTGATTAATCAGATATTCTTCACCCATGATTGCAAGACAACATCTTTTAGACAGAAAAGCATAACAAATACATGAGGGGTGAAATCAACTCTGCCTGCACAAATCCTGACTAATCATGCTCTATGTGGTGGAGGCTAGAGGGGTTGGAGAGGTGGCAAAGAGCTGCTGAAGCCCAGCAAGTTGCATGGGATTTTGGGGCCACACGACCACCACTCAACCCCTCTTGGCTTTCCATGATAGTCTCGCATAGGATTGTCATGGAGACCCAAGCAGTGATGTGTAGGAGATGCACAACTCTGAGAAGGAAAATAAAGGAAGAAATAGTCAATATGTCTTGGATGTAGAAATGTACCACTATCTACATCATGAACAAAATCTCAGCCAGGATAAATATGCCCCACACTTATCACTGATTGTGAGCTTCGTGGTCCGAAGGGCAAAGAAAATCCTATAGGTATGAAATGTTTGCCCATGAATAGGAAAGCAATGGTGCCCCCTTGTGTAAAAATGACATTTAGCAGCCGCCCAGACAGTCCACCAGCCCCCATGAAATTAAATACTAAATCCAAGAGTGCCTCTGATCACAAAATAATACACTTAATGGTTGTGAGAAAGCCTAAAAGCACTGACAGTGCAGTCATGTTCGGTGACTACAGCTGTGGCTAGGAACTCCTTTTCCTCTCCTGAGTTGGGCAATTTGTCACTGAACTGTGACTAGTGGATATTTCCTTCCGAAGCTGCGACACCACTCGAATGTACAACCAATTAAAATGTTTTGCTATTCAGGCCTTTGATCTTCTGTCTCACTCATGATTCTTCTTATAGAAACATTGGGGTGAAATCCAGGCTTCATTGAAGTCGCCACAAAATTTTCCATTGACTTCAGTAGGCCCAGGATTTCACCTTTGGATTTTTTTGGCCATGTTTGTGATCTTCTTTAAAATGCCACATGGCCAGTTGGATTTATATATATATGTATTTTTAACATTCACAGCTGGTATTTTTAACAGTTTCTGCCGTGATGCTCCTGCCTCTTTATCTTCTACCGTATTGAAAAGCATGAAACTCTCAACAGCGATGAAGTGTGTACAGGGAAGCCAATGCTCTCTTCACTTAAGCATTAAAGCGACCCTGAATCTTGATGGTAGGCCTGCAGATTTGTTACTAAACCATTTTTGGGTTTGTTTTGCTGTTTGTTTATGGTCCTTCAGCCAGATTTTGTTCCATATTGCAGTGTTCATATCCAAGCTGAGTTGAATTAACCATATCAGTAAGATTTTATGAAACAGCGTATTTACTGCTTTACTAAAATCCAAAAGTGAAATCCTGGCCCTATGGAAGTCAATGGGAATTTTGCCATTGACTTCAGTGGAACAAGGATTGCACCCCAAGTATATTACAGTTAATGCTTTCCCTTCTTCCACTAAAGCAGGGATTGGCAGCTTACCTGTCAGGGAAATCTGCTGGCGGGCCGGGATGGTTTGTTTACCTGCAGCATCCGCAGGTTCGGCTGATCGCAGCTCCCACTGGCTGTGGTTTGCCGTTCCAGGCCAATGGGGGCTGTGTGAAGCGGCGGCCAGCACATCCCTCGACCCACGCCGCTTCCCGCAGCCCCCATTGGCCTGCAGCTATAATATTAGGGCCTAAGTTGTAATTCTGTCTAAAAATAAAATAAGAGTAATCAAGCTTTTTGGCATGAGCTATTCTTTGTAAGCCCTTGCTGTTCATGTGGACAATTCTCTGACCTTCTAGATGTTTCATGATTTTTTTCTCTCATGACTTGCTCCTTTATTTCCCCATGGATAAGGATGCATTCCAACCAGAACATTGGTCCAAGCCCTCTGAGCTTTGGAGTGGTGTGCATTCAGATCCAGATATGGACCCTGACCTTACAAAGACTTATTCACATGCTTAACTTTGCAAACTGTGAGTAGCCTGATTAAAGTCAAGTGTGTAAATTTAAGCACTTCTGTAACTTTCCAGAGTCAAGACCTTGGATTTGAATTCTGTGGTCCAGGTCTTTTTGTGCTAGGGATGGGAGTTAAACTTATGGGATAGTAATTGCCAGGATCACTCTTCTTTACTTTTTTGAAGTAAATTTACTTTCTCCAGTCCTCCAAGACAATACTGCCCTATTTTTATGACTATTAAAATAATTGTCAATGATGTATTAATTTGCTAATTCTCTTAATATTCCAGGCTGTATATTGTCAAATCTGGCAGATTCATATATGTTATTTTTTTTAGTATTCCCTAACCTATTCTTTATCACTAGCTATTCTGATAAGTTTTTCCTCAGTTCCTAGTTGCTGAGATGTCTTTTCTTTATTTTTCTTAGTGAAGCAGGTATAAAAAAGGAATTCAGTATCATAGCTATTTTTGAGGTATCATTAATCTAATTCCCCTCCTCTTTTATTAATGCATTTATTTAGGTACCACTTCTGAAAAATCTTGTGATTAACTTAAAGTTAATGGGACTACTCATGTGCTTAAGGTTAAGCATGTGCATAAGGGTTTGCAGGATAAGTGCTTTAATCCCTAGCAATTGTTACCCCCTATGAAAATAAGGACATATATATGTATGACCTTACTTTGACATTCAGATAAATCTCTGTATCTTGCACATGGAAGGAAACCCTATGAATGCACTGCAAGTTTTGTAGTTTAGTTTTTGTTTTGGTAAGATGTTGAAGCATCAGCCTTTTAAAACATATTTAAAAATTAATTTCAGAAAATATTCGTGGTCTGGAAATCTGTTCTCTGTCAGCGGAGATGCAGCAGTCTCAGTGTGTGAATGTGAGATTTTCTAGAAAAACAAGCAACAAGCTTGTTGGAAGGAAGGTAGGCTCCCTCTTTTTGATTTGCTTAGCATAAAAATATTGTGAGCCTTTGGAGGAAAAAAAACCAAGAATACATTCAATGCCTCTCTTTTCTTCATCCCACCGCTGACTTTGCCAAACTGTGTACATGATGATTATACTTCTATTATGTTACCTTAAAAACTACTGATTGGAGAGTATGACTCAAATTGCAACACTTTTTATAACATATAGACTCCCTTCTTTACCACCTTTAATAATTGCTTCATTTATCATTTTGCAAGAGGTAGTGCGCTTTACAGAGGCTGGTTTTCAAACCAGCCTCAACATGAACTTTCATTTTGTGCCAGTGCGTGCCATTTTGAACCTGCAGTTGCTTATGGAACACGTCACTTAGACATCTAAGTATGTGTGTATTAGTTACTTACCTTAGATGGTCAGGTGGTATTAATTTCAACTGCAAAATAAATTGCAGGGCCAGACTGAATCCAGAAGTAGTATCTTTGAAAAATCTGACCTACTATGTGGAAAATAAGATGATTTTTTTATTTTAATGACTGGTAGCTTATAGCTTTTTATTAATATCACAAACATGTTATTTCTTGTGCATGTGTATATGTTGTGAAAGGACCATATTGCCTCATGATAAGTGAAATGAGGTCTCTTTCCTCAAAATAGTGTTTTGCTTCTCTCACTGTAATATTATCCACTGATCAAACATGCCTTAGTGCAGCATTCAGTTGGCCATGAACTGCCTATAACATTGAAATTGAGGTAAATTTTCTGTCACTTCCCAACAGCTTTTCTTGGCTTACATCCAGTAAATAGAACTGGAGACCTCAATTGATCCTTACATCCCTCAATTCCATGCCACAGACTGAAAATGAATAACTCCTGGATGAAATTAATGTAATTATTGTAATTTTTTACCTCTAATACACGTGTAAGAGAGTCTGAAATCTGAGAAACAACTAATGACCTTTTAGAGGCCTCTGATGGAAAGGTCAGATTTCACACTACAATTTGTTCTGCCAGCAATGACGTTACCAGATCTATGTATTCAATGTCAAAATCTAGCTCAGTTTGGATCAGAAATTATGACACTCTTGGAAATCTCTTCTGAAAATAATGTCTGTGGTTTTTTTTTACATTATTCTCAATCATATGATCTCTAAGAACGTATAGTGTTGTTGTAAACAGAAGCCAGTTTGAACAAAAGTGACTCATTGCTTAGACCTGTGATATCGTGTCTCTTATGTGTTCTGGAAGTTATGGAAAAACTTGATTTTAAATGCATGTTTTAAACAGGTGCATGTGCAGTTTAATTGCTTTGAAGTCAATGTAGCACAACACATCTATGTGACCATGAAAACAATACCAAATTACTGTGAAGTCAAGATGAGTCAGGAGTACTATGTTGAAGGTAGGAAATGATCTTTAAAGTGATGTTTCAGAAAATAACACTTATATAACTTATACCAGATCTTCTGCTGGTATAAGTCTGCCTAGTCTCATCTGAGTCAGTGTGCTGGGATGATTTACACCAGCTGAGGATCCATTCAGCCCTATATTTTAATGATTTTGTTAGGTGTACACAAAATGGAGTCTCAAGGTTCACACACAAAAGTGTGTTTGCAAAACTGCAACCACGAATGTATCTGCAAGAATTGCAGTTGTGCTAGTTAAATTGTCTTTGAATGTTAGGGTGACCAGATGTCCTGATTTTATAGGGACAGTCCCGATTTTTGGAACTTTTTCTTATATAGGCTCCTATTACCCCCAACCCCAGTCCCGATTTTTCACACTTGCTGTCTGGTCACCCTACTGAATGTGCAGTTACCCTATTTCATGTTCAGTCCTGAGGGGGCTGTTACACAACTGCTCTGCACCTTGACCTGGGTCTCTGGTACCTTTTGAAAGTTTGGCTCAAAGAGTAATTTTTAACATTAGATGTAAACGGTTTATTAAAAAATATATTCAAAGATTAGAAGAAGCCCTTTTGGGAGATTGTACGTAGAAATTCAGAAGAAATGCACAGGGCTTTCTAGGGAAGCTTTTAGTTTTCAATTAATGTTCTGATCTACTACTTGTTTCTCTATATACAGGTATGATAGTAATAGTTCCAAACTATTTAAAGCACAGTGCATGCTACTTGTCAATAAAACTGGTCAGATGACATTTCACAGATTTTATTATATCCTGTTATGTGTTGCCATAAATTAGGTCTGTCAATTAATCGCAGTTAACTCATGCGATTAACTCAAAAAAATTAATCGCTATTAAAAATACTAATCACGATTAATCGCAGTTTTAATCACACTCTTCAACAAAAGAATACCAATTGAAATTTATTAACTATTTTGGATGTTTTTCTACATTTTCAAATATATGGATTTAAATTACAACACAGAATACAAAATGTACACTGCTCACTTTATATTATTTTTATTACAAATATTTGCACTGTAAAAACGATAAAAAAAAAGAAATAGTATTTTTCAATTCAAGTAGAAGTACCTCATACAAGTACCATAATGCAATCTCTTTATCTGAACATGCAATTTACAAATCTAGATTTTTTTTTGTTACATAACTGCACTTAAAAACGAAACAATGTAAAACTTTAGATCCTACAGGTCCACTCAGTCCTACTTCTTATTCAGCCAATCGCTAAGACAAACAAGTTAGTTTACATTTACAGGAGATAATGCTGCTGGCTTCTTACTTACAATGTCACCTGAAAGTGAGAACAGGTGTTCACATGGCACTTTTGTATCCAGCATTGCAAGGAATTTATGTGCCAGATATGCTACACATTTGTATGCCCTTTCATGCCTTCAGCTACCATTCCAGAGGATATGCTTCCATGCTGATGACACATGTTAAAAAAATAATGCGTTAATTAAATGTTGACCGAACACCTTGGGGGAGAATAGTATGTCTCCTGCTCTGTGTTTTACCAGCATTCTGCCATGTATTTTATATTAGAGCAGTCTCGGATGATGACCCAGCACATGTTGTTCGTTTTAAGAACACTTTCACTGCAGATTTGACAAAATGCAAAGAAGGTACCAATGTGAGATCTCTAAAGATAGCTACAGTACTTGCATGAGGTGAATTGAAAAATACTATTTCTTTTGTTTTTTACAACACAAATATTTGTAATAATAAATATAAAGTGAGCATTGTACACTTTGTATTCTGTGTTGTAATTGAAATCAATATATTTGAAAATGTAGAAAACATCCAAAAATATTTAAATACATGGTATTCTAGTATTGTTTATCAGTGCAATTAATCGTGCTATTAATCACAATTAATTTTTTTAATCGCTTGACAGCTCTACCATATATATAAAACCTTGGGATGTTTAGCAAACATTTCAATTTCATGTTACATTACCTCACTTTTTATTGCATGAGAAATATAGTGTGTGAACATAAATGAAAAACAGTTATTAGAAAGCCCTATTTGATACCACATTACATGGAAGAAGGAACAAAGATATACACTGGAAAATTGCTCCTGGCATTGTATGAGAAAAAGAAAGCAAAAGACTTCTCCAGTATTGATTTAGCCAAAAAAGCTAAGTCTAGGAAGCAACCTTGGAGATGTATAGAGCTAGCTAAGTGCATGTTTAAATCAATCCTTAAGACTCTAATTTCTGACCGCATATTATCTGCCAGGGTCTAAACTGACCTTTATGTCGGGCAAACTACCTAGGAAATAAATAATGTATTTCTTATAACAATAAGCCTAAGAGGAAATCAGCATGAAAAATGTTCACAAACATTTACATTAGACAAATTATGTTGGGAAACTATTGGTGTTTTTTACAAGGGAGGAATGACTTACATTAATTGCAGGTAACAATGGATAAAAAAATGTGGTGTAATAGCCCAGACTGCAAATTTGTTTAAGGTTCTCATGAACATTTGTAGTGAGAAAAGGCCCAAACTGGCAAGATAACTTCCTTAATACTAGTGTGAAGTGATCAGTGGGTGAGAAGGAAGGAAGCACTTTCTGTGTGCCATTATCTTTTATGACTTTGTACTGGACATACACGTTCTTCCTTCAAAAACAAGCAAACTAACAAACAGAACAAGGGGATGAGCCTCAAGTGCATTAGAACAATTTCCTTTTAGGAGGTGCGCAGAACTATGGTGATGAAAGACATAAAATACCCAGATAGAGAGGCTTCTTGTAGGTGTATAGTTATCTCAGCACTGCTGAAAACTCTTGTTCTATATTTTGCAGATTGCAGGAACAATGATGTGGGAAAACATATTCCAGTCTGTTTTGGTGAGCTGAGCATCATTGAACATGCATCACATTGTCATTGTGCTTGTACAGTTGCATACAGTCAAGCAATGCAAGATGGATAAATATTTTACTGCTGCCAAGTATTCCAATGGACCATTCCCTGTTATATTTCTATACTTGTATATCTATAATATCTTCTGCATTTCCAACTGTTATCAACAAAAGTTATAGAACTGGTAGAGCATGGGGTATTCTGCCAAATGTAAGGGTTTGGGAATATTGATTTGGAAACCGTAGATAGATAAAAAAGTGGGGTTAACACTTTGTTTAATATTAAATCTTACACACTCTGTCATTCTCACACACACAGGTTTGGCCTCCAGGTATACATTCAGAGACCTCTGCTGCAGCCTTTAACCAGCATGGGAGTATTCCTACTGATATCAGTTACATTTATAGTGACTATTGCTGGAGTACGCACATGTGTATGGACTACAGGAAAGGTCCCTTTCTACTTAAAGGGATATAGCCAATTTAAAAAAAAACATGCTGAATATTTTTCTACCTGTTATTGTTACAAGTAACACTTAGGATGGTTATAACTGGAAGAGATTAGGGAAAAACCCAGCATTTTTTGTGATTTTTCAGTTTGAACATTTGACAGAACTTTGTATACAGCTAGGTTCACAATTTCCTCTATATTGTCAATCAGTCAATTTCTCCTGTTATTGGGGTGGATCTTTCACACAGCAACAGGGGAAAGAAAGACATTTTTAAAATGAGCACCCGCAACTCCCTGTAAAGTCTTATGGTAGATCCACATGGCCCGGGATCTCTTGCATGTTTATCTACTACAGTTAGTGTATTAAATTGTTCTATACTTTCAGTGTGGTTAATGCATGTTTATAAAATAATTATTTCCCACATGGCATAACCCTGTGTCAAGTGCTATATGATAATGTAAACAAAGAACTTACCATATAATGCCATTACCAACAAAAAGGGGGGCAAGAGTTTAGCATATGCTTGCTCCTTAAAGGGCAATGGAAAGTTAGTCATATGTGCACAGTGAATAAAGTTGAATGAAAACCACATGTGCCAACAATGCCCATTTGCTTCAAAGTGTAACTTTATAGAGAGAGAGCTTAAAGGGGCAGTGTCAAGGCTGATAGGCTTAAAAAACACCCTATTGAGGGTAGACCTGTTTTTAAATTTTTATCCTTTGAAGTGTGTCTATTCATTTCCACCTCTGTAGCCCTCCACCACCCACCACCACCAAAAACTGCATGTCTCTGAGGGGAACATAAAACTATTTTCAATAGGTGGTCAGCTTCTTGTAGAATATGTGGTGGATAGTGTGGAGTTTATCAATGCCATTCTTCAAATGAATGAATGGACACAAATGATTGGAAGACCAAAGCTACAACTTTATGCTGAACAATGTAACACAATGAATAATGAAAAGCAGCAGGCAGGATGTCCTTGTTAAATTCCAATATAACTGGTTCCTGATGCAACAGCAAAGTCCCTATGCCCCGACTATAGCTAAGCGAAATTTGGAATGTCTGTCCATCCAGAAAGCCTGACATTTCAACATTTGGTTTTGTCCTTGTGACAAAAAGTAGAAATTTTGAAATATTTTGCAGAACAGAAATTCTGAAAAATTGTGATCTGTATCAAATTGTGAAAGTATCAAAACTTTTCATTTTGACATTTTTGATCAATAGAAAACATTTTTGACATTCCCCAAATTGAAATGTTTTGTTTTAGTTTATTGAACTGAAGAAGCACATAGTGGCGCATTGCCTTATGGCAGTTGTTGTTTGGGAGCCTGATGCCCCATTCTTTCCTATGGGCTAGGCTCCCTGGCCATCCCTCCCATGATCACCTAGAGTCATGTGACTCCTCTGATGTACCAGGCAGCTCAGTCAGAGGGAAATCTGCATTGCATTATGGGAGATGAAATCCTCTGGGGAGCCCAGCCCATCAGAGAGATAGCGATCAGAAATATAACTCTCATAAGGCAGTGTGCTGATAGGGAAATGTAGTTCAATGTTTTGTTGAACTGATTTGAAACTAAATGTTTCAAATGTCAAACTGACCCAAATAAAAATATTTCATTTATATTTTCCTGACAATTTTTTGTAATTAAAATTTTCCCATGGGAAAATTTGGATTTTGTGAAAACTGCATTTTTCCATTGCCTAATTTTTCTGATGGAAAATTCCCAACCTGCTCTAGTGCCAACTACAGGCTGCAAAGGTTCTACAGAGGAATCTAAGCCCTATTTCAGTTGATTGTTTGGTTCCTTAGATGATAGTACAGTCTGTAACACATTCTAGTGCCAGAACTGAGCCATTGTGCAAAATCATCATCCCACAAGCCATGTAGCAGACTGATGCTGCTACAACAAATATTTCTTTTCTCAATGGCATGTGCAGCTTTGACAAAGACCACAAGGAATATACATAGGAATTAGTCAAAGAAATTTTTAGACTGAGTATCAGGAAAAAGTTAATTGTGCCGCCACTCTGCTCACTATGCTCCCACTCATATGCTAATATTCGCAAATATATATTAAAAAAACAGACTTCTGTGCCTCTTGGACCATAGTTGCAAGGTCAGGGAAGATTCCTAGTTAGACCACCATAGAGGACCCCACAGCTAGACTGAAATTAATCTTCCCAACAGCCAGCTCTCCTGTCCTGTGGAGGTTTGGCAATAAAAGATTTTGTTCCGAGAGTCAAACATGTTTTTGGCCTAAGAGAAAGCTGCATGTCTTTTTTAAAATTAATATTTTCTAGCCACATAATCAGTTTCAGGCGAGATAGGCAGGGGGAACAACACATGACTAGATTATTCAAGTTCTAGAATTTACAGATGGAAATGCTGTTAAGGTACAGTTAACAGCTATCTTGGCCTGATAACTGTTAATGTCAGTTAAAAAAATTAAACTGGATGGCTCTGAACTTCAATCTCATGAAAATCATTAAGTAGCATAAAAGAAGAGGATATTTATGTGGACCTAAATATACATTGAATGAATATGTATCAATATGAGGGGGAATACTCATACAAAAAATCAGTGTTGATTGACAACGTAACTAGGCACTGATGCATAATAACTTAATGTGTTTATTTTTTTCTTATCTCAGCTGGGAAGTTGGATTATAATGTGGACAGGGTGAGGAAAACCATATCTGTGAATGTATCAGACTTTCTTCAAGACCAAGACTATTATGTTCGTTTATGTCACAAATGGTTTACCTGTGAAGACGTGGGGTCATTTGCTTTGGTGAGTAAGAATTTATTATAGGCTGGGACTATTTTCTTGTTGAATTTAGTGGGACTACTCACATGAGTAATGTTGCTCATATGTATGTATTTGTACGATCTGGCCTAATATTTTTATATGTAGTTTCATTGAAAGCCAGCTACTGGATAGAATTACTGGACTCACCATTTTCTATTTAATTTCAGATAAAAGGGAAGGAGTCTTTGAAGTCAATTTCCTTGCAATATTCCCAGTTACTGCCTTGTCTCTGCATTGAGGTAAAATATTTTGATAACCTTCAGCATCTATCCCAGCCTTAAATAAAGGAGATCACTAAAAGTGCATCATTCCTGCCAATCTCTTTACAGCAAATTCTGTAGTATGAATGGCCAGATTCTGAGCCATGATAAGCAAATTAATGAGAGTTGTGTGTGCTTAGCAACCGTGGCTACTGGAGTCTATGTCTCTGAGCCTGCAGACACTTATATTCATAGATTCCAAGGCCAGAAAGGACTACTGAGATCATCTCATCTGACCTGTATAACACAGGCCAGATAACTTTCCCCAAATAACTCCTATAGCAGATATTTTAGAAGAAACATCCGATCTTGATTTAATAATTGCAAGTGCTGAAGAATCCGTTACTACCCTTGGTAAATTGGCCAGTGGTTAATTATCCTCATGTTAAAAATATATGCCTTATTCCCAGTCTGCAATTGTATAGTTTCAACTTGCACACATGCTTAAATAATGAAGCCAGTGGGACTACTCACATGCATATGTGTTTGCAGGATCAGGTTATAAGTGTTCAATTGGTTACCAGCAAAAAGGTCTAGGGTCTATCCTAAACTCATTGAAGTCAATGGCCAAACACCCATTGACTTCAACTTGAGTAGGTTTGGGGCCCAAAATGTATAAATCAACAGTGTTACATATTAGAAATGATATTGTGTCATTTCAGGAATTTAAAAGAGTTTGCCACTAATAAAACTTAAATTGGAATGTCAAGTAAATGAAATGAAAATCAAACATAGACATTCGATTATGGAAAATCTGAAAGAAAACCAGAATAATCCAACAGCTGTTGTGACACATCTCTGTGGCTGGGTTGTTTGGATGTGTTCTGACTTTGAATATGTGGGTTGAACTGCCTCAAAAATAGCAGATTTGAGAATATAATTGACTAGCTAATGGCAATTCTTTGGGTTGCAGGGTTGGTCAGCGATCCCAGATGCAAGGAGGACACAACTTTGCCCTTTTAAAAATGGCAAGTAGATTGTAATTATTGCATGGCTGAGTATTTATTAGTCAGTTCCTGACATATACCATCTCCTTACATGTGCTTATATATAAAATGACACTGCTTGGATTGTTGCATTTTAAGAAGTGACAGTTTTTATTTGTAATACAGAAAATAATTCTTAAAATGAGGTATTACTATGTATATTTTTCATCAGATTTTTTTCTAATAGGCCAAATTGTACTCTCAGTTTACACCAACATAAATGCTAGGTAACTCTATTGATATCAAATGGTGTAAATGGGAGCAGAAATTGGCCCTATTAGTATAATTTTTGTTTCTTAATTCAAGCACAAGGAGACCAGAATGAAACAACAGCTTGGAGCTCAGCTTTGAGGTTCATGAAGAAAGTGGACTTTAAGGAAGTATTTGAAGGCAGGGGTCTGGCAGACAAGAAGGAGGAGGCTGTTGCAAATGTAAAGGGTGGATAAAGGAAGGGGAAGAACTGAGTGTGGGAGTGGTTAATAGGGAGGATCAAAGGAAACCTGAGTGGGAGTAGGAGATGACATGAAGGAAAGCGTGTAGAGGTTTAAAGGTTAGAGTAAGGAGCTTGAATCTGGTGCATTAATAAATAGGAAGCCGATAATAAATGTAAGATTATAATCTGTGATTATAGACTGTGAGCCTGATTGCAAACCTCTTCCTTGGATGAGCAGTTACTCACACAGGTAGTTCCACTGAAGTCACAATCTGGCTTGGGGGAGTGGTAACAACTGAAAATGAAATAGGTTTTCAGTGTTTTGTGTGGTGAAGGGTTTCTGTCCTGCAGGAAAATTCTCATACTTCAACATATGCTTTTATCTCAAACCAGGACAAAAAGTCAGAATACCCAAACTCTTGGCAGAACAAATAGTTCTGAAAGGTTTTGATTAGGAAATATCAAAATGTTTCGTTCTAAGTCGATTCAGCATTAAACTGTGTGCACCTCAGCCACTGCTGCACCTCACGGGAAGTTGTAGTTCGGGTAGCACATGCCCCCATTCTGCCCTATAGGCTGGGCTTCTCAACCAAACTACATCTCCCATGATGCTGGGTAGTACTTGTGTTCACCTTTTTGTGAACATTCAAATGACTTAGTTTTACTGGTGCACCTACCTGCAGAAATGTAATTTCCTTTTATTATTAGGTATTAGACAAATCCACATTTCCAAATTGCTTGCATGAGTATTTGCAGAATTACAATTTTAAATCTGCATGCTGGAAATTCTTCCACTTTCATCCAATCAGGGAACAAAACCAATCACAATTAATTAAGACAGCTCCAGTTTTCAACAGTGAGTATTCAGTACACCGTTTGCAAACCATAAAATACAGAAAAAAATCCCAAAAACAAAAAATAAGTTGAATAAATCTGTGAAATTGCAGTCTGCTTGTGATGTTCAGGGAAGAGAAAAAGAAGCTAATTATGCAGATCGGTTTACTTGTGGGAATTATTCGCTTAGTTCTAATAATTATTCAGAACCCTAGAACTCCACCTCCTAGTTTGAGTTTATTTGCTCTCTCTATATAGTGAGTCTAATTTGCCACTACCATGCTCTCTCGCATAGTCTTTTACAGTTACAAAGTCAGTGAAAAATGCTACCATTCTGATTGAGCCAAGGTTGCATGGATGGAAATGATTACCCAAGAGGCCGGGGAATAGAGAATCTGGCCCTTAGGTTTTATTTTAAGTGCTGATGCATGAATCTTTGGTTTCAATATCATTTAGATTAATTTCATTAATCTCAAATAATGTTTCTACTGTTTGTGCATAGATACAAAGGCACTGTGGGATAACATTGTATATAATCCAGCCACACAAACACTAGCCTGGGAACCAGCCTGTCCTGTGCACGTCACTGTTAACCTGTGCAGGTTAACAAAGTCGAATGACCAATGTGTAGATCTACAAAACTCATCAACTACAGCTCCAGAGAAAGTAAGCTTTATATAGTATCTTTAGGACCGTAAGACTAAGGGTAATATCCTAAATCCAATGCATAACATAAGTAGCTAGGATATGGAATAAGGGCAGTTGCAAATACTTGTTTTTGTTCTATCCTATCTACACAGGTTCTGATACACCACGCAGCTTGTTATTGTATAATAACAGCATGAGTTATTCAGAGAACTGAATACATGCTGTTGATAAAATGGTTCATGGTAGAAATTCTTGTGAACCTAGAATTTTTTGCTAAAAGAACAAGTTTTTTGTTTCCTAAAATAATTGTGGCTTGATTCTCATGTACAGTAAAGCCCCTTTACACCACACTGGCAGTGTAATGGCACCTTAGCATTAGCGCAATTACATTTGTCCCCACTTTAAGGCCCCGTTCCACTCCCAGACTGGTGTAAAGCACCTTAGTGTAAATAAGAATTAGGCTCATTGCTTTTTGTAGGTATTGAAATTGTGGGCGGCTTCATCCTTTCTGAAAAGTTATTTTCCGAACTAAGAGATAATTTATAACACAGCAGGTGTTGCCAACTCTTGTGCTTTAATCATGAGTCTTGTGATCGTGAGTGCTTTTCCTAAAGACCCAGATTCTGGATTCATATGGTTGGATGAGAATCTCAGCTTTCATTTTTAAAAAAAAGTAAGGTTCTATCTCTGATGGTTGTGGAGAAAATGTGACACCTAAAGACTGTAACACCAGAAGGCAAATAAAAAGAACCGCAAATTCTTAATTTTTAAAAGTCTTATAATTGTTAAGCCAATCCCATGATTATTTGGGGACCAATTCATGATTTTTTAATATTTGGAGTTGGCAATACTGAAACTGGAAGGCTGAAAGGATTTGAACTCCTGGCCAGGTGGTTAGTGACTACTCAGCCTTTACCATTGTCCTGATGTCAAGCTTTTAATAAAGCCCTGATCCACAAACACATGCATGCTTAATGTCACACATGTCAGTAGTCCAAGTGGGACTTCTTGTGTGCTTACAGCTAAGTACATGCATAAGTCTTTGCAGAATCAAGGCCTAAGTTTGCTATGCTTGGTAATTGTCATGTAAAATTACCCAGCATTCAAACAGACAATGGATTTGCCACCAGAAGATGAATACTAAAATAAAAATGCCCTTGTGAATTTTGTATTTTCACATAACTCTTTTCCCATTGTTGCTATTGGGCTAATTTTAATGTTCAAATGCAGGGTTCATTTTCCCCCTTTTTTCCTTTCTCTTTATAAAGGGATTTGAGCTGAGTTGTGGACATGGTCTGAGTATAGAAGTGCAGCCAATGACATTCTTCACATTGTCCTCAAACTGTCTACAGCATAGAAACCAAACTTAGGTCATAACACTGCAAGCTGTTACTTGGGCACAAAGCCCTTACTACATGAGCACTTCCATTGGTTTCAATAGGATTACTCACATGAGTAAGGATCACTCACTTGAATGAGTCTTTGAAGGATGTGGCCCTTGAAAAATAACTGAGGCCCTGGTTCAGAAAAGTATCCTTTTCTGGAAGGGCACTTAAGCACATGCTGAACTTTAATCATGTGCTGAAGTCCTAATTGAAGTCAGTGGGACTTCATCACATGCTTGAAGTTCAACAGATGATTATGGGCTTTCTTGAATGGGGATGGGCCTAAACACAGGGTCCAATACAGAAGAGCATTTAAACATGTGCATAAGTGTTTTGCTGAATAGGGATGTCCTGCTGAATCAAGGCCTGAAACAACAAGAGCTGTGTAATCGGTTTGTTATTGAATTGAAGAAAGCAAGTCATTACCAGATCAGTTAGGTTTAGATTTAATTGGTCATATTCTCCTGTTGTTTGCACAAATCTCCCATTGACATCATAGGAAGTCCTGTTTAATTATGAGGGTAGAGTATGACCATAGGATAAAACATACGATAAAAAAATTAACTACATTTCACTTCAAAATTAATTAATTGTTTGTAATGTGTTTTGAAAATGAGAAGCGCTACCACATGCTAGGTATTACCAGATCAAATCCAGGTACCTTTATTCAGTGAAAACTCCTATTGAAGGTAGTGATTGGTCCATTATAATTATTAAATTACTTTATGTGATTAACTGATTGACACATTTAAAAAAAAGAAAACACCTTCAGTTCCTTTTCTAATACATTAATTGTACAAGTGGTTTGTTCTTTCTGTTGATACTGGTTCGTAAACCTGACTAATTCTGTGCACTCTCTTTTCAAGCAGGTAAAATATTCCCGCGTAGACACTCATCCAAGACTTTGCATGAAGGTAAATTGCTTTTTTTTGTAGATTAACCATTTACACCATTCCTCCTCATTTTGCAGGTATCAACTACAAAAGATGCATCACTAATAATCTTTTGGAAGGATACTCTTTACCTTATAACCCATGAAAAGACAATAGGAATAAGAAATATTAGAATATTAGAAATATTTAGAAATATTTAATATCTAATATTAGAAATATTAGAATAGGAGGATGTGTTATGAAAGTCAATAAAATGTCAGATATGAAAAATGGCTCATATGGGACCATATTGTGGCATCAATTTTTTTATTTTAATGGGCTTTAAAGCTGATGGCATAACATGGCTAATAGAGATGTGCTTTCACAAAATGGCAAATTTGAGAATGAGAAGACAGAGATAAAAAGCAATGTATATTACCATTCATTTGCTCTGTTTTCCTTGCTGTTAAGGAGAAGGACTTTACTACCTATTCCTGCCACCAAAACTGAAATTAAAATTCAGGGCCTGATTCTCCATTGCCTTGTGTAGTCATGGACACCTGGGCAAAGTGGGTGTGCAGCTCTGTGCTTTTGTTTGGGTAGTATTTTACATAGACTTTGCACAGATGTAAATCGTTAGGCAAGGTGGAAGGCAGTGGAAAATCAGGCATACAGAATTCAAGACTCATCTCATTCATGCTGGTGCAAATTGGCAGTAACTCTGTGGGAATCAGTGGAGATACACCAATATCAAAGTAATGGAAGTGAGGTCAGAATCAGGCCCTCAAAGCCAGTATTCCAAGCGTTCAACTACAGATGAGAGAAATAGCCCTTGAGACCCTCAAAATACCAAAACTTCAGACTCAGTGTCTCTCCAACCCTCATAAGAATTTCATAGGAAAAGCTGAACCAAATTACATTAAATCACATGACTATTTGCCTAGTGTTCACCTGAGTCCACACCCAAGTATGGCTTTGTTGGATTCTATATCCGCACAGGAAAAGTTTCCAGACCTTATCGTGGACCTGGTCTGACTTTTGAGTTTGCAGTGAAATATAAAATGAGGTGTGGTTGGATGTGTTTCCGGTATCATCACGAACATTTACCATATGCAGCTTTAATGATAGTCACATGATTATGCAGAAAACTTGAAAGTATTGTATCAAGGCCATAAAACAGAATAATAAAACTAACAGCCAATAAAAGAAATATGACTCAAGATAAAAACAAAACAATATTCATTAAGGGGAAGAAATCAGGACAGTTACTGTTCCCTAAGAGATAGCAGTGGTTACTGCACAGCTTTAAACTGACAATGCAAAAAAGCAGAATAGAACATTTTATGCCCTCATGCTGCAAGCACTTAAGCATGTGCTTAACTTTATGCACTTGAGTAATGGTAAATTCTTTGAATATTTGTGCTATGCATCCCTGGACCAAATCGTGCTGCTGTTATTCAGGCAAAATAGCCTATGAAGTAAGTCTTTGGCTCATTATTATTATTTTTAAAATGCTTTTAAGCAACTGATCTTTTTGTCAGTGGGACTGCATAGCAATGTAAAGTTAAACACTTGCATAAATGTTTGCAGAATTAGGGCCTTAGTGAGTATCAGAGCTTGGAGCATAACATGGGAGGTAAGCTGTGAATAATTCTTTTGCTGCTTTCTGGAATTCAGTGAGTGGCTTTAGCTGGATCTGTAGGCACAAGTTCAAACTGCAAAATTGTCTTCTAACAACTTTCTTTATTTTCAGTTTACAACCAAGCAAGGCTCTTGGGTTAGATGCCCATTTGCTCATGGGAATTTTCCAGGTAAATAACTTATTTTATTAAATTAAAATGACAAATTAATAATTATATTAAATTAAATTAACCACTAGACTACAACTCTCATCGAGTAAAGCTTGTTGGTCTTGTTATATCCTCTGAATTGCATCAATAATATTTAACAATACAGGTTTTCCATTTGTAAACTCCCACAGTAAATCAAGTATTTGTAAAGATAGATAATAACCTGTTAAAATCAAGATAGCTATTGATAAAACAGTTGACGGTATTCAAGCTGATAAAAATGGTTTTATTTTAGCACAGCATGGTAGCTAGTGCCGTAGTCTCTCATACGTCATTCATTATGTGAGTGATTACATTTTAAAATAACAGCCTTTCTCCCCACTTTCAGCTTGGAAAATGAGAATTGCTGCCGGGGCAGAACAGATACAAGTCTCCTTCATGTCACAAACCAAAGCACAATTTTCAGTGCTGGTGTGTAACAAGGCACAGCTGTCTTCATGTGACTCTGTTGGGATACGCCACTCAGTCTCAGCGGTTGGTATGCGTTATTGATCAGAAGTTGCTATCAATAAGGCAGCTTCAGCATGTTTAATTTGAATTTATTGCCATCCATAGCTCTGGACAAAACTAGCAAAAAGCCAGGCACACACACTTTGGAACAATATCCACAATTAAAGCATTTAATCCTAGTTCTGATCTCACCCTGATCAGGAGTAACTCCACTGAAATTACACACCAGCGGAAGTGACTTTTGAGTGCTGGACTTTGCAACTTGAATGTTCTTTAATGTAGTTTTTTGTTGTTGTACTAGTTATAAATATGTGCACGTCATAGGCCCAATTCATTACCACTGGTGCAGGGATGTTCCAGAGCTATACCTCTCTGTGCCAGCTTGATTTGCTGTGCTGCAGGCGGTTCACACAAGACAGGGACATACAGTGGATCCCACATCTGATCTCCCTTGAGGTTTCTGGTAGGGAGGGCAGCTTTATGCTCTGCTGGGCTTTTCGTAGGACACCTGAGGGAATAGACTGCCTTGTGGATGCAGTACCACTATACAGCCTATCCTTGAACTCTATGGACACTGTTGGCTATTTTTTGGGAAGTGTTGGCCAGCCATAGATCCCCCAGGGAAGGGGAAATTCTTGCCCTGTCTGACACCAGTGCAAGCCCTATGTGAATTTGGACATATATCTAGCTAAAGATAATGGATACCATGGGACTTTTTGAGCCTTATTTTCTAGAAGAATTAGCAAGCACTGTGGGCCTGATTCTCACTTACTCTAAGACACCTTTACAACAGTGTAAAGGAAAGTTAAAATGGACATATATTATGCCCACACCCTAGCTAAGGCCCCTTTCTCTGCCAGTTTGGTGTAAAGATGCCTTAGTGTCACTGAGAGTCATGCACTGCATGTTATACAAGTACAGTGAGAGAGAACTGTGGGATTGTCCTCAAGCCAACAATATTTTATAGAGCTGGTTGTAACTCAGAATTTCTGTTCTGTGGGAAATTCTGACATTTTGAAAAAAGGTTTTGTTCTGATTTGGAATGAAAATAAGACATTTTGAAATTTCTTGCAGGAAGGAAATTCTGAACAGTTTTAGTTAGAAACAACATTCAGTTGTTCTGAAACAAAACTGAGCAACTGGCTGCCCCTGATTCCCTGGGCTGCCCCCGACGCCTGGGGATTTCCTGGGCTGCCCCTCACTCCTGGAATGCAGATTCTAGAAGCCATGAGAGCTCCAGCTTGAGCAGAGGACTAGACCTGAGGGTATATTTACACTGCAGCTGGCTCTACCCTGCTAGAGCCAGGGTTCCCAGGACTTCCAGGGTCCCAGCTCCGCAGCAGCTCACCAGAAAACCAGGCAGGTGTTGGCGGAAGTTCATTGAAACCAGAATGTTTCTGCGAAACATTTCGGTTTTGAAGAATCGGCATTTTCCAATGGAAAAAACATTTTGTTGGAAAATTCCTGGCTAGCTCTATTTGTTAACATGTTACACTCAGTTATTGTGGCTGCAAGCCATCGTTTATGGTTATGGAAATAATAGCTTGTGGTTAATTCATCAGCAGACATGGGGAAAATGCTCGCCGTCTTGTGACAGGCACTCCACGTAGTTTGCTCATATTCCCACCAGACTAGAGCACTCAATGAGTGTTTCTAAACCTGCTCTCTATGGAACGCCTAGTTTCACATTAGTATCTGGCTATATTCAAATAGGAAAATATTCTCTTTATCAGTGAATTTTCTGTTATCTAAAGTCCATTATTTTATTATTACATTACTAAGGCACTATCTTGGTAGCTAAGCATTGATCCCGGATGCATTTGGCCATATATGTATTCATTTCTGCATTGGTATGGGGAAGCTGGTAGTGATCCCTATATTTAAATTTCCATTGTAAAGGATTCTTGCGACCATTTTCGAGAAGCTCTCATCGCCTTCCTTTCTAGCAGGCCTTTGTTATTCTGCAGGGAGAATGCCCTTGGCTAGCAAAGTGCCTCTTCCTGTCCCATGGCATTCTGATCAACTTTTGCTGAGATTAAAAATTGCCATTTCTCCTCTCTCCATTACATTC
>NW_020664419.1:32595699-32602394 GCF_002925995.2 Terrapene triunguis | reverse complement strand
TTTTGCTGAGATTAAAAATTGCCATTTCTCCTCTCTCCATTACATTCCTCAGGAAGGTTTTGGCAGCATATCAAAATAATAATTATACACAAACATTCTATGGCTGGCTTCATGTTGCTGCCAGCACAGCGTCAGCAGCAGACACTGTACTGGGAGCTCATAGAGCAGATGTTCTGGCTGGGGGAGAGGAGAGAGCTGGTCTAGTCTGGGCACCCTCTCTGGGGGCACCACATGGGGCAGGAATCAGGCTGGACTTGCCTGGGACCCAGAGGCCCATCTTTGCCCCTCTGGCAACCCACATAGGGCTTGAGCTCCCCCAACTCCTCAGGAGGATGGAGGAGAGAGAAGAAGAGAATGAGACCAGGTTCCCCCAACCAGGCCCTGAACCCAGTATCTGGGCCCAGTGGCCCATATCACCTCTGGAGCACCACATGGGGTGAAACTCCCCCAACTCCCAAGGGTGTGTGTGCGTGTGTAAAGAGAGCTGGCCCAAGTTCCTCCCTTCCCCACTAACCAACCACATAACTCAGCAATCTATTCCCTCCTCTGGTATAACAGCTTTCTTTTGTCCCCAATCACTGCAATTAGTCCTATAGCTTGAATGGTAGCAATGCTGACTGTTCAGTGTTCTATGAGGATGTGCAAAATGTAATTTTAGGGTTTCCTAAAGGATAAGGCAAGGTAAAAACAAATTCTATTTTAAAATTGTGGATTAAGAGAATATTATTTAGATTGCACGTATCAAGTGAAGCACTTGAAAGTTGGGAAATATCCGATTGGCAGTTGCGTGTAACTTTAATTCATCCCCCTTGTGCGTAAGCATTTTATGACACAGTCTGTAATTACATCCTGATGTATTGTTTTTTTGACATGATCCCTGACTCATTCAGTGCCCAGGATGGGAAACACCAGGGGGCAGAATTAAGGTTGTGTGGACAAACATAAAGCTGGCTTTTCCTAATTTTCTGGTGTTTGACTTTGCAACCTAAACAGCGTTCTTTGAATGTATTTTTGTTGCCGTTTCTAATATAGCTACATATGCATTTGAGCTAAACAGAATAGCTGTAAAGGGAAAACAGAAGTCTGGGATTTGTAAAGCAGAAGAATAAATAAGCACTACATACAGGAGACCACTTGACTTCAGTGGGATTTTTGCCTGAATAAGGACAGCAAGATTCAGACGTACTGGTTTTAATGGCCTCCTGAGGTTAGATGACTGAAAATTCATGGGTAAGAGGAATGATTAAGTAGGATTGGATCCGAGCCAGATATTATTGTGAAACTGGACATAGCACACAGAGTGCCAGTCTGTTCAGAAATATCCATTGTTTCCATAGTCCTGTGGTACAGATTGATCTGTTCTCTTTAGTGACGATACAATGGGAACTCACGTAGATTCCACATGGTTCCTGCTCCAAGACCATGAGCAATTTCCATCAGGGTCTCATGATGACTTAACACTGAGCCATTGTTCCCATAAACAATTGTTCATAGCCTCAATATTAATGTCTTCACAATAATGTTGGGTTAAGGCAACATTTACCTAAATTATCCCTGTCTTCAACAGGAGTTTTGCTGAGAAAGGAAAAGCAGTGCAGGGCCCATCGTTCCAGAGAACTAGTCATTTTCTTTTTTGTGCACAAGCCACAAATAACAATATTTTAAGCAGCAGAACAATTTTTTAGGGCAACTTTACCCTCAGGGTAATCCTGTTCTCAGAACACACCCTGAGTAGCTGGCTGTGGGATGGGGAGATCTGGAGCACACGGGATTCTCCCCTCTGGCCCAGCTAGGCCATGGAGTACAAGTAGAAGTCTTCGATGGCTCCTGCCATAGCCTCCCATCTTTAGCAGACTCTATGACTGGCATTCTCCCCTTCTGGGCGTGTGGGGGAAATGGAAAGTGGATCATTGCCCAGTCTCCCTTCCTGGTCCACCCTCAAATCCACTTTATGCACTCAGACACAGTACTGTGCTCCATAATGTGCTGGGATATGGGCCCTCTTCATGGGTTCCCCAAATCCTGCACCTTCTACGCAGCAGAACCAAACTGGCTGCACTGTGCTCAGGGCATTCCATACCCATAGGGGAGGGAAGTTCTTAAAAGGAAAAGAGCCTTCAATAATGAAAACAATCTGCCATAAATTTTAAGGTGGTCAAATACGTAACATTACTGACAAAAAAGCCAAAGAGCTGGAGGGAGACAATGCATTTTGATTGCCCAAGAGCTATGGAGTTAACAGCTTTCCACTTTGTTTTCATCAGGGTGACTCTCATCCCACATCTGTCAATATTTCAGGTGAAATATGTGGCTCACAAGTATGCATTCAGGTAGGTCTGCTGATTTGTAGATATACTCTGCGCTAAATAAACAAGCTGGCGTGGAAATAAGAAACTGCAGGCAGTGTTGCAGCTGCCTCCTCCCAGCCAAATCTGGCCATGACCCAGTTGTAGGTTACAAAGAGCATTATTAATAGTTTGAATGTGCTGCTATTGTCCCTTGCTGAGCTTGTATTAATTATTTAAGGTAGAGGACCATTCTTGATCTCTTATTTTTGTAGATGGCAAACAGTGGAATATTAAGGGCTGTTAAATTAACCCCTCCATCTATATAACCTCTTATGATGGAAAGATTACAGTCAGAAGGGCAGAGGGAAGTAACAAATAAATGTATTAACATTTTCTAAAAAACAAGTCTAAGGATTTTAGTGCATTCAGGCATATGTATACAATAGTAAACAAGGAGACATACAGCATACAGCAGACGTGCACCGATACACATTTAAATGACTATTATTGAAACAGAGCTGGGCAAATAATGTACGAAAATGCCAGCATGTATCTGTACAACTGAGTTTACTAACAGATATGTTAATAGAAAATGAATTTGAAACTCAAAGGTTTGATTCCACATGGAAAGTGAGTGTTACATTTGTTTTTTGTGAGTATCTGAACCAGAAACTTAAGAAATATTTTTATTATTATTGTATAGCACCCAAAAGTATGCTAGACACACTGTTAAAAAAAAAAAAAAACTTTTTGGAAAAACAAACGTCCGGAATCAGATGGGCCTTGGGGGTGGGGGGAGGTGGAAAGTTCTTCTGGTGCTCTGCCTCTGGCAGCTGGCCTGGAAGGCTATTGTCACTTTCTGCCTTTAGTCAGAAAGTGAAAGTGACAAGGGCCATCTAGAAAGTCAGCCAGGGAACCTTTATTTTCCATCAGACAATCATCCCAACAGAAAATTCCCTAGTAGCTATCTTCTATAACCCTGAAAGTGACTAAGAGTGACACAAGTACACCTCTACCCCTATATAACGCAACCCGATATAACACGAATTCGGATATAACGCGGTAAAGCAGCGCTCCCGGGGGGCAGGGTTGCGCACTCCGGCAGATCAAAGCAAGTTCGATATAATGCGGTTTCACCTATAACGCGGTAAGATTTTTTGGCTCCCGAGGACAGCGTTATATCAGGGTAGAGGTGTATAAGCTAAACTAGTAAACAGATTTTTAAAAAAACATCTGCATTCATTTCAGTAAACTAACAAGCCAATGTTTATTTTGTCAAAACAAATGATCATTAACCATATTGTTGAGAGGGAAATAACCATTTTTTCTTTCTTTTAAAAGGGCTGGAGGACAGATGTAGATTATTCTGTTCCACTACAGATCTGTGATATCCAATGCAGTAAGTACTAATAATGTGTCACATGAAAGATTGAAATAGATGAGATGGGTTTGGCAGCAGAATCAGGGTCTCCTGGGACTGACACAACAATCCCCATCCTTCTGGGCTGCAGATTTCAGGGTCAAATCCTGCTCTCTTTACCCAGTAAGTAAGAGGAAGGGTGATGTTGTGACTAAGACACGGAACTGGAACTCAGTAAACCTTCAAGGATAAATTCCCAGCACTGCCAAAGACTTTCTGTGTGACTCTGGGCAAGTCATTTAATCCCTCTGTGACTCAGTTCCCCATTTGTACAAAGGGGATAATAGCACTTCCCTACCTCATGGAGGTGTTGCGAGGATAAATTCATTAATGGTTTGAAAAGTTCTCAGATACAATGATGGGCTCAACTGTGTGTAAGTTTAAGTCCTAGCAATAAGCAGTAGTGAGTTCAGATCTAGGCTCACAGCAGGGATAGCCCCGAGACAGGGATTTTGGATCTAAGGCACAAGGCACAACAGGAGACGCGCTGAACTGAGAACTCTAAATGCAGTCAAGCTGGGAAGAAGGCTCCAGTTACACTTTGTCATCTTATTGTTCAGTTGCTGTAATAAAATCATATCACAGGAAGGGGGTGAGGGTTGAGACCATACACGGCCTATGGAGTGTTAAAAGCAGATGGGAAAATCACCTGCTCATAAGACCCTTTGAAAACATAGCTTTAGATATATAATTCCTAGTGCACATTAATGCTTATACCATAAAAGCACTTCACAGTTCACTTTAAGAAGCCTGACTCTAAAAACGTTGGGGCCTGTAATTGTATTCTGGCAGCAGAGCTCTGAGGGAGTGCTTGTATGGGACTTGGTAATTCATTTTCTTTGAAAAATACAATACCGCATAAAGTCAAACACTTAACCTTAGGTTTTAAGCCAATCTCTATCTATTAGAGATCAAGATGAGATCTAATGTATCATGCAGATTATCCTGCATTTGCCTACTGCAGTGTTCACATACCTTCCTCTGAAGCAACTGACACTGGCTACTTCAGAGGCAAGATACTGGACTTGATTAAATTAAATTAATGGAGATATCCTATCTCCTAGAACTGGAAGGGACCTTGAAAGGTCATCGAGTCCAGCCCCCTGCCTTCACTAGCAGGACCAAGTACTGATTTTCCCCCGTTGCCTAAGTGGCCCCCTCAAGGATTGAACTCACAACCCTGGGTTTAGCAGGCCAATGCTCAAACCACTGAGCTATCCCTCCCCCCAATGGACCTCATTGTGATCCAGTAAGGCAGTTCCTAGTTCCAGCTATTTGTTTGGAAGCCTCAAGAAATGCACTTTGTGGTCTGCAGCAAGTGTTATGTTTTTAGTGAATAGAGTCACTATTTAGAAATTCTTTATTCTCAGATGTGCATTTTCCATAACAACAAATACATTTTTCCCAGCATTATCTTCCCGGAGTCAAGAAGACGATGAAAACTCCATAAGGATCATGTTGCTGACAGCAATCATTTTAATCCTGGTGACAATGATGGCTCTCCTTGGACATAAAATTTTAACAGGTACATAATCAAGGGAATGTTAATTGGAGAATCAGTCCATATTTTCTTGACAATCTGGAATATAGATTTAAAAACGAATGGACATTAATGGTATATAGTGGAAGGATAGTAACAATCCTTCCCTAGCATCCACAATGAACTTTTCCTCATTATCCATGCCCCGACACCCCACCGGATCATTCACACTGTACTCTGGACTCCTGCCCCAGATAAAACCCTGGGAGAAGAGGCATGTTTTGCAGCATCTGCTGAGGGTCTCTAGATCTGGGCTCTGGTGAACTAAGGGAGAGGAAGTTAATGCCAAAGCTCAGGGCCTGCAATTGACAATGTCCTCTTGCTATCCCCTTTCTTCTTAAACAAGGGGACTGCTAGCTGAAGTCTCCACGATGGTCATGGGTGCCAGGGTATTGCACAGGGAGGGAGGCAGTCTCTCAAGCAGCTAACTTAAACAAAACTTGCTCCCAAGTATGTACCAAGAAGTATACGTCTGCAAAACATCAGGACAATCAGACTTCATTTACTCCAAGCCAGATTCTGATATCCTTAATCACCTTAAATAGTGCCTTACTGCAAGAGTTGACCCATTGATTTCAATGGTACTATTTGTGAAGCAAGATGCTAATCAGCATTTTATTATTATTTATTATGGTAGTGTCTAGGGATCAAACAAGATTAGGCCCCATTGTGCTAGGCACAGTACAAATATGGTGTAATAGACAATCCCTGCCCTAAAGAATCTATAGTCTGTGCTTGTCTGCTGGGCCCAGAATCAGCGTTCCACTGTATCAACCAGCCCCACTGCCGCCATGATGTCCCAATTGCCACAGCCCATGCTTTCAGGAATGTCTGTGTCCATGTCCTCCTCACAATCGTCCTCGTGCTGGCATCTCTTAGCCAGGTTCTGCACATACTGCAGGATAATGCGCGAGGTGTTTAATGCTCACAACAGCAGCGGTAAACTGAGTGGGCTCCATGCTTGCCATGCTATGAGCTCTGCACGGGTAACCCAGGAAAAAAGTCGCAAAATGATCCTCTGCCATTGCTTTCACGGAGGGAGGGAGAAAGAGAGGGAGGGGAGACTGACAACATGTATCCAAAACCACCTGCTACAATGTTTTTGCCCCATCAGGCATTGGGAGCTTAACCCAGAATTCCAATGAGCAGCAGAGACTGCGGGAACTGTGGGATAGCTACCCACAGTGCACCGCTCCGTGAGTCGATGCTAGCCATGGTATTGAGAATGCACTCTGCCAACTTAACGCGCTTAGTGGGGACATACACAATTGACTATATAAAATCGGTTTCTAAAGATTGACTTCTATAAAATCGAACTAATTTCTTAGTGTAGACATACCTAAGGCAATGTCTACACTTAAAAACTTACAGCGTCACAGCTATACCGATACAGCTGTGCTGCTGTAAGAGTGCTCGTGCAGCCACTCTATGCCGACGGGAGTGAGCT
>NW_020664419.1:32584380-32595689 GCF_002925995.2 Terrapene triunguis | reverse complement strand
GAGGGGGAAAGGGCAGGAAAGACAATGAGGAGAGAGAGAGAGAGAAAAGGGGGTGAGGGGCAGGGGAGGAATGAGGCAGAGCTGACGAGACTAGGAGAAAGCAGGACGGGGTTGGAGAAAACAGCCGGTCAATACAGGGCAGAGAAAGTGTAGTCAAAACTGTAGAAAACACTCTGAGCATGAGCTTAGGTATCAAAATCTGGCCCTCAGCATTCACACTTCATCTCACTTTTTTACTGGGTAAGAGCAGGATTTGTCCTACATTGTAACTGTGTGGTTTTCATACAGAGGGTGTCTGTTGTAATGATTGGTATAAGTACGGTTGGAGCTATGTAAGGGGTGCAAAACCGTACAAAGAAATCAATAACTTTACTCATGGTAGATACCGCAAACTCCCCCATTAACACTGCGCCTGTCCAGCTGGTAACAGTCAGCGGCTGTGCTATTTTTCATTTGTTACTCATGTTGCTAGCGTGACTATCAAACCCTTTCCCGATCAGGTCACTGGGCAAATATTTGTAAATGATTTTTCATGGTTTGCTCTGGCATGGGATTGAGAAAAAAAGATCATCTTTATAGTTATATGCCAGATACGTCACATGTGTCTTTACAATAAAATTATCATGTACATCTGTAAAAACTTCGTCCAGCATCAGTCTTCTCAAAATGGTTTAACGTTATTTCCAATGTATTTTGCTGCCAGAAATTCAGCATCCAATGACTACAAAACCCTTATATCAGAGGTAAAATTAGTTCATGCTCATGAAGATTAATCTACTTCCAAATTCAAGGCAAGGTTTCCAAATGGCATATTTAATACATTATATTTTTTTCATCAGTCACTGAAATTTGTATTCAGCATGACTTTCCCTCTGAAGCAACAGAGCTTAAGGAACTGGGCAGTCAGACCCTCATTTTTAAAAGCATTGGCTAAGACACAAGACTTCTCTAATTTATACCTTCTTTTCCATTTGATCGCTGTTTTCTTCCCCCTCCCCCTGTAATTTAAGGGATATGAATATTTCCAATCAGCTACTGCTAAAATAAATGTATGAATTAAAGTGAAAATAAAATGGCATCTTACATTATGATTTATTTCTCAGTTTTTCACAGAAAGAAACATGACAGCAGAAGTCCAGCACAGATCATAAGGCAGAGGTAGACAACAATTCTCTTCAATGTACAGCATGTCAGTTTTTTAATGTTTGTGAGAGATGAGGGATTGACAACCCTGAAGAAGCCTTGGTAAAACCCTCTGTCCACAGAGCAGAGGTAATGGCTTTGTAATATCTGTACTGGAATTAGTATTGTAGATCCCATTACACTTGGAAGTGGTCCTGACTTTCTCTGTCATTGATAAAACTCATGCCCCTGCTGGAAGCACGTGTTTCTCTTTGGGTTCCTGCCTGCACCGCATGGTGTCAGAACTGACTGGGTACCGTTGCTGGGAAAGGAGAGAATAAATGAATACAGGAAGAGAAAGAGGGAAAGGTAGACGTCTCCATAATAAGAGTAGAAGGAAGCTCTGGAGCAGCCCCCAGAAGAGGCGAGATGAACAGAGAGAGAGAGCACCTCAAGCTCTCAAACTGAAAAGGCCCAACCCAAAGAGGGAGGCAAAGGAGGGCAGGGGGAGAGGGAAACAGCCAGGGAAGGGAAAACATATACTTTAACCTTGATGTGGAGGGATCACTGCTCAGCTAACAGGGTGCTCCCATCCTTACACCATGCCAATCGCTGCCTTTCCACAAGGAAAGTGATGCCACTTAGTATGAAGTGTAATAATTTCTTTATTTTGGACACCTGCTTGGACTCAAGCAACCAAGTCCCTGAGTTGCTGAGAAGGGCTTAGAACTGTGTAAATCCTAATGCTATACTGTTGCAATAGACTCTGTTCCAAATGAGGGGGAAATGCCAATCTCCTGTCCTGTTTAGTTTTTCCACTAGAGTGAAGAGTACCTCTTCCTTGCATTGATGATGGTGGCTGGTGAATTTAGCAGAACTCTTTCAAGATCCTCAACGTCCTTCTCAATATCAGGTTGACTTTACATGTTACTTGCAAACCCTTGTACACACGAGTAGTCTGCTCTCATGCAAACAGACTTTGGTAGGACTATTCACAAGTGTAAAAGGCTTTACAAGCTCAGAGTGTAACATTTTAACTTCTTCAAATGAGGGAGTATCACATAGTCTGTTTGCCTATATCTCAAGAACAGAAAAGGTTGGTTAGATCATGTGGGTAGAGACTCTGGCCCACATTTTCCTGTGAAATGAATGGTTTATTTAAGATGCCAGAAGTGGGCAGGTTTCGCACCCCAGTTGCTGTAGTATGGGTACTTCAAGATTTACACATTTCTAATCTTCCTTTTAAAACCATAAACCTGAATTACTAAGAGGTATGGAATGGAAGAGATTTTATATAAACCTCTAGTGAACTGAACCATAGCTTTCTTTATTTTCTGAAGCCTTTCTGATAACGTTAGAGCACTGTGGCAAATCTTGCCATAGACAGACTTGTATCCCTGAAATTCTTCTCAGGTCTATCTGATAACTGCATTCAGTATTTTATGTATTGTATTTCTTTGAGCCAAAGGCATTTTTCCTTTTGTTTTATTTTCTGGAAAAAATGGAAACATCTTCATAGCTTTGTTAAATAATTAAAATGACAATGTACATTTCCTCTCTAAGGAACTAGATCCTCCTCCCATTAAGTTAATGGAAAAACCCCCATTGACTTCAAAGAGAAGCAGATCAGGCTTCTGGTTTCTTGGTTGTTAAAAACTCTTACATGAAATATAGTTCTTAAGAAAAGTATTTTGTCAACATAATGAACTGAAGTGTTTTTGTCTTGTATTATAATGCCAATATTTATACTTGCAACTGAAAATAATACTACACACTATACAAAATGTTTAGTGTTTGTCGTTTATTTCTTTTAAAACTCTCCAAACTCCTGTCAAACATTCTTAATTCCTTTTGTGTAATAAGGCAGTGACGTTAACTGAGACATAAACAATGGTGGTGCCTGAAACCCACGTGGGATTGATTATAGGAGGTTGGGAGCAGGGGAGGGAAGGAGGGAGTGGAACAAGAGGTTGATCAATAAAATATATTTTCCATCTGCATGCCTTTTTGGTTTAGGATCCTCGGGGGGCAATTTAAAAAAAGAAAAGAAAGCAGTGTGTCAATTGAAGACATGTTTGCAGAGCTGAAACATATGGTTTGTTAGGAGCCTGAGGGAAGAAAAATAATGCTCGACTCCTTTGATGTTAAAGCCTATTACACTGAATGTGCATTTTACTGAGATGGAAGGAGGGCTGGGGGTGGGGAAGGCCTGCCTTACGCAGGACTGGAGCCCAAGGAGCAGGGGGGCACAGATCGCCTCTCTAAACCCTTCAGTTATCTGAAAGTGTGGAGCTTTACACTATGAAATGGATTTGTAATTGAAGCACTGGTTAATTTACATATCTCTTTTCCCCTATAACCATATATGCACGTCTATCACAATCAATGCAGAACAGTGGAGATAGTACCCTCTTGATATTTTACAGTTCTTTGCTCATATTGGACCAAATCCTGGCTCCTCCCACTTCTCAGTGGTGTGTCATAATCTGAAGATATGGGTTAGTATTCTCTTCGTCTGTCCCCAGCAGAGAACCACTACCCAAAGCCAAAACCTGTTTACTAGGACAGAAGGACTGAGTCTAATGTGCTTTGTTGCAATAAAATCTTAGGGTCAGATTGGAGGCTATCTTCTTTCACCCTTGCTCAAACTGAAATTGCATTGGGGTTTCTCAATATGAGTAAATGTGGTGGAATTTTGCCCCTTTGCTCTCAGTTATGCTTGTGCAAAACTGCACTGAACTTACTGGAATTAAGCTGGATTTACATGCGTCTAACTACCGAACATGTAGCCTCCAGTTACTAGTTTCTGAGATTGAGAGTTGACGGCTATGCCTCTAGTTAAGGCTGCCCGACACTTCCCAATTTAAGACCCTGTTTTCAGTTGCCTATAACTTTTTCAAACTTTAACCATCCCTACTGTCAGGGATGTGCCTTTTGCTGTCTGTATGAAAAGCTGCACAAAATTGGCCAAGCTATGAGCCTTTGGAAAATTCCACTTGGTACATGCTCACTAGAGATGTTAGAGTTTAGCAGCTAAATTCTTTGAAGAAGCTGAGCAGTACTTCCCCTGCAATTGCTTCTCCCAGCAGCCAGGGTCTGCTGTGTCAGCAAGTACTGGAAGTAAGAGCAGGGAGGAGAAGGAAAAAGTGGCAGTAGCCATGCTGGAATGCAGAGTAGTGGGAAATGAGGGCTTGGGGGAGGAGGTTGCAGAAGTCAGAGGATGGGAAAGAGCAGAAAAGAAAGGGGATAGCAGCAAAGGAGGAAGTGGGAGAGAGGGTGGGAGCATTGAACAGGAGCAGAGGGGGATTCAGGCAGGAGCTGGAGGGGTGGGATAGGAACAGAAGTAGGCTGGGGACACAGAGCCAGAAGGGTCTATAACCACTCTCCTCCAGAACCTGGAATAGGACCCAGGAGTCCTGAGTCTCAGCATTCCTCTGCTGTTAGGAAATAGCTGTGAAACCCACTGGAAAACTATGTTCCCACCCCCTTTTAATAACTGGTCCACATAAAGGATAACAGCCTACTGTGACATTCCCCTCTGGTGTTATCTGGACCAGTGATCTGCTAGGCCACTCCAATCCTTGACTCTGGGAGCCAGCCTTACCCTGCTGTACTGTGAGAACCCCCACTCCTGGGCTGCTCACACATAGCCTCTGGCATGTAAGCTGCTCCCAGCTACTTGCAACCAAATGACACTAGTCAATATCTCTGGTCCCAGAAACAACCCTAGGAACCTCTGTCTTGCAGTGTCTACTTACGCCCACTGGACCCTGCAAGTTTATGTAAGTTTGTCAATTTAACAAAGAAATTGATATGTACCAGGCTTGTTATCCCAAGGGGAGTCTCTGACACACTTCAAACCAAACGCACTGTTTCAGGTAGAATAAACAAACAGATTTATTAGCTATAAAGATAGATTTTAAGTGATTATAAGTCAAAGCAAAACAAGTCAGATTTGGTCAAGTGAAATAAAAGCAAAACGCATTCTAAGCTGATCTTAACACTTTCAATGTCCTTAAAAACTTAGGTGCTTCTCACCACAGGCTGGCTGGTTACTTTTCAGCCAGGCTCTCCCCTTTGATCAGTATTTCAGTCGCTTGATGGTGTCTGTAGATGTAGGTGCAAGAGAAAGAGAGCATGGCAAAATGTCCCTCCCTTTTATCATGTCCTTTCTTTCCTCTTGGCTTTGCCCTCCCCCCTTCAGAGTCAGGGGAGCATTACCTCTTGGCAGTCCCAAACTGACCAAAGAAGGGGGTGACTCCCTCAAGGGTCTAACAGATTCTTTTGTTGCTGCCTAGGCCAGCGTCCTTTGTTCCTGTGAGGCTGGGCTGGGTTTGTCCCATACATGCCCTGACGAGGTGTGAACTGCCTCTCTGTTCTTGGAGAGTTTTTGCATGGGCTTGCTTTAAGCCATGAGGATACATTTTCAGCCTCATAACTATATACATAAAATTATAACCTATAACATTACTGTAACAATTACTATAACAACCATGCTCAGTGCATTATGAGCCTTCCAAAGACACCCAACATGACAAACTTTGCATTGGATACCACACAGTCATTTTATAAAGATGAACATAGGGGTGTAGGGTGTCCCCCCGAGGTACAGAGCGTCACATCTACTACTGCTACCAGTTACGGCTGGTTTAGGAGACTTAAACAGATGACACTACACAGCTCCTTACTGGCTAATAATGGCTTTCTAGGCACATTTGAAAAACCACACTAGGTGCCTGTCTGCTTCTTTCAATATCTAAATACCTTTGAAAATCTGACCCTAGATGATTTGCCCAACATCGTCCATAAAGTCTGAGGCAAAGCAGGGACCTGAACCTGTGTTGCCCAATAGTCGTTCCCAACCACTAGACCACCCTTTCTTGAATACTCTGAAAGTAGGGGGAAGGACAAGAGTCTAGTCCTTTCTCTTTTCAGTAGCCTGGGGATGGGCCCCTTGTCTGCTTTGGGAATCTGTTCTGCTATGAACGAGGTGGGAATGAATATCTCTCCTTTTCTCTCTGTTGCCTGTTCACACCAGCACACAGTCAGACGCTTCCCTTTTCTTTTGTCTTTATTTCTTTGGTTCATTCGAGTTCATTTAGACCCTCTTTTCTGTATCCCAAGACCTGAAGTGCCTGAGGAGGCTGCATTTTCAATTAGGACCAGCTGGAGCTAAGGAATCCGGTGGAGAGGCAAGCGCTCCCAAGATGCTTAGCTAATATGTTCCAGTTGCTATAAAAACCTGATCAGGGAACTAGAACTGAGACTGGGCCAATTCGGAGAAGATTAGTTTAAAAGTCCATATTATATGTGCTCTCAAGCCGTGGGGAACTATGAAGCTCTTGGCCATTTAATTATTTTCCTTGGTTAGTAAAGGTTTGGCATTTTACTTTGCAAGTAGCCTGTTATCAGCTGATCTTGGATGCTTGGTAGAGACATAGGGCTTGTCTACATGGCCCTGGGGTGTGCACTACAGGGGTGTGAGCTGCAATGCCCACTGAAGTGTTGAGCTATAACTGCCCCGTGTTAGACCCAGCTAGAACAAACTGTAAATGGGACTATGTTAATACAAACTAGGTACCGTTTAGTTTGTGCTAGAAGGGTCTACATGGGGCAGTTATAGCTCTACACTCAGTGTGCACTGCAGTTCACACACCCCCGTAGTCCGCACTGTGGGGCCATGTAGACAAGCTCATAATGCCTGGTGGGAAATGATTGCACCAGTCATGCTGCTACCGGAGGGGGGAAAGGGTGACCAGCTATTAGAGTGACCCTAAAGCACCAGCCATGCTCAGCAGCAGTTGGTGCCCACTGCAGGGAAGATATAGTAACTGCAGTAGGAGAGGGTCAACCACTTGCGGGACTTAAGTTTTGGTTAAACTGGATCAGCGTCTACATTTCTGGATGCTTAACATAACAGAATTCTTCTCAATTGATGGATGGGATCCTCAAGAGTATATGGGAAGTGGCCCTGCTTGTCCTTCACAAAACCCACCCACACTCTTCTGTTACCTCCCTGCTCAGAAAGGCAAATGATGGGCTGATGGGTTTGTGACAGTTCCCATTGTTGGTGCTGTCCTTTCCTGGAGACAGAGTTCTGTAAGGCTGGGTTAAAAAGGCAGCAGCATTCATTGTAATAGCTGCAGAGATATTTTTTAAAATGGAAGTTTTGAATTGATAGCTCTTACAAAAATGCTGCAAAAATTGGAGAGGGCCTAAAATGTTGTGCACAGGGTTTCTCTCTTATCCCCATGTCACCGTGCCTTTGTGGGTCACCACTGAGGATACCAAATTCAGGACAAACTGCTGAGAAATAGGGCAGACACCCCCCCAAATTGGTGGTTATTCTCCTATACCAAACCAGCAACAAAAGTAAACTTCTGTTTCACCACACTGGCTAACAAGAAGCCAGAAAAGCAGGCTCCTTAGGCATTTCAGCCCTGTATTCAACATCCAGGCACTAAACCTAAAGATGAGTGGTTCTTTAAAACCAATTTTATCAAACAGAAGGTTCTTCTGATCCCAAAGGACCAGCCACACACCCAGGTCAATATGCAACTCAGATCTTACCCAATAATCATACTGTTGCCAATTCTTTAGTATCTAAAATCTAAAAGTTTATTTATTAAAAGAAAGAAAGAAAGAAAGGTGAGCGTTAAAATTGGTTAAAGGAATCAAATACATACACTAATTGCAAAGTTCTTGGTTCAGGCTTATAACAGTGATGGAATAAACAGCTGGCTTGTTAAGTCTCTGATTACTTCCAAATCATTGGAATGTCCTCAGTCCCTTGGTTAGAATGCTCCCATTAGTATAAGTTCATAGTCCAGAGGTTTGAGCAGGAAAGAGGGAAAATGGAGCTGTTTCCAGGGCCTTTTATAGCTTCTGCCAAGTGAAGGGAAACCCATTGTTCTCACTGTGGAAAATAACAGGTAACAAGATGGTGCTTGGAGTCACCTGTACATGCATGATTTTGCTTAGTCATAACAGAGGCCACCACAGAAAAGTCCATTAAGTGTAGATAGGCATCTTCCATGGCCCATTGTGAGTTAAGTGTTCCTCAATGAGCCATTTAACTTGAATAGTCCCTTCAAGATGTGCAAGCTAAATACCTTGTGGGCATTACCACAGCAGCCAACATATTTGAAATACAGGTATAGAGCCAATACTCATAACTTCAAATACAAAAATGATACATTCATACAAATAGCATAATTATATTCAGCAAATCATAACCTTTCCATAGACACCTTACATGACATACTTTGTACAATATTTGTTGCAATTATATAACAGTGGTAGCAACAATGATCTACACGGTCATATTTTATCAGATAACGTCACACCCCAGTATTATAACAGTTAAGGAGTGGGGGGAGGGTCTGGATCATGTTTGCATGAGTGAAAGAAAAATTTCAGCAAAACACATTCTGTCTTGTAGACATTGCCCCATCAGCTGCAGCTTGAGATCAACAGCCCATGTACCTGCTAGAGAGAATATTCCACTACTCCCTAAATTATGTCATGAAGAAGGCCAGACCTCATTAGGCTCAGGAAAAGAATATATCTATTCAGCAATTCATTAATAGTAATTGGTAGTTCACAGTAATTGGAATTAAATGTGTTTTTATGCTAATTTACTTGACAATGCGTGCGGTACCACAAATTATTTCCTGAAAGGACAAATTCCCTAGTAATTATAATGCCATATATTCCTTGGCTATGCAACATAAGGACCAAGTTTTAGCCAGGTTGTGCTACTGCCTTTATAGGTGTGCAAGATGGGGAGAGGACTCAAGGATCCTCCCCGGTAAAGGTCAGACATATGCTAGAATTTAGATAAGGCTTTATAAGCCTATGGGCTCTCTGCTGTCTTCCCAGGAAGCACTAGCCATCTGAAAGGGGCTGGGTCATAGCCTACATGCCCCCTCCTCCCCCATCGTCCACAGGAGGTTGCCAGGTACAGAGGGCCGAATTCCACTGGTACCTCCCTACTGCCAACAGCGCTCTTCCACACCCCATACCTCTCCACCCAAGGCTGTCCGCCATGGCACAATCTAGCCCTTTATTTGTATCAATGCAATGTACCTATTTTTATAACATTTTACCAAAATTGTTATTTTCTTGGACTCCATGTCCCCTTCCTGTCCACACCTTACTGCACCTGTAATTATTCTTGTCTCCCTATGTATTGCTGAATAATACAACCGGTGACATTAAATAAAGCTAAGAGCTGGAATATGTCACTGAATTCAATCAGCCACTCATTCACAGTGTGCTCCAAAGGGAAGTGTTCAGTAACATTAATTCTTTATTATATCACTCAATAATTATTTCCTTAAATTATGCAAAGTACTGTTTGCTTTGGATGAATCATTCCCCTTCACCTTTTCAATTGCAGTTTCTATTAAGTGTTTCCTGACAGCTGCGGGAGCTTAACATTTATTTGATTAAACATGAAACATTTAATACTGCAACCAAACCCAGATAGAGCTGTAGGAGATGTTTGGAAAGTAGCCAACAAAAAACACACTGAGTCTGGGTTCAAGGTTTGCTGCATTTCAGGTACCTGAGAGGAGGAATTTCACCCCGTGATGAAATTTGCTTCCCCATTCAAAGATTTTTCCCCACAGCTGCCGAGCCAGCTTCTCTGGCCAAGACCTGACACTTCTTATTTATTTATTTATTTATTCCATCTTCTGGACTGTCCTATAGCTCACTACCTCCCCACTGCCTGCTGAGTCTTCATGAGGCACTGACAGGCCACTCAGACATCCCTCTTGGTTGGCTATTGTCCTTCATAATCTTAAGGCACTTGTGGGGGCTCTCATAAGCAGCCTGACCCACCCTCCCATTGACAGGGTGGTGGAAGAGGAAGGGTCAGGGAAACCCTCTCTCTCCTGCTGTAATAGGAGGGCAGACTAGATGATGACAATGGTCCCTTCTGGCCTTGGAAGCTATGAACTGAACTGAGCTGGAAGCTATGAACTGGGGGTTGGTAGTATATTGTAAGGTCTTGAGTGGTGGAGTTTTTCTAGAAGCTTCTATGCTAGAAAGCGAAGTCCCATTATTGGTAGCATGCAGTTAGTTCCCAAGCTGTAGTATTAGGCCATAGCTGCATCCTGAGGCATAGACCCAAACACAGTGAGAGGAGGGATTTCCTCTCCTCCTGACCTACTAGGTGCTTCCTAACAACACTTTCTTGTAGGGGAAAAAGTGACCTGGTCTAATGCTCCTTCCCCAAGTGTAGATTAGAGAGCAGCCTGCCACAGCACTGCAAGGGCCCACTAGAGAGTAGGAGAAGGAAGGAGGTCTCCAATTTCTTGGCAAATGTAAACAAGGAGTCTTAGGATTTGATGAGGAGTGGCCAGTGGTAATGTGAATTCCCTCTGGAGACCGGAAGGCCTTGAGGCTCAAAGCTAGTCTGAAGTGGGTGGACTGTGGCCAATCCCCTGCAAATGGATCTGCAGGGTTCAGTTCATGAGCACCTTTCTGAACTGAAAAGCCTGTGGTTTGCATGGCACCAGCATGCACAGAGGAAAGAAGTCCGCTCTCAGCCAGAAGCTGAGCAGTTGACTGTGTGCTCATATTTGTCAAGACAGAATAGTATCTACAGGTGAGTGAATGACAAATCAGGTGAGGAGAGGAAGATTCTTACCACATGCTGTGTGTCATTAAAATCCAGCCATGGGGTAATCTGGGGCATGCTCCTGAGAAAACCCCAGGTGTTCCAGGAGCATGTTTCTAAATAATTCTGCTCTGTGTGGGAGAAGGCCGGGTGGGGGTATAAATGAAGGGCCTTACCTTCTTGTTGCAACATGCACCTCATGAAATAACCATGCATTCATGCAACAGCAATTAATATAAGCATTTCCAGGGAGAAGGCCAAGGTGGGGCACTTCACCTTGGTTCCTCTTACTCCCAGATGAGAGTTTGATATATGGAACTAGCTGCTGATTAACTAAAGCTAGCAGGAATTCACATTAGATGCATTGCCCATAATTAATTAATGTCTTCACAAAAAGCAGAGGTGGTTTTGTCTATAAATGTTTGGGGGAGGGATAGCTCAGTGGTTTGAGCATTGGCCTGAGCATTGGCCTGCTGAAACCCAGGGTTGTAAGTTCAATCCTTGAGGGGGCCACTTAGGGATCTGGGGCAAAATCAGTACTTGGTCCTGCTAGTGAAGG
>NW_020664419.1:32560370-32584370 GCF_002925995.2 Terrapene triunguis | reverse complement strand
AGTCTGCAAGCATTGATGGGCTCCATTTGCCCTGATAGCGTTTCTCCATTGTTGCAATGTCCTGGTGAAATCGCTCGCCGTGCTCGTCGCTCACTGCTCCGCAGTTCGGTGGAAAAAAATCTAGATGAGAGTGCAAAAAATGTATCTTTAGTGACATGTTGCAACCAAGGCTTTTGTATGCCTTGAGGAGGTTTTCCACCCACAACCTGTAGTTGTCTGTCTTGTTGTTGCCGAGAAAATTTATTGCCACTAACTGGAAGGCTTTCCATGCCGTCTTTTCCTTGCCACGCGGTGCATGGTCAAATGCATCATCTGGAAGAAGTTCACGAATCTGAGGACCAACAAAGACACCTTCCTTTATCTTAGCTTCACTTAACCTTGGAAATTTTCCACGGAGGTACTTGAAAGCTGCTTGTGTTTTGTCAATGGCCTTGACAAAGTTCTTCATCAGACCCAGCTTGATGTGTAAGGGTGGTAACAAAATCTTCCTTGATTCAACAAGTGGTGGATGCTGAACACTTTTCCTCCCAGGCTCCAATGACTGTCGGAGTGGCCAATCTTTCTTGATGTAGTGGGAATCTCTTGCACGACTATCCCATTCGCAGAGAAAACAGCAGTACTTTGTGTATCCAGTCTGCAGACCAAGCAAGAGAGCAACAACCTTCAAATCGCCACAAAGCTGCCACTGATGTTGGTCATAGTTTATGCACCTCAAAAGTTGTTTCATGTTGTCATAGGTTTCCTTCATATGGACTGCATGACCAACTGGAATTGATGGCAAAACATTGCCATTATGCAGTAAAACAGCTTTAAGACTCGTCTTCGATGAATCAATGAACAGTCTCCACTCATCTGGATTGTGAACGATGTTGAGGGCTGCCATCACACCATCGATGTTGTTGCAGGCTACAAGATCACCTTCCATGAAGAAGAATGGGACAAGATCCTTTTGACGGTCACGGAACATGGAAACCCTAACATCACCTGCCAGGAGATTCCACTGCTGTAGTCTGGAGCCCAACAGCTCTGCCTTACTCTTGGGTAGTTCCAAATCCCTGACAAGGTCATTCAGTTCACCTTGTGTTATGAGGTGTGGTTCAGAGGAGGAGGATGGGAGAAAATGTGGGTCCTGTGACATTGATGGTTCAGGACAAGAAGTTTCATCCTCTTCCTCTTCCTCGTCTGACTCAAATGAGAATGATTCTGGTGCATCAGGAACTGGCAGTCCTTCTCCGTGGGGTACTGGGCGTATAGCTGATGGAATGTTTGGATAATGCACAGTCCACTTTTTCTTCTTTGACACACCTTTCCCAACTAGAGGCACCATGCAGAAGTAACAATTGCTGGTATGATCGGTTGGCTCTCTCCAAATCATTGGCACTGCAAAAGGCATAGATTTCCTTTTCCTGTTCAACCACTGGCGAAGATTTGTTGCACAAGTGTTGCAGCATATATGTGGGGCCCACCTCTTGTCCTGATCTCCAATTTTGCAGCCAAAATAAAGGTGATAGGCTTTCTTAACCATAGTGGTTATACTGCGCTTTTGTGATGCAAAAGTCACTTCACCACAAACATAGCAGAAGTTATCTGCACTGTACGAGGCATCTCTGCTCACTTTGGCTAAACAGAAATGTGTCCCTTTGCAAAATCAAACACTGACAAATAAGAGAGCACGACACTGTATGATTTCTAGAGCTGATATAGGGCAATTTGTTCAGCAGAGTGATGTAAGCTTCGTTAGGATTGCATCATCCATGACTTCTGGGAATAACATGATGCAATTCATATCATGTATGACGCAATACCAGCTTCAGATTGCATCATTCATTGTTTTGCCTAAAAAGCAAGTACTGTCCAAACCTAGTCATAGATTTATTCATAGATCCAGTCAAAGATGTATTTTAGTCATTTCTGGTTTAAATTGAGATCCTTTCCCTTTATAACTCACTTATCCTCCGCCATTCCCAAGTCAAGGGTCGTATCTACTGACCCAACAGCATATCTTGAAAACTAGAGCCAATCAACAATTTTAAGCATCATTTTCGTTCTCAGTGACCCAGAATTAGTAAAGTTTGACTACATTTATTTCAGAAGCATTTTGGCTGTAGAGCAGTGTTATAATAGCGGTGGGCCCTGATGCTACTCTTACACCAGTGCAGGTTTTCTGACGTCAGTGGAGTTACTCCAGCTTTATATTCTAGAGAGGAAAGAACCTCATGGTCGTGCATCTTTCCAAGGACCTGGATTTATGACTTGACTAATAGGGGATTTTTTATAATCTCCAGTGTTACTGTGTGCTTCAATTATTAGCCTGTTTAATTTGTAATTAACTTTTAACTTAGTTTACTTATGAACCTATGTTTGTTTTTAATGTAGCGATAGGGAACACAGACTGCAAGGGAAATCCATCCACTTCAGAAAGAGGAGATTGAGATAGTGCATGCAAATTTACTAGCCATCTTTCTATGAAATCACAATTCTACCTAGTTTCAAGTGGAGACTAAAGAATGTAAACTAAAACAAGGGGTAAGAGAGAGAGTGTAAGGAAAGAGAAGGAAGGAGGAGCCTATGCTTAATTTGGTGTAGTTAGTCTCTAGCTGATATAAAGGAGGTGTTACTTATCAGCTCTGTGTTCTTGGGGAACCAGGGCGCAGTGGCCAGCCTGTTTGACTCACGGAAGATCTTCCCCTCCCCCAGCCTCTGCTTGAACCAAAACCGATCAGAAGAAAGACTTACAAAAAGCAATGAAAAGGCAGTGGGAGACACACCTAAACCCCTGGGATAAGGGTGACAGGATTAAGGAAACTCCCCTGGCCTCATTTGCATCAAAGATGGGACAAGGAGGCATCTCCATTAGCATACAGAATGGAGAACAGAGATTCCAAGGCAAGAACTGCATGGAACTCTGGGACCAGAAAAGCAGGGAAGCACTGCATGATGGGGAATCTCTGCTCCAGATGTTAATGAACCCACGCCTGCACACACCCAGCTCAGTAGTTATCTGACCAATTCTAGCAATAAATCCTTTATTGGTATCCAAAACAGTGAAGCTCCCTAATTGCATTGTGAGCTCCTTCCAAGGAATACCACCCATAGCCAGGAATGATCAGTTCCTATTGCCTAGCCTGAACAAAACAACGTTGGTATATTCCCTCGAGCCATCAGTTTATCCATAAACAAATCTAGTGTTCTCCCTTGAACCATTGTTGTTTCCCTACAAAAACCCCTACCCGCGATCAAGTAAGTGTTCTGATGCCTGGATCCAAAATCTGCATCAGTTCCATTGGGACTTCATCTTCTCCTGACTGATCGTAATGGGGGCTCTGCCTGTCTCCAGCACTCCAGACCCTCAGCTACCACCACCACCTGGGACCCCTGATCGATTCAAGCTTCACGGAGCACCCAAAAATCCTGTGGGGTTTGCTCATCAAGGGGGTTACTATCATAATAATTGTAACGTGAAAGTGGGGATAGGGAAGTGCTGAACCTGGGACATATGAGGATAGCAGCTTGGAAGTGTTGTTCGACCCAGTCTGCTAAGTCCAGGGGCATATAAGGGTGGCAGATTGAAAGTGCTGCTCGACCCAGCCTTCTCAGGTGTACTCTGTTCCGGTGCGGTGCCCATAGCATATGAGGGTGACAGCTTGGAGGTGCTGCTCGACCCAGCCTACTGAGTTCAGGGACATATGAAGGGTCAGCTTGGGAGTGCTGATTAACCAGGTCCTCTCAGACGGGCTCTGTTTATGTGTGTGTGTTTTCGCCTGATTCTGGGGCTGGAGGAACCCAGCCCAGGGGAACCTAGGTCCTGCAGGATAGCTCCATTGGGAGGGAACTTGCAGAAGGGAGAAGTAGAGCTCTGTATAAGAACACAAGTGACACAAGCAGTACATTGATAGAATTACAGAAACACCCCCTCCCCCTCAGAAGAGTAACCCTAATAAATGAGCATACCCCCAAGTAACGGGCAAATCTGGTAACAGAGGAGTCTAGGTTTTTAAACATTTTCGTTATAACTTAGTTTTTCATATGAGGTCATGTGCAGGATATAGATAGCTGCTTGAAGGCCGTTCTCTGCTAAGGACCAAAGAATGGTGGTATGGTCTGAGGAGCCAGAAATGTGTGAATTTCAATCCTGGCTCTGAGAGTCACTTGACTTTACTGCCTCAGTTTCTTCATCTGCAAAATGGGGCTTGTATGAGTTACTGTTAGGGCTAGTCTACACTGGCAACGCTAAGCGCTGCTGTGACAGTGCTTTCATGTGCCTTATGTTGTCGTGGCGCAACACTGGGAGATTGTATGAGCTACTGTTAGGGCTAGCCTACTTTGGCAACACTAAAGCGCTGCTGCAGCAGTGCTTTAATGTGCCTTGTGAGCTCTAAAAATACCACCTCCACGAGAGTCATAGCTACCAGCTCTGGGAGCATGACTCCCAGCGCTGGTGCACTGTCTACACTGGCACTTTACAGCGCTGAAACTTGCTGTGCTCAGGGGGATGTTTTTTCACCCCCCTGAGCAAGAAAGTTGCAGCCCTGTAAATTGCCAGTGTAGACGAGCCCTTAGTAAAGCTGCTCCCTACATGTGGAATTATATCCTCCCCACTCTATGGCAAGCATCTTCACTCCTCTCAAAATCCACCTTGTTTAATGCTACTGACTTCAGTCTTATGCTGTTTATTCTTCCCCTTTTCTCCTGTCTCACTCCATATGGACACTATGAGGAATTATTACATTGGATTGCTCTCTATTATTGTTTGTTCTAACTCTTGTCCCTTTTCCTCACTTCTTTTGTCTGAGAGTTTTCAAGATTTACATTGTATACACTTTGGGGTGGGAACTGGCCGTTAAGGAACTTTCTGTAGAGCACCAAAGTCATGGCACAATATAAACATTTATTAAGTAGCTATTGCATTATTTTCTTAGAAATCATCACATTTGAGTTTTAGCCACTTCCCCCACTCTCTGTATTCCATTTTTCTGAAACCTGGTCAATATAACATGACACTGCATCTAAGGGGCATGTTGATATCAATATTTGCCTTTAATGTGGACTTCATTTCATCCAAAGTCGTCTTGCAACACTCTTTTGTAATCAGAGAGGAATATGAAAATGTAAACCAAGTTGCAGAACCTGCTACCAGCATAACTTTGTTTCACTTTTAGAGCTGGGAGAAAAATGGTTTCCAGTGCCATGAAAATGTTTGAGATTTTGAAAAATATTCCCATTCCTCATTGAGATGAAACTGAGACCTTTCAATTAAAAAAACAAACAAACAAACAAACAAAAAACAGGATGCCATCCATCCCAGGGTGACTAATAGCCTGTTGGTTATGACACGCACCTGGAATGTAGGAGACCCACCTCAAGTCCCTACTCCAGAACAGGTTGAACATGGTTTTAACACATCCCAACTGAGTGCCCTAATCACCTGATTCTTGGGTAGGGCATGTGTCTATCTATTTTGACCAGAAATTCCATCTTGGACCTGGACCATTTGCCAATGAAAGTTTTGTTGAAACTGCCATGTTCTTGTGAAAAGTTTCTAATGAGAAACCATTTTGTTGAAAAATTCCTGATCAGTTGTATTTTCTTTCCCTTAATCCTGCATTTTCAAAATTTTCTGGAATCCTAAAAGTTGTTTCAGTTCTTTTTTATATACTTTTTTTTTTACTTATTTTATATTTTTGCTTTTCAACACACACATCACAATCCAAAAACTCCCCATAAAGTTGTAATTACCATCTGTAACTGTGTTAGCTTCAGGCTAAGTTCACAGACTACTTTAAAATCTAGGACTCACAAATTATCTTTTATATTAATTGTAGCTTAGACTGAGATTTTGTTTTTAGCTATGGAAAGTCTTGAAATCCAAATAAAATAGTTAAATGTATAAGGAGGATGCTTGGTATGGTCTGTTAGGTTTCAAACTCTCTTCCAAAATAGTTTATTTGGGGCAAGAGAGTTGTGTCAAATACTTTCTATGTAATTCATACTAGCAATGTCTTTGTCATGTTCCCTGCTATGGCTGATCTACTAAAGGATAATAGCATACTACTACTAACAACTATGGAGTTACTTCCTTAGCTCAAGTGGTAGGGGTCTCTGTGTCATGGAGCTGAAGGTCCTGAGGTCAAAAACATTGCTGCTAACCTATATAGGGGTTTGTTATGCATACCGTTTCAAAGTTGATTATACTTGACCCTCGCACTGGCATTACGTTTTGACTTGTATTCTACTTCATTTCAGGGGCGTAGCCACAAGTGGGCCTGGGTGGGCTGTAGCCCATCCACTTAGCATCCAGGCCCACCCAAATCTGAGCAGGGGTACGCAGCAGCCACACACAATGAAGTGGTGAAGGACAATGCTGAAGAGACACATTAGTGCCAAAGCTGTTCTGCTATCCTGCCTCCCCTCCCCCGGCCCGGCTGTACCATCGGGCTGCTAACGCATGCGGGGGAAGGAAGAGGATTGGAAAGGAGGCGATGGGAACCACCATCCTATGCACAGAGTGCAGTGCCTGGGACCTCCCCCATGCAGAACACAGTGTGGGCTGTTTGTGCTGGGAAATCAAACCCGTGAGGGGTGGCTGCCATGTCTCCCCCCCGCCGCTGGAGGGGGGTCGCAGGTACATGGGGGTGCTGCGTTGGGTCTCTGCCGGGTTCAACAACATGCAGCACCACATCTGCGAGTGTGGGGGCGAGGAGGAGGTGCCATGGCACCCCCCAGGAGAGGTGGCTGAGCCTGGTGGAGAAGGAGCTGCTGGCAGTGATTGCCTAAGGTGAGGCTTGGGTGTACCCAGCTCGGCAGGTGAAGCCCTGTGTTTGGGGGCACCAGGGCTAGGAAGAGGGTGTGGCATTGGGGGAGAAGCTGAGGTAGCACAGTCTGTTCTTGCCGGTCCAGCTGAAAGTCGGGGCCCACCCAAATTTCTACTCCTAGCTATGCCACTGCTTCGTTGCAGATGATGATGGCTCATATAAAGTAAAACCGCTAATAATGTAATGACAAAAGCACAACCAATTTCCAGTTCTCTTTAAGAAAACTTAATAGAAACCTGCTATGCCTTCATTTGCCGTGAAGTAGAATACAGTCTGGATGATTGGTTCAAAGTTAAGAAAAGCCATTTAACAAGTATGAACGTCAGACCAATAAAGGTAACAATGTTTCCTCTAAAAGGCACTGTAAATTAATCTATCCCCCATCAGAAAGTGCTTCCCATAATATATGAATCATAAAAGCAGGCCAGACAATTCTGGGAACACCTGCCAGCTTAAAACAGAACCACAAGGCAACGTAGTGTGACTAAAAGAAAAGCACAAACAATATGACAAATGTCATTGATGTCAGTCATTTTCTATGTGGGTGTGTGAGGAAGTGTGACTTCCTCTTCCAAGTGGGTCGTGGGTTGTCTGGGACACATGAGAATGATTCTGAGAAAGCCCTTTAGAGTCTCTGCAGATAATATTGAACAAATTGCAGTATAACTCCATGCTTGCTGGGGCACTAATAATGAGTTCTCATTATTCTTGGGTGTAAGAGGTTACAACAGCACATCTGAATGTTTTCAACCAATTTGTTTTATAATTTAAAAGTCATATACACCTCTACCCCGATATAACGCTGTCCTCAGGAGCCAAAAAATCTTACTGTGTTATAGGTGAAACCGTGTTATATCGAACTTGCTTTGATCCGCCAGAATGCGCAGCCCCGCCCCCCCAGAGCGCTGCTTTACCGCATTATATCCGAATTCATGTTATATCGGGTCGTGTTATATCGGGGTAGAAGTGTAGCTATGGAAGAACCCTATAGTACTAGAAGTTGTATTAAATGTGCAAACCTGTCATGTTGCTGCTCATGGTCATTAGTATACTGCTCCCAGCCTCTTAAAAAGTTACTTTACATTGTAAAAACACAGTTACACCATTTCCTCCCATGGATACATCCACAGACGGGCCCCATGGGGTACTGCAAACTGCAAGATTTACTTTGCAGAACTTCCTTCATGTTACCTGCAGCGGAGGTAAAGCAAACCCAACTCCATGGATCCCTGGGATTTCTGGGGAAACAGGCCTCAAGTTTATCCTAGGCTAGGTCTACACTACGGGGGGGGGGGCGGAATCGACCTAAGATATGCAACTTCAGCTACGTGAATAGCGTAGCTGAAGTTGCGTATTTTAGGTCGAATTACCTGGCTGTGAGGACAGCGGCGAGTCGACCGCTGCCGCGCCGCCGTCGACTCCGCTTCCGCCTCTTGCCGCGGTGGATTTCCGGAGTCGACGGAAGAGCCATCGGGGATCGATTTTATCGCGTCTTCACTAGACGTGATAAGTCGATCCTCAATAGATTGATTGCTACCTGCCGATTCGGTGGGTAGTGAAGACGTGCCCCTAGTCTAGTCTCTGTTTGCTGGGGTCTGCTCCCTCCAGCAGCCTGCCTTCTGCAGGAGCCATGCAACAATTGGCAGACTTCCCCCAGGGCTGTGCAATAGCAGCCCTACTGGGGAACCAGCCCATCATTGCTGCCTACTTGGATTTCCAAATGGATATCCATGAGTTTAGCAAGGGCATGGGGAGACACTGAGCCTACATGCTACCCCCAAAGTGCCATAACACTCTGCTATCACAGAGCTCCAGAGAAGCTTCCATGGGAGTGCTGGAGAGCTGGGATCAGGCCGCAGAGCTAGCAGTCACCCTGCACCCATTCTACACCCTACATTGGATGGCTTTTCATATCTACTGCATGTGAGGGTGGCAGGGATGAACTGGCCCTTTTTGTTTTTAATGAGACACAGTAATAAAAACAAGGAGAGAAAGAGAGAGCACTATCATGATCTTAAAACATAGTATGCAAAGCCGCATTAGGACTTTCACTGTGCTGTAGCAGAGTCCACATGGCCAGATACTGTGCGGCAAACTGGTGCGTTGTAGATTCATACCCTGATGTGCCATGCAGTAACTTGCTCTGTAGCTATGCCCTTTAAAGGGAGAGAGCTTCATGCTAATTTTATCCACTACAGAATGGCTATGCTCTATATGTTTTAGTGGTTAATTTAATACTCCCCAGCAGTCTGGTTTGTGTCAGGTTACTAAGTGATGATACGCTGACTTGAGTTATGAAAATACTTAACACAAACTCTTTGTTAATACAGAAGCATGATTAGCACAAGCAAAGCAAAGGTGATAAGAAATGTAACTTCCTCTTTCCAGTGAACATTTCAGCTTTCACATATTCACTGAACAGATTTTATAATCCTAGGGATTAAAAGAGTATCCACTAATTGAGTCAACTACTTTATTGTCTGATGTCTTCTGCAAAAAATAATTGCCAGTAGGGTCTACAGAATTTGTTAAACATGTCCTAAATTTTCTAAAAGTCAAGTTTTTGACAAAATTCCAAATTTAGATGAAAAACACTGGTGAAGTTGTTGACATTTTTTCTGTGTTTTGAACCACTATAAAGCTAATCAAAATAGCATACAAATTTCATCAAAAATTCAAATTTTGCAGGAAAATATGCAAAAATGTTTTTCCCCCCAGTTAAATTTTCCCTTGTTTGCGTGGATTTTGAGGGGGATTATGCCACACCTTCCTACTATGGGGTTTTTACACCTTCCTCTGAAGCATCTGATCCTGGCCACTGTCAGACACAGGATAGTGGATTAGATGGAATTTGGCTCTGATCTAATCTGGTAATTCCTATGTAATTGGAAACTTTTGTTTACGCTGTTGTGAAAGAGATGAGAATTTCTTTTTCCCCCCTCACTGACCTTTCCTGATTCCTCCCCTCCCCCATTTTTAATATAGTCTCAACAAATGTGAAAGACATTAAAAAGGAAAAATAAAATTATGAGAATATATATATATATATTCACACACACACATTCTATGATCAATGTAAGCACCTAGTCTATGTAAGTGTTTGATAACCAGGGTTATGTAGAAAAGATTAAATATGAGAAATTACTAGTTCGTAAAGAAATTGGACCACTGAACTCTGGAGAGACCAGGTTCAGCTTCACTGAGCCTATTACTAAGAAAAAAAGAGAAAAGAGCTAATATCTAAATTATTTACCTAGTATTTAAAGAGTTAAGGAGTAATAAGAGTGTGCATTTGTATAATTAATTGTGCTTGTGCCTACATGTAACCAGGAAAGATATACCTATTCCAGAAAAGTCATCAGTAAAGACATTGTAAAGTGAAAGAGAAATGTCTGGAGAAAAACTCTGTAAAGTGCAGTTATATCTATAACTATAGCATGTCTGAGGTGCTCAGTCATCACAAGTAGCTATCATTCTTGAGGAACACTTCCTTTTGCTTCCCATAACCGTGTGTCTCATTTTGTGAGTTGGCCTCAGGTAAACAATTGCTACATTCCTATGTTCATGTCTCTATCTGGAGCTGGTAATAGCAAGGAACTATACTGCAGCTGGCAATTGCTCATGAATGACTATTTGGTGAAGAGACTGTGTATGCATGCAGTATGTATGGGAAAATCTTCCCCTTTCTCCTCTCCCATGGTTATTATGTCCTCCTTTTCCTCCTCTCCCTGAGATCCTTCCATTCTCCTCTACTGGGGTTCAGGCAAGATGTCTAACATGCTATTTTCACTTCCTTTCCAGTCCAAAAACCAACAATTTTTGTTTTTCAGAAACCATGACAATTTTTAAAAAACAAAAAAACTATTTCCATATTGAAAACTTTGAAATTGGAGAAAAACTAAACCAGCTCTAGTCAATAACTATGATTTAGCTTAAATAATAACAATGGAAAATAGAGGGAGTCAGTGATAATTAAAGTAAATCACACAGGTTCATCCAAAAGATATCTTGATTGGAACCTGTGGTGGAAAGGCTTTCTGTGTACGTGGGCGATGGGAAGGCGGAGGGGATTACCAATACAATGTAAGTAGAAAAACTTACATCCTGTGGTCAGCCACATTCTTCCTTTTTGGTCTCACTCAGCTCATGTCTGTCTCCCTGTGAGAGACAGTTCATGTGAGTTACTCTCTTTACTTTCCTACTGGCTGGCTTTTCAAGTCCAGTTTCAATTAGCTCTTGAGTAGGGCCGTGACCACCCTCCAAACTCATTTTGATGACTTGAATTCCAATCTCTTTGAAATATGAATCCTTCCTAGAAACTGGCCTTCTTAGCCTTTATTTTAATAACTGAGCATTAGCTCTGCCAAATTAGTTATTGTTTATATCATGAGCCCAATGCTTCTGCAACAACTTTAATCTGTGCAGCCATTATATTAGCTATTTCATCAGGCAGTAAATAAAATGATCACACACAATGAATTAGTTTATCACTTATCTCTGTCCAGTATGTTTCTCTGCAGATGGTCACCCACACAGTCAGGCTGTGATAGAGACATATAAAAGGCTGTGTGGGCAACCATCTGCAGCCAGGGTGTTTCCCAGTAGATAATTGGTGTAACTGGCTAATGCTGCTGCTACTAACCCTGTAGCAGTTGTGCCCTGGGCTTCTGAAAAGGGTGATGGTTACAGTAAGTAGCGTTGCTGCAAAGACAATGGAAATGACATGCTTTCTATTTGGACATGAGGCACTGGTCCATATCACACATTGCTGATCCAGAAAACTTTCATTAAGAAAAACACTTTTTGACATACTGACCTTTCTGACTACTCTTTTTTAAAATCTAAAACTAAAAATTCTATATTGCATGTGGAAACTCAACTTAAAAATGACTAACCCAAATATGTTAAATCAATATTAATTTAAATATACTCCATTAACTCCTGCCAAAAATATAAAATCAGGCTTCTGGGTGGCAACGCTGTTTTGAAGCTTGCGCCTGAGGATTAATTTTATGGTCAAGATAAGGAGTTTTGAGAGCAGACACTAATAAATCCTTTATTATAGTGGCTCTTTACTAGGCACTGTTGTAATAAAGATGAAGGTGTCATTTCATCTGCAAATGCTCCCTTTTACCTTGCAACAGTGTGGTTTCAAAGGTTAAAGCAGTAAACCTAGGCAAAATTGCATGGCTGCTGATGCAGCATTGAAGGTTTTAAGTTACCAATTTTTGCACAAATTGTATGTTCAGAGTCCCCTTAAATCAGTGGTAATAAAAACAGAGGTGAGCTGAAGAGGCTTTGTTTTGGCTTTGCAAATCCTCATTTGTAAGGTTTGGTTTCATAAAACTAAAGCCAGCTGTCCATTTGATCTGAACCTCCAAACTTTGGGGAATCTCTGAATGTATTTCAATTAGCACAAGGAGTCTTTTGCTGCAGTTAATGCCATGACTCTCTAGTGCCAGTTACACAATGAAAAAGCTACAAAGTCATTTGAATACAGTAGATGCCTCTTTTGGGATGTCTTAGTGGGTAGTTTTGAGACCTGCATTATTAGCAGAGCTGACTGAAATTCAGAATTTCTGTCCCATGGGAAATTCGAACATTTCAACATTTACTCTTAGGACAAAAAGTAGAAATTTTGAAAATTTTCACAGAATGCAAATTCTAAAAAAATTCTATTTGAAAATGTCAAAATATTTTGTTTTGACATTTTTGATCAAAATGAAACATTTTAACATTCTTGGAACTGAAATGCTTCATTTTGGTTTACTGAACTGACCCCAAATGCTTTATTATTAATACATCTGCTTTCCAGGCTGCTCCAGAGGCAATTGTGTTATTGAATGGGCCCATAGAGTTGATCATGAATGCTACTTACGTGGAGATAGACTAAGCCAATTGCCTCCAGTGGCAGGGTAACGTACGAGTTCCTAAGCACGAAAGTCCTTCATGTGCAGTTGGTGTGGAAGGTGCAAGCTGATAGACAGGAATAAGCAGTGTGCAGCTTTTTGTACACTGTCTGCATGTGTCATAGATACCACAGGACTGTTATCTGATGCTAGAGGCACAAACAGAACACCATGAGATTGACACACTCACAGCCTAAGTCCTTATTAAGCAGCAATTATTGCTATCAAGTATCATGAAGAAATCACTTTCCTGGGAGATGTTCCAATTAATTGAATTTTCCAACTCAGTTTGTCCTGTTTAAGTGGCATATATTGTACTAAAACTGGCAATTTAGTTGTAAGCCATACTGTCAGTACACACTACATGAGGAGTCACGTAGTCTACTGGTCCAATCTTCCACCTTAGCTGATGAATCTATATGTATGATGTTAAGCTATAACCAAGAAATATGCCGCTGAACTGGGTTTGGAACAAGTGACCTCCTAATGGAACCTGACTCTGCGTCTTTTAGAAGGACATTAGCTTGTGAAAGTGGTGTTAATTACTATTTTGTAGCAGAACGTGTGTTCCAAATATTTCACAGAAAACACACAATCATGGGCATGATGGTGCAGTGAGGAAATTACATACACAGGGTGGGAAAGGGAGGACATGGGTCAACGATAATGTGGCAGCTCATTTCAGCCATGAGAGGTTTATTTTTGTAAGGGTTTGCACACTGCGTGTGCAGGCAATGCTGCAGCAGTACGATTCTTAGTAGTGACTTGACTGAGGCAAAGGTGGAGACTTGATGTATAGATTTTGAGATGTTTTACTAGGACTGATTAACAAAACAAAAGGCACTTGACTAAAATATCAGCCATATTATATCTATATATACTAAGCATTTCATAATATTTTAATTAGGGTCACATAATGGCTGGGAATATCCTATTGCCCAGAATCCTGGCGCAAGCAGAAATGCTATCTGAGCAAGTCAAAGTGTCAGCTGTCTTAGCTGCCAGAAAAAGACACTAGGGGAAGCTGGGAGCAGGCTGAGTGTCAGGCATAGCGGAATTACCCAGCTGGTTGGCAGTAGGGCATGAGTGGGAACTGAGCTGCCTCTGTGTGGTGGTGGAGAAGGAGCTGAGCAGACCAAAAGCAGTGAGCTGCCATTCAGAGGGAAGATGTGGAAGAAGGAGGGGCTAAGCAAAGCACAGATATTCAGTGAGGAGGAAGGGGAGAATGTCCTACATTAGTGGTTGTCCCTGAAATACCATCAGGTCCACAAATGACACTGCACATGCATGTTTCACAGAACTTTTAACCAGCAGGCCACCTGCCTTTTGGGACATATTCCTAATGGTGGAAATACTGTGCCAGATCCTTGGTCCTGTTCCATTCGCTTTGTACAGCCAAGCAGATTTAAACCTGGCTTAAAGGGCTAGTTGGGGATTCTCTCAAAGTGGAAAATATCCTGGTGATGCAGGGGCAGCATAGCAATTCTTACACTCTTCCTACCCCTAATGTAAGGCTTTGTCAGGGGAAACTGTTCCTTGGATGCAGGAATGGCCCCAGATGCAGGAATGGTAGCCAGTATAAGAAAGAGAAGCTTTAGGCTGCTCTTTTTTGTGCCAGGGGTTGGTGCTGGTGCTGGTGCCTGCCAGCCCAAGACTGAGAAGCTGTAAAGGTGGCTTAGTACACCTCTACCCCGATATAACGCGACCCGATATAACACGAATTCGGATATAACATGATAAAGCTGTGCTCTGGGGGGCGGGGCTATGCACTCCGGCAGATCAAAGCAAGTTCGATATAACGCAGTTTCACCTATAACGCGGTAAGATTTTTTGGCTCCCGAGGACAGCGTTATATCGGGGTAGAGGTGTATTACATTTTTCTCTTTTCTGGGATTGCACCAAGAACAGATCAGCCCACCTGGATCATACAGGCTATTGTTCTTGTCCTGCAGCAGTGTAGTGGTAGAACAGGGGTTTTCCACACTAAACTTAAACCAAACAAGCCCACAGATGTATATGCAGCAAAGCAGGAAGAGATAAGTAAATGGTGCAGAGATAAGTAAATGGCCAAATGTAGCTGCTTTCCAGCCTATTGTGTAGTGGTTTGAAGGAGGACCTGGGAAAAAGCATATTTGTGGAGAGTCACTGTAGAGGAGCAGACTCACCCCTGCGGCACCTCCTGCTGGTCTCTCAGGGAATTAGCTCGATTTCCAGCTTGGAGCAACCTCTGCAGGCCAGTGATCTACCTTGTCACTGGCCCCGTGTCCCTCCCAGGACCCCGGTGCCCCGTTCTCTGGGTGCTGCCCCTTGGCAGTACCCACACATACTGGGTCTCTCCTCCCAGGGGAACCCCACTCACTAACCCCACCTCACCTCAGTGTAAGGCTACTGCCAGTCACCATCTAGCCCCACTCCCTGGGGCAGACTGCAGTATCAGCCACTCATCACAGACAAGGTTGGGTTTGGACCTGCTGCCTTTGCCTATCCCTGGGCTGCCCTCTGCAACCCCCAGTACCTGTTGGCCCAATGCTAGGCCACAGCCTGGGACTTTCCAGGCTGGAACTCCCCAGCTCCTCTGCCTTTTCCCAGCCCTGTTCCACTCAGGTACTCTGTCTCTGGCCTGGTCTACACTACGAGGTTAGGTCGACTTTAGCCGCGTTAAATCGACTTAAGCCTGGACACGTTTACACTACGAAGCCCTTTTTTTCGACTTAAAGGGCCCTTTAAACCGGTTTCTTTACACCACCTCGACGAGGGGATTAGCGATAAAATCGGCCTTAGGGGGTCGGAATTGGGTTAGTGTGGACAGAATTCGACATTATTGGCCTCCGGGAGCTATCCCACAGTGCTTCATTGTGACCGCTCTGGACAGCACTCTCATCTCAGATGCACTGGCCAGGTAGACAGGAAAAGCCCCGCGAACGTTTGAATTTCATTTCCTGTTTGCTCAGCGTGGAGAGCACAGGTGACCATGCAGAGCTCATCAGCACAGGTAACCGTGATGGAGTCCCAGTCCCAGTCCCAGGATCGCAGAAGAGCTCCAGCGTGGACCGAACGGGAGGTACGGGATCTGATCGCCATCTGGGGAGATGAATCAGTGCTCGCCGAACTCCGAAGCAGTAAAAGAAATGGCAAAACATTAGAAAAGATCTCCAAGGCCATGAAGGACAGAGGCCATAACAGGGATGCACAGCAGTGCCGCGTGAAAATTAAGGAGCTAAGGCAAGCCTACCACAAAGCCAGAGACGCAAACGGAAGGTCCGGGGCTGAGCCGCAAACATGCCGCTACTACGCGGAGCTGCATGCCATTCTAGGGGGTGCAGCCACCACTAGCCCAAGCGTGTGCTATGAGTCCCTCGCTGGAAACAGGGAAGCGGGTTCGGCGGACGAGGAAGAGGAAGATGAGGATGGAGAGAACATAGATAGCTCACAGCAGCAAGGAAGCGGAGAAACCAGTTACCCCAACAGCCAGGATATGTTTGTCACCCTGGACCTGGAACCAGTAACCCCCGAACTCACCCAAGACCCTGAGGGCACACAGGGGACCTCTGGTGAGTGTACCTTTGTAAATATTACACATGGTTTAAAAACAAGCGTGTTTAATGATTAATGATTAATTTGCCCTGGCAATCGCGGCCAGTACAGCTACTGGAAAAGTCTGTTAACGTGTATGGGGATGGAGCGGAAATCCTCCAGGGACATCTCCAGAAAGCTCTCCTTCATGTACTCCCAAAGCCTTTGCAAAAGGTTTCTGGGGAGGGCTGCCTTATCCCGTCCGCCATGGTAGGACACTTTACCACGCCAGGCCAGTAGCACGTAGTCTGGAATCATTGCATAACAAAGCATGGCAGCGTATGGTCCCGGTGTTTGCTGGCATGCAGACAACATCCATTCCTTATCGCTCTTTGTTATCCTCAGGAGAGTGATATCATTCACGGTCACCTGGTTGAAATGGCGCAATTTTATTAAGGGGACATTCAGAGGTGCCCCTTCCTGCTCTGCTGAACAGAAATATTCCCCGCTGTTAACCACGCGGTGGGGGGGAGGGGTGAAGTGACCATCCCAGAGAATTGGGTGTGTGGGGGAGGGGAGTTAGTTGGGTTTGTGCTGCATGTTAAACCTGAAACCGCAGCCCCTCCTTTTACATTGCAAACCCATTTTAAATGGCCAACCCAACGGGTGCTTGGTATGGTTAATGAGAGCAGTACTGTTTTAAAGCATCCCTACTTGTTAACAAGGTTAAAAAAGCCAAAAGACTGTGTCTTACCATGGCTGCCTGCAAGCTGAAATCTGTGGCCTGGCACTGCGTGAGTGATCTCTCACACCAAACCGGCAGGCCCTCAATATAAGAGGAAAAATGCGACCTTGTAACGAAAGCACATGTGCTGTGTGATGTGAACAGCAAAATCTAACGTGAAAGAGTGTACCCATTGTTCTCTAAAATGTATCTTTTTTAACCACCTCTCCCTTCTCCACCAGCTGCAAATCTTACTCCTTCGCAGAGGCTAGTGAATATTCGAAGAAGGAAGCGAAGGACGCGTGACGAAATGTTCACTGAACTACAGACTGCCTCCCACACTGACAGAGCACAGCAGAATGCGTGGAGGCAGTCAATGACTGATTTTAAAAAAGCCCAATATGAGCGAGAGGAGAGGTGGCGTGCTGAATCGCGGGCTGAAGAGGAGAAGTTGCGTGCTCAAGAGAAGTTGCGTGCTGAAACGCGGGCTGAAGAGGAGAAGTGGCGTCAACTTGTACTCAGAAAGCAAGAGTCGATGCTCCGGCTGCTGGAGCATCAAAGTGATATGCTCCTGCGTATGGTTGAGCTGCAGGAAAGGCAGCAGGAGCAGAGACCGCCGCTACAGCCCCTCTGTAACCAACAGCCCTCCTCCCCAAGTCCCATTGCCTCCTCACCCAGACGCCCAAGAACACGGTGGGGGGGGGGCCTCCGGCCACCCAATCACTCCAGCCTAGATGATTTCCAGTGCAATAAGTTTTAAAGTTTTAAAGTGCACTGTGTCCTTTTCCTTCCCTCCTCCCCCACCCATCCAGGCCTACCTTTGCAATTATCCCCCTAGTTGTGTGCTGAATTAATAAAGAATGCATGAATGTGAAGTAACAATGACTTTATTGCCTCTGCAAGTGGTGCTCGAAGGGGGGAGGGTAGTAGGGGAGGGTGGGGTGGTTGGTTTATAGGGAAGTATAGAGTTAACCGGGTGGGGGGGTGTAGGGGCGGAGGGTTCATCAAGGAGAAACAAACAGAAGTTTCACTCCGTAGCCTGGCCAGTCACAAAACTGGTTTTCAACGCTTCTCTGATGCGCACCGCGCCCTGCTGTGCTCCTCTAACCGCCCTGGTGTCTGGCTGCGCGTAATCAGCGGCCAGGCGATTTGCCTCAACCTCCCACCCCGCCATAAATGTCTCCCCCTTACTTTCACAGATATTGTGGAGTGCACAGCAAGCAGCAATAACAATGGGGATATTCTTTTCGCTAAGGTCTGAGCGAGTCAGTAAGCTGCGCCAGCGCGCTTTTAAACGTCCAAATGCACATTCCACCACCATTCGGCACTTGCTCAGCCTGTAGTTGAACAGGTCCTGATTCCTGTCCAGGCTGCCTGTGTACGGCTTCATGAGCCATGGCATTAAGGGGTAGGCTGGGTCCCCAAGGATAACGATAGGCATTTCAACATCCCCAATGGTTATTTTCTGGTCCGGGAAGAAAGTCCCTTCGTCCAGCTTTCGAAACAGAAGAGACTGCCTGAAGACGCGAGCATCATGTACCCTTCCCGGCCAGCCCACGTTGATGTCGGTGAAACGTCCCTTGTGATCCACCAGGGCTTGCAGCAGCATTGAAAAGTACCCCTTGCGGTTTATGTACTCGGTGGCTTGGTGCGCCGGTGCCAAGATAGGGATATGGGTTCCGTCTATCGCCCCACCACAGTTTGGGAATCCCATTGCAGCAAAGCCATCCACTATGGTCTGCACGTTTCCCAGAGTCACTACCCTTGATATCACCAGGTCTCTCATTGCCCTGGCAACTTGGATCACAGCAGCCCCCACAGTAGATTTGCCCACTCCAAATTGATTCCCGACTGACCGGTAGCTGTCTGGAGTTGCAAGCTTCCACAGGGCTATCGCCACTCGCTTCTCAACTGTGAGGGCTGCTCTCATCCTGGTATTCTGGCGCTTCAGGGCAGGGGAAAGCAAGTCACAAAGTTCCATGAAAGTGCCCTTACGCATGCGAAAGTTCCGCAGCCACTGGGAATCGTCCCATACCTGCAACACGATGCGGTCCCACCAGTCTGTGCTTGTTTCCCGGGCCCAGAATCGGTGGTCCACGGCATGAACCTGCCCCAGTAACACCATGATTTCCACATTGCTGGGGCCTGTGCCTTGTGAGAGGTGCATGTCAATTTCCTCATCACTATCGTCGCCACGCTGCAATCGCCTCCTCCTCAGCTGGTCCTGGTTTTGCTTTGGCATGTCCAGGAGGCTCTGCATATACTCCAGGACAATGCGCGTGGTGTTCATAGTGCTTATAATTGCCGCGGTGATCTGAGCGGGATCCATGATCCCAGTGATAGCTATGGCGTCTGGTCTGAAAAAAGGCGCGAAACTAGTATCTAAAGACCAGGGGAAGAAGGGAGGGAGGGAGGGAGGGAGGGGCGAGTGACGACATGGCGTACAGGTACAGGGAATTAAAATCAAGAAAGGTGGCTGTGCATCAGGGAGAAATACAAACAACTGTCACACAGAGTGCCCCCCCCCAGAGATTGAACTCCTAAGCCTGGGTTTAGCGGGCCGTTGATTTGACGGAGGGAGGGGGGAAGGAAATGAATACAGAACAAATCTATTTTTTACATCTTAAGACGACAGTGCAGCATGACTGATAGCCCTCGGCATTGTCTGGGTGCTTGGTAGCAATGTAACCCTACGTGTGCCAGCCACATGTCTGCCAGCACCCAGATCGCCCTCGGCCTTTTCTGGGTGCTTAGCAGACAATACTTGGCAGAAAATAGTATACTACGACTGGTAGCCATCATCGTCCAACGAGGACGGTTAAAGGCAAGGGGTTGCTGCTGTGTAGCAATATATGCTGTACAGTAGCCAGAAGGATTGGTAAAGGCGCTCAGGCTACAATAATCTATGAGCATTTCAATTTGTCCGACAAGGACGGTTACCAGTCGTAATAAACCATCTACTGCCAAAAGGCAAGGGGCTGGTGCAATGCAGCCCTACGGCTGCCAGCCCCACAGCTACCAGCATCCCGATCGCCGATGAAGGCTACCAGTCATGCTGCACCGTCTACCGCCAAAAGGCAGTAAGCTGCTGCTGCTGTGTAGCAATGCAGTCCCACGTTTGCCGGCACCCGGAAGACATATGGTGACGGTGAGCTGAGCTGAGCGGGCTCAATGCTTGGCGTGGTATGTTGTCTGCACAGGTAACCCAGGTAAAAAGGCGCGAATCTATTGTCTGCCGTTGCTGTGACGGCGGGGGAGGGGCCTGATGCAATGTACCCAGAACCCCCCGCGGCACTGCTTTGCATCATTCGGGCATTGCGATCTCAACCCATAATTCCAATGGGCGCCGGAGACTCCGGGAACTGTGGGATAGGTACCATAGTGCAATGCGCCGGAAGTCGACGCTAGCCTCGGTACTGTGGACGCAGTCCGCCGACTTCATGCACTTAGAGCATTTTATGTGGGGACACACACAATCGGCTGCATACAACCGGTTTCTATAAAACCGGCTTCTATAAATCCGACCTAATTTTGTAGTGTAGACATAGCCTCTAACTCCCTGCAGCCAGGCCCTTCTCTCTCTGAATGCAGAGAGAGACTCTTGAGCCCCTGGCTCCCAACCTCTTATATAGGGCCAGCTGAAGCCTGATTGGGGTGTGGCCCAGCTGCAGCCACTTCCCAATCAGCCCAGCTTAGCAGCCCCCAGCCACAACCTTCCCCCAGGGCTGTTTTAAGCCCTTCAGGGCAGGAGCAGGGTAACCACCCCACTACAGTCACACTGAATGCTCAACAGCAACAACAGGCAGTGCTAGTGGAGGACTAACACAGTGCTATTCTGGATTTCAAACTAGTTAGACTTCATGCATGTCATTTATTGATGAGATTTTTCTACTTAGATTTGAAATAAATGACTATGTCGTATCATTTCCGACTTGCAGCCTCAGACTGGTGATGACAGTAGCTTTTTAATTTATATTAAAAGAAGCAAAAATGAACATATAAAATGAAGTGAGAATCACACTATAGTAAACATAGGAACACTAGCACAAGAGTCCAAACCAGAAGAAACAGAATGCAGAGGAATGCTTTAGCTAATCACAGTAGCCATCATATTTCAGTTGATTTATATGAAAGAATGGCGCCATGGCCCCAAAATTAAGGGAAACGTCTTCTTGATGGAAAGCTAAACACGAAGTTTTAAAAGTTGACGGCGAAGTGATCAGAATGTTTTCCCCCTAAGCTGGTCACAAGTGAGTGATAGAAACCCTTTTCATTTATAAGTACTTTAGGTACCAAGATACAGAGTAAGTCACATGGGTTAAACCAAGAACATTTTAATCATTTTTATACAAAAAGGAGAAAAAATGAATCAGAATAATCATACTAAAGCAATATAGCTTAAGAAAAAGAGAAGTTTGACCGATAAGCCAGCTTCCTGATCCAACTTCTTTTTTCAGTACAAGTGACGAAGGGTAGCTAAGTGTGTTGAACTTGTCATATGTATGATCTTTTTGGCTAGTCATTTTTCTATGGCTAAAAGTTTCCAAATGTTGTTACGCCATCTGACCAGTGTAGGGATAATGGTTTTTGCTTGGTTCTCAGTAATGGAAGGGAAGGGCATTCAATTTCCTTTAAAATTCTGGGTATATTAGCACATATAGCATAAATCTGAGTGAAAACCTCTTATTCAGAGTTTGAGAATAAATGACAAGGATTTCACTTTCACAGTATGAACAGTCATTAACTGGTCTGCTAAATAGTAATAATTAGAGTGGACAAAGGCTAATTCCCCCCAACTCTCCAAAGCCTTGCTCAGGCAGGATATTTTGGTCTATTCCAAATGGGAGTTAATGGGAGAATATTGAAGAAGACGTGTCTGATAGTTCAGCTAACCTAATGAAAAAATGGAAGAACCAGCCTGAAGTATTTCTTTGTCAATGTCTATGCTATCAGTAAGACAGAAATTATATAACTGCAACAGATGGGATGTTTAATCAAACTTGTAATAGATACCTTGACACAATCATAATGAAATAACAAGTGGGATGTTTATTGTGCCCTCTGCAGAAAATAGAAAAGCTTAAACACATGCTAATGTGTAATGTGAATGTGACAATTATTGATCAAAACATAGCAGTGTAATTCCTGTAAAAGGGAAATAATGAGTGGAAGGACACATTTTCAGAGGAGTTTGTCATTGGGAGTTACCTGTGACAAGCAGAAGGGCAGAGGTTACAAGAGACCTTATCAGAACTTCTAGTATTTTTAGTTAACCTGTTTCTTTTGGCATCTTTCCTATGCAGTTTAAAATAATCGTTTTATGCAGAAAACCCCCAAACTGTTATTGCAATGCTAAAGATGCAAAGTTAAGCTCCCCAATGTCAGGAAGTGCAAACATTAAGGCTACATGTGCAAGGCTAAGGTGAAGGACTGACTTTAACGGTGGCAGTGCAAGGTCCTGTGTTTGTGTCTCACTGATTTTCAAATCCAGCTCACTCAGTTTGCAAGTAAGAAGATGACTTTTCTACCTGATAAGCATGTGGCCTCCATCTGCAATTGGAAGGGCATTCTATGATCTTCTGGCTTGCATATCACTAGTTATAAACGTTTTGGTGGCAAATTTAACTTGCAGTTAAACCTGTGCAACTGCATTGTCTTCAGCTGGGATTGCCCATGCACAGCCAGAGGGCATATATAATTATGTATATAATATATGTATTGTGGTATGTATATATTTGGTGTGAATTCACTTTCCCTGAGTAGTTATGCTTTGTGCAGGATGTTAAGCGGAATCTGGGGGATGGAATAGTCTGGGACAGGCCATGTGGTTGCAAAGTGATCCCTTCTGATGTACTACCCAGATTACAGGCTGTAAGAATGGCCACTGACACTTCATATACACTATATAGAGTACTAGGGCCTCTGCTCTGATCTGTGTCACTGCAGATCCCCTGGACTGTCTTCAGCTGATGTTAAATCTATTTCAGTGTAATGTGTCCTGCCTTAACAAAAATACTGACATCAGCTGCTACTCCATGACCTGATCACAAAATGATGTTCCTATCTAGTGGCACAGTACAGTGAGCACAGTACTCATCCTACCCAACATTTTTCTATACTGCACTCAGTGGGTCACTTTCTCTGAGGGATACCGGTGCAATTGACATTGCAGTAAATGGGAATGGCATCCATGTGCCTGAGGGCAGAATCTAGCTCCAAGCATATAATTCTTCCTCACTTGTTGTGCCCTGCAGTGAGATGCTGCAGTGCTGACTGCGGGAATGGTGTCATCTAACTGGAAGCACTTGAGTTTTAATTAGGGTGACCAGATGTCCCAATTTTATAGGGAGAGTCCTGATTTTTGGGTCTCTTTCTTGTATAGGCTCCTATTACCCCCCACCCCCTGTCCCGATTTTTCACACTTGCTCTCTGGTCACCCTAGTTTTAATAGAAAAATTGGTATTTCTCAAGCTGCATTGGAAGTCAACACTGAAGCCCTACGTGCAATTTTTGTCCTGGGACAATTCTGAGGAACTGGTAAATACAAAAATAGGAAGTGACATTACAACATGGGGCTATTTCATCAAAGAACAATGAATGATTATGTCCTGTTGTAAAGGATCTGGTTAGGTCAGCATTGTCTTCCCTTTAAATTAGGGAAATAGGTATCATATTCCCTGTTAGGGAAACGTGTTTGACGTAAGGCACGGAGAGGTTTCCTTGTTGATTGACTTCCTTTTTTTATGGGGTCCCTGAAAGTGAAGCCCCGGGGAAGGCTGGACGGGGGCTGTGTTTATTCTTTTCTGTACGTATAGTGGAGGGATTTACACCCCTCTGCACAAGTGACCTTTAGGACTACAAAAGAGTGTGATCATGATCAAGGGTGTGACAGCTCTAAAGGAAGTAGCTAATCTAGGACTAAAGGCACAAAGAGTGAACTGGGTACAATCCTTCAGTCTCTTATTTCAGTGGGACTTTTGTCTATGCACAGAGGGATTCAGTCCCTGACTTTCCTAGTTTTGTATCCCCAGTGTGAAATCCT
>NW_020664419.1:32507829-32559970 GCF_002925995.2 Terrapene triunguis | reverse complement strand
CGGCTCGGCTCGGCTCTCCCCCCGGCGGCCAGAGCGCCGCGCCGCCCCCCTCCAGGTGCCGCCCCAAGCACCAGCTTGGGTGCTTGGTGCCTGGAGCCGGCCCTGTGGGCCATACATGGAGCTTGTTTCATTGTGCACATGCACTGGAGGGCAGAATCTGACCCTGTGCCTTCTTTTCTGTGCATAAGCTCATGCAGTCTAGAATATACAGGGTGCTCAATAAAATAGGAATAGTGGGATTTCCTGACTGTTGCCAATGCTAAAATTATTGGCATTCATTTCAACACTGGTAGTTTATTGTTTCCATGTAAGTAACTGGCCAGGTCAGAAGTTACATATGTAAGTGTTGAGAAAGCATGAACCACATATTACAACCAGAGTATATCTGATCTACATTATAAAAAACCTACCAATGATGGCTGCTCAGTTCATAACTGTGAATACAAAGTGAATTTCAGAGGATCTGAATAATAGTTTAAAAAACCCAAGTATCTGCAGATCACAGGAAACAGCAGGTGGACAGGAAAGCAGGGAACAGTTCAAATAGAGCTACACTGTACCATGATGTATAACCACACAGAACGAGTATTCCTCGCTCACAGGTAATTAACAAATTAAGGGGGGAGGACTCTTAACAATGGACTGACATCCTTTTACTTTGTGGTAGGAAGTGAGCATTCGTATGAATAAACTGTGGCATAGTCCAAAAGTTGCTGCCCTGGACTGCAAAAGAGTCGGTCAGTTTTCTATGAGGGAATGGCACAGAAGCATAGGGGAGCTTTTCTAGTGGGGGCAATCATGGCCAATTCTTACTGATTTTCCATCTGTGAACTTGTCACATAAAATGTTTAACCACCTGGAGGCAGGGCCAGCTCCAGCTTTTTTGCCGCCCCAAGCGGCGAAAAAAAAAAAGAAAAAAAAGAAAGAAAAACCCGATTGAGCTGTCACCGAAGTGCTGCCGAGGAGGAAGACAGGGAGCGGGCTGATCAAGCTGCCACCGAAGTGCCGCTGACGACGACCTGGACATACCGCCCGAACAATGGACTGGGTGCCGCCCCTTTCTATTGGCCACCCCCCCCAGGCACCTGCTTCCTTCGCTGGTGCCTGGAGCCGGCCCTGCCTGGAGGACCTGTTAATAGCAAATGCACAAAGAAAATTCTTTGCCAATCCCATTAATACGTCTCTGACATCCTCGCAAGCCTGCTATGTTGAACCCTGCTCTCACCATTTCCTTGCATTAACTCCACTTCACAACTTGACCCAGTAGCAGCAGACTTCTTATTCCCTAGAGCCTCTCCTTCAAATCCTCTTCCAGGGGAATTTGAAAATGGGTTTTATTCCAGTGTTTCACGTAGTATTAGAACAAATCTTGTCACACATTTCTGCCTTCTATCTCTGGTAAGATTTGCTGCAGTCTCACCCTCAATACATAGTTCTGTTGAACATAATTTAAAGGGAAAAATCACAGAAAGAGAGAGTAACTGTTATCAGGCTTATATTTGCAAATTCTGCAGACCATCTAGTTCTGGCCCTGAGACATGATGATTGTCTCCTTGGAGGCACTCAACTTTTCAACTCCCAATGGTATTTGATGGTTCTTAACATTTCCTAGGAGGGACTCAGCACCTCAGATGAGTGGGCCTATATTCTTAAGTGAAGCTTAGCAGCTTGACATATACTACTGCTTCACATGCTAAAAATGCCACTCCTGTTATCTTTAGTGCCACTGGGACACTGTTCAGTGAAATAGAAAGCCCTGAGAAGCAGCATGGTATAAGGACTAAAGGCCAGACTGAATGGGCCAATGATATTATTCAGCACCACCATTGTCCCGCTGTTCCTTCCTCTCCATCAACCTCTTTAAATATACCAAACAGTCCCCCCTTATTATTAACATGTTCAAATAGTTGAAGAATGATGGATGACATGTCTGCAGTTAAAATAACCAGTGTAATGGTATGAAATGTTACATATGCTAATCTGGTAAAATTAAACAATCCTTAGTATAAATATTTATCTCATAAAGCCTGATCTAAAGCCTATTAAAGTTAATGGAAGTCTGTTTCCATATGTTGTAGGGAAATTATAAACCAAGTTTTCAAAATCACAGTAGCTCATCCTTTGGGTGAAATTTCAGTTTGCTCAGGGATATGCAGTATAGTAACACTGCCCTGCCATCTAGTGGTTGGACAGAAGAATGCCTTTAAAACTATTCAGAATATAATAATCATTAATTATTTAATTAATTAATATTAATATTTATATTAGACTGGCATACAGAAGGTTCAGTCAGGATCAGGCCTCATTATACCTGGTTATGAGTAGCAGTTCTAAGTGTACAGAATTTAAGTAATAAGTCATGTTAGTAATGAAAATGATTTAACTACAGCAATCTCCGGAAGACAGCAGAGTCAGCCAACCCAACCCCCTCAGAATGGCTTCCAGCAAACTAGCTAATTCCACCTAGCATGTGCACATAGCAATTCATACCCATCTGTTATACAACAATCGGACTCAGCGTGTGAAGAAATAGGAAAAAATCTCAGGTATAACGGTGTGAAATGTTTCACTCAGACTACAAAATTGTTAAAAAAACCAGCCTTATTTTGAATCTGACCTGCAAACCAGCAGGGATTTGTTACAACTTTCTTCATGATCATGAGCTACTTGTTGAGACGTCTCTGTGATTTCCCCCCTCTATTTGAACATTCACCAGTATTGTGAGGCTGCTGTTCATTGGTGAATCTTGACTTTGAATTATCTTTGCAGGGAAAAGTCACAACAGGCAAGTCACATGGTATTTTCCAATATGGCCATGAGTCCCACTTCCAGTTACAAAGAACTAGTGAACCCAACCATGAGGGATGCTTGATTTTGTGTCAGCTGCAAGCAAGGGGTCGAAACTGCAGCCAGGACTTGGTATGCTGCAAGGGTAATCTCTGGCCATGCCTCCATTCAATGCTATGCAAGTGGCAGAGAAGGGGAGTGGTGTAAGAATTGCTTTGTCAGATGTACACCACTAGAGGATTAGCTTTGCACTGGGACGATCCTGCCTGGGCTGGTTCCATTGGCTTTACTGCGCAATTCTGCCAGGGGTGTGGCACAAAGCAGCTGCCTGTACTGGGGAATTTCTGATCTTGCAGCTTCCTTTATAGAAAAGTCCCCTGTAATTTAACAGGAATTTAACTAATAGTGTTTTATACGAATAAAATCCTACAGAATTTACTAGAGCATTTTATCTTTGATAGATTATATTATAGACTGGTGTTTCGCAAACTGGGGATCCTGACCCAAAAGGGGGTTGCACGGGTATTGTAGAGGGGGTTGTGGTATTGCCACCCCTATTCCTGCACTGCCTTCAGAGCTGGATGAATGGAGAGTGGCGGCTGCTGGCCAGCTGCCCAGCTCTAAAGGCAGTGCCACTGCCAGCGGCATCATACAAGTAAGGGTGGCCTGGTTTGGAGGGGTCGTCAATTTTTTGCCGGGGGGGGGGGGGGGGGGGGGGGACCACAGCCTGAAATATTTTCAAAGGGGACCCACCAAAAAAAGTTTGAGAACTCCTGTTATAGACCATCCAACAGAATTCTTAGCAGGAATATCATATCTTTCCTATAGATTTTTGAACCACCTATATCATTTAATATTGAATTATATCCTATCTATGGACTATATGGCCCCCATTACTGCAGTATCCAAGCACCTCACAATCTTTAATGTATTTATCTCACAAACATCCCTGTGAGATAGGGAAGCATTGTTATCCCATTTTGCAGATGCAAAACTGAGGCACAAAGGGTGCAATCCACAAAGCAATCTAGACACCTAAACTCCAGAGTTAGGTACCTATGTCTCTGTGTATGGCACCACTGTGGTCCATGAAAACTCTCCTTTGGCTGCTGCCTAACCCAACAGGTGCCTAAATTCACTCTGTGCCTGACTTTCTGCTATAAAAGTTCCCTAGGCACCTACGTTTTAGACTTTGGAGCATGTGTGCTGCTGCCCTACTTTTGGCATCCACACACCTATCTCCTGTCTAAGGCCCAGAGTGATTCATTCATCAGCCCAGGGAAGACAGGCATCTGGCCTGAGAGAGAGAGAATGATTCTGTAGTCCAGTGGTCAGGGCACCAACCTGGCGGTGGGAGACCCTGGGTCTAGTTCTCTTGCTCCAATCACTCTTTCATTATTTAGCTATACTGGAACAGCTTCAACAGGAGAGACTGAGAGAATCCCATATCAGACTACCCCTTAGCTCAGTGATTAGAATACTGAGAAGTGGGAGAGCCTGGTTCAAACCATTTCTCCCCCTCTGGCAGAGAGGGGGGAATTGAACCTGGGTCTCTTACATCACAGGCAAGTCATCTAATCACTGGATGAAGGGTTATAAGGTAGGCACCTCCCCTTCCTGCTATTTTGTGTGGAGTGAGGCAGGTGCCTACTTCATTCCTGTCAGCACAAGCTTTGGTGTGTAACTCTAGTCAGTGGGTTCCTGTTGTGGATCACAAGGTGCATCTCCCTGCAGCCTAGATTTAGGCACTTGGGTGGGGCTTAGACAAACCCTCCCATCAGCATCTCCCATTGGCTAGCTTAGGTAGCTCCCTACCTAGCCTAATGGCTTTTGTGGATTGCATTCTCTCCCCATTAATTGTATAGGAAGCCTAAGCATCACATTCAGCTTAATAGACTGCTCTGTTGCTCCTCCGATTGTCTAGGTACGGTGACACCCAGGCCTTGTCTACACTATGGGGGGAGATCGATCTAAGTTACACAAATTCAGATATGTGAATAATGTAGCTGAAATTGATGTACTTAGTTCTACTTACCACGGGGTCCACACTACGCTATGTCGACGGGAGACTCCGCTTGTGCTTCTCATTCAGGTGGAGTACAGGAGTCGACAGGAGAGCAATCAGCGGTCGATTTAGTGGGTCTTCACTAGACCTGCTAAATCGACCACCGATGCATCGATCGCCGTGTGACAAGCCCTCAGTATTGCACACCTAAGCCCCTACGTAGATCCCACTGAGAAAGATTTGTTCAAGGTCACACAGGAAGTCTGTGGTAGCTCAGTGTATTCCTATAGGTTTCCTATAGCCCAGGCTGACTCACTAACCGCCAGACTATCTTTCCCCTCTAACTTTGCTACAGCATGACATTGGTACTCTATTGCACTCTGCAGGGCCGGCTCCAGCTTTTTTGCCACCCCAAGCGACGACAAAAAAGAAAAAAGAAAAAAAAAGAAAAACCCGATTGAGCTGCCGCCGAAGTGCCGCCGAGGAGGAAGACAGGGAGTGAAAGACCCGCCGCCGAATTGCCGCCAAATACTGGAGCGGGCTGATCGAGCTGCCGCCAAAGTGCTGCTACCGCCGACCCGGACGTACCACCCGAACAATGGACGGAGTGCCGCCTCTTTCTATTGGCTACCCCAGGCACCTGCTTCCTTCGCTGGTGCCTGGAGCCAGCCCTGGCACTCTGTACGGTAGGACATTTCTGTAAGAGGTCATGCTTGGAAGCATGGATCCTCAGTTCTGAATGTCATATTGATGGTATGTATTTAGTAATCACTATGTAGACTTACTTCTGTAAGCCAATGATCTGAATGAGCTCTTCCCTGCCATCTACTGATGAACTTGAGGAAAAGACCTTATGAGCAGACCGTATTTGCAGAGACACACCTACTTTGCCTACGTGATCAGCAGACATACTTGCTTTGCCAAAGTAATCAAGTTTGGCTGTTTTGGGTTAAAATTCACTTAAGTCTTGGATGAAGGAGAAATGAAATGTTATTATTCTTATTGGATGACCAAAGATCATCAGAACTATACTTAATATACCCTAATCAAGGGAGGAGCACTGAATCTATAATGTCACTCACCAAGCAGGGGAAATGATGCCAGATCCAAGGGAAGGTTAGAGTCCTTGTTTCTGGTCAGTGATTATTAAAGCTAAAATCCCTGATAAGCTGGTCTAGGGCGTTACGCTTTAGATGTGGTGGTGAAAACAATGTAGAGGAGGTAGTAGCTGTGAGGTTCTCCACTATCTGCTGAAATCACTAAATACTGGGTCACGGGGAGGAATCTCAGAACACAGTAGCAATGCTGATGAGCAGAAATGGAAGCATCACTTGATCTCCCTGCACTTGCCTGGGGTGGAAGGTGAATCCACCTGAATACACTCCTGAACTCTGGGACTTCACTGACCTTGGACAACAGACTGTGAGTGGGGTGCAGTGGAGGGAAAGGGGAGTGGTGTTTTAAAGAGATATTTGTCCATTGGACTTAGAGTTTCAAGGTGGGAAACTGATGCAAAGAACTATTGCCAAGGTACTATAGGGTGAGTGTTTACTTATTATTTACTAATGAGTTATTGTGGTGTTTTCTCAAATTAATGCTGTGTTTCCTTCCCCTCTGAATAAAAGTTTTCTTTTGTTATACACAGACTCAGTGCTAGTGGATGGGAAAGTATTGCCTCTTAGAGGCACCACGGTGGTGTTTAGTTTTCCCATGTTTCTGAATGGGACCTTGAGCTGGCTCTGTTTTGTAATGCTAAGAGGATCCCCTAGATATTGAACCTGGCCCTTGTTGCTTCTGACACTACTTGGCAGAAGGATTACACTTCTACTGCTGACTGTAAAAGGCTATGCAGGCCTGTTGGCACTCATAAGAAGAACTATTGTGGGCCAGTAGCACCCAGCCCCCATTTCTCAAACCAAAATAACCAAACTCACATAGGTATGAGAAAACAAAAGTCTGTAGCTGGGGATTGCTAGCTTCCTTCCTCTGCTCTAATGATGGGATAATGGGAAATAGCTGGCATTTACCAGAACTCAGCCTGGGAAAGGAGGAGTTAAATCAAGAGAATTGGCCTCCTCTAAAAAGGAAAAGAAAGAAAAGAGTGTAACTGGGGAAAAGGTTTCCCTGGCTGGCTGACTCCTAAAGGCTGAACAAATACGAGTTTTGTTTATCTTTGTTTGTTATTGATTTGACTTGGGTATACATCTGAGAAATACCTGGTAAATGTAGCTCAGGGTTGTGATGCTTTCATTTATCAGCCAGATAGTCTGAACTCAAGCCCTGGAAGGGTTATTCCTGTTAAAGATTAAAACTGATGTGAACTGTGTTGTGTTCTGGTACTAATTAATCTTGCTCCTTCTACAGTGATATTGGAAGTTAGCTTGGTAATTGTCTCCTTTAGGTTGGTTCAAATCACTGATAGCTCATTACCTCTTGAGTAACTGCTCTTTATTTTTTGTTCATGATACCTTTTAAAAGTTCATTTTAGTTGTATGTTTTAAGTATTTGGAGGACTTCAGGACTGAGTTCCAAAGAAATGAAATTTCATTTTGATTAGTGATTGTTTAAAACAGTAGGTTCTCTTTGGAATGGCTTTTCCAGTTTACATAAAATATGCTACACACTGTGCCACCTAGTGGCTGAATAGTATAATACAGTTTAACATTCTGTTACACTGAATCTGCTGAAGGGAGTGGTTATGAGAGGATGAGAAGTACACTGCATTTGGGTTATGGACGTCTATTATTCACGCATGGCAGACTAAAATGAAGTGAGCATTTTTCTCCAGGTACTCCAGATACAATCTGAAGCTGGTATTTTCTTTAAGGCAGGTATCTCTTTTGACATTAGATTTTTCCCCTCCTATGAATAATACATGTATTCTCACTGTATGCCCATGTAATTGTGCCACAGATGTATTTAGTATGAAATAACCTAAAATTTTCAAATGAGAACCTTATATTCTCACTTTTGACTTTTAATCAGGATGGTTTTTACTTAGTTATCACCTAGAAGCTATGCTTAATAATCGTAAAAAAGAAATCTCTGTAATCCCATGTTTTTTCTCTAGGAATTTATTTCAGAGGCAATGTTAAGAACTGGGCGTGGGCTGTGGGATAGAGAATTATTCTAATAGTGGTCTCAGATGCATTTTTACTACCTTAAAGTAAAATTAGGTTTATTCTGATAAATTTCCCCTCCTATCTTCTTCATGTTTTGTCTTTGTCACAGAATAGGCTGTCCCTTTAGGGGCAGATCTGTGTCCAGCCCATTCCTGATCCAAGTTCTGGCCCTTTAAGCTTAGGCATTCTGGGACTTGTAGTTCCCCAGAAAGATAGTGCAACAGCAAGCTGAAAGTAAGCTCTGCTGGGAAATGATGGCAGGACAATGTAAGGCAGCTCTGTGCTCAGTCTGGGAGATTAGAGTTTAGTCAACAGTTGGTGTGCAGTTCTCTCCATTAAGAGAACTGGGTAGGGAGTTGTAGTGGCAATTGTCAGAGATTGTTCTGGACAAAAGGCCTGGAAGGGGTTTGTTTTTGAGTCCAGAGAAGTGGCCTAGGTGATGAGAACTCCAGGAAGGAGTCCAGGAGAGCTGCACTAAAGCAGTCTGGGAAGGTGTGGGGGTGGGGTGGGATGGGAGACAAGTAACATAGGAAGTGACCCTTGGAAGTGGGGAAGCTGTGGGTTTTAGGTGGAGGATAGACAGCCCCCTTTCTGGTTATGGTCTGAACCCTGGGACCTTATGGTAAAGGGAAGGTACGGACCCCCCAACAGTGCCACCTAGAGAGGTGGTGCAAAACCCCCTGTGACTGAGGGTGAAATGCTTGGAGAGCCCTGTACTGTGGTGAAAGAAATATTGAACTATGTTGGGGAGCACCACGGTCAGTTTGTGGAGCCGGGTGCTGAGGGGTGAAGGTTGCGGCCCCTGGAGGACTAAGGATATACTAGATCTATTTTGGATTTTGATTGAACCGGAAGAGGCGGGCTCTTGCTTTGCTGTGATTTAGTGCTTTGGCTCTGCAGCCAAGTGTTACAATCACCTAGCTGTCTGAGAGCAGGGAGGGGAACTGAGGCAGAGAATGCATCCTGATGCCAGACCAGATAAGCCGCTGTTACAGCTTTGTATGGTTGTCGTGGTCTAGTTGGTGACTGTGTAGGCATGAGGGGTTTGGGGCACAGGAGGGGACTCAGGGCTGGGGCAGGGGTTGAGGTGTGTGTGGGGGGGTGAGGACTCCGGCTGGGGGTGTGGGCTCTTGGGTGGGGCTGAGGGTGAGGGGGTTCAGGGCTGGGGCAGGGGTTGGGGTGTGTGTCTCTGTGGCCCCTAGGCATATGGGCAGCCAGGGAGGCTCCACGCATTGCCCTCGCGCCTGCAGGCGCTGCCCCCTCAGCTCCCATTGGTCGCAGTTCCAGTAACATTGCTGACCAAAATCTGAGGCCAGTATCTGCTCCCAAAAATTGGTTTTTTTGTCTTAGATGAAAGAGAGAGAGATGGATAGGGAGCGAGAACTGATTGTGTTTTTGCCACTCGCTTTTATGGTTCAATCACTCTTTGAAATGCATTTTCCTGAGGGTTATCCCTAGATAAAGTTCATTCCCACAACGAGAACAGAGACAAGGATTCGGTGGTGAAAAGGTTTGCTAAGGGCTTGCAGTTGTTTGCTAAGATGCAGATCTGTTTGTGCCTGCTCCCCTTCCTTGCCCACAAATGGCCACTTTATATGTGATTCCTTATCAGCTTTGAAGACACCTCGCTAGAGGCATTAGCTTGTATTTTTTCTTTGAGAAACAGGTTTACCCCCTCCTCAGAGTTGTTGATAAGCTGAAATCATGACTGAAGTGTGTTTATGTCCAAAACTTTACATATAATGTTGCTACACACATTTCACCATGATGTTATTGACCAGTGAGTTATTTTTCAAATGATACCTCACAAGGCATATTTTGTACAAAGATTATTACAGTAGTGTGTGGGGTCAGAATCAGGGGTGCATTTGATCACACCCAGCACCTTATATGCTCATAATTTAGTAGAAAGACTAACATTAACAAAATTCACTGATATGAAACAGTGCATTAAAATGATAGCAAAGGGCCAACCTGCCTGTCACTGAGTCCACTAGATGTCCCTCCAGCTCTTAATATGGATAACAAATGGTTGATTTGCTCAGGCCAACCAGATCTAATTTTAAGAACACTGCATTTATGACCCCTTTTAACTCCCATACACATTCTCAGATTCCTAATGAAAGTACAATATTACGACTCAGACATAGTTATAAAATGAGAGAGAAATTGGTTTAGTTTCAGCAGGTGTAGTGATGCATCTTTTTCAGCATGCTAAATCTATTTTTGACCTTGAATTATTTAATTTTGTCACTACTGCATTTCTTTATGATCGAAATGATATAGTAATTTAAGTGGAAAAATGCAATTCCTGACTCTACTGATGGTAGGCTAGCTAATAGAGATAAGAATGTGTTGAAACAGTGAATCCTTTTCTAGTTTGACTGGTTCTGTACCTAATAAGGCAAAGGTCAGATATTCCATGCTTAAGCCTAATAGCTGCAATTTCCTACTCTTCAAGTGGATAGAAACATAGGAATTGCTACTGGTTCAGACCACCTAGTCCATTACCTTGTGTCTGACTGTGGCCATCACCAGATCTTTCAGAAGAACCACCTAATCCCTAGTAGTGAGAGACTGGCTTAAACCCTGATGCATGCAGTTTAATCTCCCTTCCAAAAGATATTACATGAACTACTATAGCTCTGGTTATTCTCATCCACATAAATGTCCAATCCTTTTTTGCATCTTGCTTGGGTTCTTGGCCACAATGACATCCCATATCAAGGAATTCCAAAGTCTAACTCAGTGTTGTGTGAAAAAGTATTTTCTTCTTCTCTTGAATTTGCCATCATTTTAATTTGATTGAATGTCCTCTTGTTTTTGTGTCGAGACTCCTAGCTTTTGTTATCCCTCTCTACCTTTTCTGTACCATTCATTATATTCTATGCTTTCATGATATCTCCTTTCTAAGGTAAATGATCACAATCTTGTCAGGAGTTTTTTTTCATGTCCCTGTTCATTCTCCTGACCCCTCTCTGACTCCTCTCCAATTCTGCAGTATCCTTTATTTAAGTTGGGGTGACCACTGCTGCACACAGTAGTCCAGATGATAGAGCAAATGGGGTTGGAGTTGAAATCTCGTTAGCTATTCAAAAGGCCACCAATCCACACAGTGCATCTCACCCTGTCAACAAAACTCATGGGATAATGACAGCAAATTTCTGCAGTTTAACTAATACAGACAGAACCTTAAAAGTTGGCAGAATGAGCTAAACAGCATACAAGAAAGTAGCATAGCTCCCTCTTCATTGTGGCGACGAAAAAGGAAGGAGACAGAAAGCCAGGTCGTGGTAGCCGAAAAAGCCAAAAAGCCTCCCAGGCAATCTTTCCTGGGGTTTTTATTCTTTCTCCTTCCCTGCTTACAACACTTCTAAGTGGTTAAATACTTGCGCATAGGAGGAGTGTACAGTGTACAACAACATAAGATAACAAACCCATATCTTGTGCACGTGAAAGCAAGCTGCGAGGGTGATGATCAAGTCAGCCAATAAGTTTCCTAATCACAAACGCTGGGGTGAAGGCCACTCCTGCCTCGTAACCATGGGCACAGTGTGTCGCACCCGTGGGCTGACGATTCGGGAGCTCTGCGTCCCTACATCCCCCCCCTTTACTATTTTATATGCGGTGTTTAGACGGAGCACCCTCGCAGGGTTGCATGCACAATGCCACCAGACTGGGTATACACTGAACAAAGCAGCAAAGTGAAACGCCAAGGACCAAGACCAAGACCCCATACTGTAAAAGGATTTTTATCCACCCTGAGGGTAGCCATGACCAGATGTAATCCCACCAAGGAGGGGAAACGTCCTGGCGGATGGCTTGAGCATAACGCTTCAGCATATCAATCTGCTGTTGTATGCGGTTACCATTATCAGTAAGATTGAAACAACACATTTCCTTTACAGTCTCACACCCCAGATGTTGCTGCAGCCGCTGTTCCATCTGGGATTCGCCTTGGCAGCCAGGGGCCAACAAAAAACCTCCCAATACACACAAAATAAGGAGTGAGTTAGCATTAAGGCAAGCCAACAATGTCACAAAGTAATTTTCCGCGGTAGGTTCCAGCTGCTGCTGCGCTCGCAACTGCTCGGCCTGCAATGAGAGGGCTTTAACCTGTCCCCAGGTCATGCGCTGCGGGGGCTCCCGTGGGGGGCGCTGGCGAGGACGCTCGGGATCCTGTAGATGTAGGTTGAACCGCGGAATGGGGTTCGACAGTCCCTGGTGCCAGGCCATCGCCGTGCCACGGGCGGACATTACGCGCCGGGACCCACAACGGACCTGTAGGAAGAGAAACGGCAGCATGCCCCCGTCCCCACGTTATAAGGGGCGCTGGGCCATGCCACTGAGGATCCGGGGCCTTGCGATATTTGACAAGGGGGCGGGGCAAAGTCTGGTGGCTGCGGAAGTGACGTTCTGCCTCAGAGTAATTGTCAGTCAAATTCAAATGATTCAGGGTAAAGAGCACTGCAGCCAGCCATTCCTGGCGGGGAGGAAGGCCTACTGGAATCCCCCCTTTTTGTTTTTGGCGGGCCAGGGCCTGTTTGAGCACACAGTTGGCCCGTTCCACAATGGCCTGGCTTGTGGGGTTATACGGGATACCAAACGTGTGGACAACGTCCCACGTGGTACAAAAGGAGGCAAAGGCCGAGCTACAGTAGGCGGGGCCGTTGTCGGTCTTAAGATGGGACGGGTGACCCATGACTGCCATGGCGCGAATCATGTGATTAATAACATGACGAGAGGCCTCACCCTTCTGGGGGGTGACCCACACATAATGGGAAAAGGTATCTACACACACGTGAAGATACTGCCAGGGGGCAAAAGGAGGAAAGTGTGTAACATCCATTTGCCAAAGCTGATTGGCCGAAGTGCCGCGGGGGTTAACCCCCACCTCTGGGCTATTGGAGAGAGAAGCGCAAAGGTCACACTGGTGAACAATGGCCTGCGCTTGATGCAATGGGAGAGTGAACTGCTTGGCAAGGGCCTTGGCGGACTGATGGAAGAAGGCGTGGCTTTCGATTGGGGAGGAAAAAATCGAGGCCACCGATTTGACCGCCTGGTCGGCCACCGCGTTACCCTCTGTCAATAGGCCCGGTAGTGTGGTGTGACTGCGAATATGTGCCATGAACAGTGGGCTAGAGCGGGAGGAAAGGAGCTGTTGCAGGGTGAGAAAAAGGGCCAACAGATTGTCATCACAGGAGGGCGACACATAGGAACCTGGAAGAGACTTAAGAACATTAGTAACATAAAGACTATCAGTAATAAGATTAAAAGGGTCATCCTGGAAGCATCGGCAGGCCAGGATGACAGCGGCCAGCTCTGCACGCTGCGGAGAACGCTGAGGTAGGGTAAAGCGGACTTGCCAAGTGCCCTGCTCCTGCCAGCTGACTGCACCTCGCGTTGGGCCGCCGTCCGTAAAGAGGGTAAGTGCATCCTCAATGGGGACGGTGGACAAAGACGATCGGAGGTTGAGGCAACGTTGTTGCAAGAGCAAGAGACGGGGGTCAGGGGGAATGTGATATTTAATTTACCCGACATAATCGGCAAGAGACAACTGGAGGGTGGCACTGCAAGAGACAGTGCGTTCCCAGTCTTTAGCCGGGATGGGGACAATAATGGCAGTGGGGTCGCAACCCAAGAGGGTGCGGGACCGTTCCCGCACTTTAAAAATCAGCTCGGCGACCTGTTGAGGGAGTGTCTGAATAGTATGCGGAGGGGAGTGGGTCAAATGAATCCATTCAATTAGACGGAGACGCGCTGCCGCCCCCTCCTGGGCGAGGACAGCTGTCGGTTGTGAAAGTGTGGGAAGCAAAATGGCAAAAAGGGGCTGTTCCCTATCTCGGCGGTCGACCCACACTTGGGCCAGGGTCCGGTTAATGAGGGCGACCGCCTGGCGCTGTTCCTGGGAAACGGAAATGATATCCCCGGGGAGGCGGCCCTGCCGAAGGCCAGAAAAAAGAGGGGATAGCATTGAGGTAGTCAGAGGGCAAAAAGGGCGAATCCAATTGAGGGACCCTAATAACTGTTGGAGCTGTACGAACGTAAGAGGGTCGGGCAGCACCAGCTCGGGACAAACTGGGCGGGCATATGACTGGAGCATACGGTGACCGAGATACAAAAAGGGTGGCTGGTGCTGGACTTTGTCCGGTGCTATAACCAGGCCACACGCCGCAAGCTGGTGGCGCAGTTCGTCCAGCCAGTTATCAGGAAGTAAGGGGTGAGCCACCAGAATGTCATCCATATAATGATAGATTAAAGCATCTGGGTGTGCTGTGCGAAATGGCCGTAAGGCTTGCGCAACAAAATATTGACACAAGGTGGGGCTATTCAACATGCCCTGAGGGAGCACATTCCACTGATAGCGTGGAGTGGGCTGGGAATAATTTAAGACTGGAACGGTAAAGGCAAAACGCGCCCGGTCCTCAGGGTGCAGGGGGATGGTAAAAAAAAAATCTTTTAAATCTATTACAAATAATCGGTAATCACAGGGGATAAGGTTGGGATTGGGGGTACCACACTGCAGGGGACCCATAGGCTGTATAATTTTGTTAATGGCGCAAAGATCCTGCAGGAGGCGCCACTTGCCAGATTTCTTTTTAATTACAAACACGGGGGTATTAAAGGGGCTAGTGGACTCCTCCAAATGCCCTGCCCGTAGCTGGTCACTGACCAAGTGCTGGAGGGCCTCCAGCTTTTCCAGAGGAAGCGGCCACTGCGCAACCCATACAGGCTCGTCGGTGAGCCAACGGAGGGGGAGGGCTGTACGCCTAATCATCAATATGGATGGTGGCAGTGAACTGTGTTAATAAATCACGGCCCCACAGGTTGAGGTGGATGGGGAGAATGATAGGCCGGATATGGGCGCGGCGGTAAGAGCGCCGAATCCTAACCACTAGACCACCAGGGATAAGCTGCCCGGGGCGTGCCCACCGCCTCTCGGGGATGCCCGAAAACTGCCCCGTGCCATATAACTGCTCAGCGAGATAGGCCCCCCCACCCTGTGCTGCTGCTGCAAGCGCCTCTCGCTGATACTCGCTATCCCACACAACGTATTGCGCGGGAGACAGCACCATGCGACACATGTCTTTCCAATCTTGGGGGAGCAAGTGATAACCGTTTTGCACACCTTCCAAAATCCCCAGGGTAAAAGTGGACCGCACCCCGGTCTCACGAACCGCCTTGCGGAGCTTGCGCAGAACCGAGTAGGGGAGAGCCTCCCAGTCCACGATCTGCCCCCCGTTACCATTATCCCGCCAAGAGACGGGGAACGCCTCGAACCCACAGCTGGATTCCTCGTCGGTCAAGAGACCGGCCTCACGCGCTCGCCGCACCGCCGCGGCGACAGCGCCCCCCCGCCCGACCGGTGGGCAGGGGGGCGCCGCCGCGGGTGGCGGCGCAGGGAGGGTCAGCTGCGGGTAGGAGGGGGTGGCCCATCACCTGGGGGCAAAAGGGAAACCGGCTTGGGGCCGTCGGGGCCGACCCCCTCCAGCGCCTCCTTACAACGCTGCCAGAGCAGCAGGTGCTGAACCGGGGCACGGGGTTCACTATACAAGGTGGTCCCAATCCGTATCCAATCAAGAAGCCGTAACGACCCGCAGTCCGGATACCAGGGGCACTGGCGATCTATCTCCCTTAGAAGGTCCTCAATATGAGCGACCGGGACAACGACACATGATCGTTGCCGTATAATCTTTTGTAACTCTCTTGCGTGCTCCTTCTGGGCACTGGAAAGTCCCCCCCCCATACTCACGAATCAGGGGCGGCAAACGGCCGCGGGGGTGCACTCGGCGTATCCAGCCAGTGAGCAGGGGGTTGTCATGTCGGGGTCACCAGATGTGGTGACGAAAAAGGAAGGAGACAGAAAGCCAGGTCGTGGTAGCCGAAAAAGCCAAAAAGCCTCCCAGGCAATCTTTCCTGGGGTTTTTATTCTTTCTCCTTCCCTGCTTACAACACTTCTAAGTGGTTAAATTCTTGCGCATAGGAGGAGTGTACAGTGTACAACAACATAAGATAACAAACCCATATCTTGTGCACGTGAAAGCAAGCTGCGAGGGTGATGATCAAGTCAGCCAATAAGTTTCCTAATCACAAACGCTGGGGTGAAGGCCACTCCTGCCTTGTAGCCATGGGCACAGTGTGTCACACCCGTGGGCTGACGATTCGGGAGCTCTGCGTCCCTACACTTCATGTTTTAGCACTTTTCATGTAAATTATTTACAACTGGGAGAGACTCTTTTTGTTGCATGGGGTTAAATCTGGGTTGAAAACAAAGGCTATTCCTTAAGATGATGACTAGTTAGGAAGTACCTAGCCATGCTGTCATACAGCACTTTAATAACCTGCCTCATGTACTCATCTTTTAGAGAAAGGTGCTGTGAACATATAGCTAGCAGAGAGTAAATTCTACATACTATAGTTGCCACCTCTGAGGTACCAAAAAAACAGGACATCTGAGATCATCCTGAGCCCATAAAACTGGACAGCTGGCAGTGTGTACTGAGCACCCTTACAGATTTCCCAGGACAGTTACCCCACAAAAGGGATGATCCTTGGAAAACCCAATGTACTACACACACTGGCCATTCCATTAGTCCCTGCTTGCTGTATATCCGTATTTCCCAAAGCAGATGTGCCATTACACACAATATTATCTAGCGGGTATATTTTGACATAGAACTCTAGCAATGTAACGAGAGGTCCCAGGAACAAGAAACTCAAAAGAATCATGAGCTGGAGGGTGGCAACACTGTAAGACCAAAGAGAAAGCTAAGCCATCAATTATCCTGCAATATTGAGATGCCCTAAAAATAGCAGTTTCAAAGTAGAGAAAATAATATACCTGGAAAAAAAGTGTAATCCAGATGTTTATACGGCAGCATTTGACTTTGTTTGGCTCAAAGAAAGGGAGAGAAGCAGTGAGGAGGAGACATGGATTTTACTTGGATACTCTCTCTGCACACATGTACAGGGCAGGGCAGGGCAACGCAACGCAGCTAGAAGACAGCCCCAGAAATGTCCAGAATAGGGTATGGCTTTTGTTTAATAGTTGTTCATAGTAATGCCTAATACTATATACACTGTCTTCTGTGTGCAGTAAATGTTTCTTTACTAAAACTGTATGTTGCGCTTTCTTTGAAGCTGACTGGGAACTATTAACACCTACGTATTAGGATTCTACATATCATAGCCCTGAGGTTTAACTCTGTGAACTGCTTTTTGAAAAGACAGACCTCTAGCCTGTGCTTCAGCAACAAATTAAGCTGAGAGGCGGGAAGAAGGGTGGTACAATAGAGTTACACACAATATTGCCTCAGCATCACGCTACTTGATTACAGAAGCACAGCAAGACAGAAGCAGAGAAGGTGGCTTTCCCCCTCTATCTCCTGGTTAATCCATAAAAGAGGAGGTCTTAGCTTGCAGGATTCTAGTGACGTAAAAGGGACTGGGTGGCACAGCCCAGGAAATGAAGACATGAGCAATAGTTCTTCAGACTTGCGAAGCCATTTTTTCAGGAGGATAAAACCTCTCAGTGAGCAAAAGAGACCAGTGAAGCAGTCTGAGAATACTGGGGCTGAAGAAACAGAAGTGAGACAGAGGAAAGGCAAGCTATTTCTCATAAGTGGAGGGGCTGGTTATCTATCTTTGTGTGAAGATCCTGAATGCCATCTGGCAACAACAACAAAAAGAGAGAATGAACGTAGAAGCAATAGGGGAGCTATGCTGATTTACACCAGCTGAGTATCTGGCCTATCAAGTTTAAAACAAAGCTGTAGGCACCTAAACCAATTTATAGAGTATGTTAAAACTTACCTAAAACAGAAGGAAGTATTTCCATACTTGACTAAGTGGTAATGACCAAATTGATTGATTGATTTTTTTCTATCTAAAGTTAAAAATCAAACCACATCCCCCATTTTCTCTGATCACAAACATGGGTCTTCATCTTAGAAAAATGATTAACTCATCTAGGGGGAAAATAATCCAAACCACGGGTATTTAGTAGGGGAGAAAAGAATGGACAGGTCACCTAAAAGAGTTTTGCCATGCAAGCAAAATCTCAATATATTTTTGTGTGCTATTTATCATGTGAAGAGGGTATCTGTGTTCTGGTGAAGAGGGTATTTATATCATGGTAGACTAGAGGCCAGGACCTAGTTGTGCTAGGTATGGTGCAAAGACATAACACAGATGGCCCTTGCCCTGAACAACTGACACTCTAGGTCAGTGGTCTCCAAACTTTTTCAATTGCCTTGCCCCCTTACCCAGTCTGTGCCCCCCCCCCCCGGGAGCTGGGGTGGGAGTGAGGATGAGTGGGGCAGGAAGGGAGAGGTGGAGCCAGCCATTGGGGGTGGAGGGATGATTGGGACAGGGCAGGGGAGGGGGAGCTGCGCTTGGGGCAGGACAGGGGAGCCGCCGGTACCTCTCTCACCGGAGCCATCCCTGAGTGCTCCTCCAGGATCCAGCAGCAGCTGCTGCTCTTTCCGCCCCCCAGTGGTGGAGGCCAGTTACTGTGGATAACCAGACGTTTAGTGTCTGGGTGGCTGGGGCCGGGGCTGGGGCCAGAGGGGAACTGGGGGTGGGTGGTGCTCCATCTCCCTCTCCTGGACTTTCCTCTGCACCCCCCTAGGGGAGCACGCTCCACTGTTTGGGGACCACTGCTCTAGGTGGTCTCATGCAGTTCTGAAAATGAAATCCATGTTCATTCTGACCACCGGTGGAAGAGGGGCCCATAGCTTTGGCCCTCAGGAGTGACTGGTAGCTCCAGCATTCCTGATGAACTCAGATGTCTACATAGGTTTTTTATACCATGCCTGTCCCATATCAGTGGTGGCTAGTATTCAAAATAACTGGTGGGACTTAAGGAATAAACTTCCCCAAACTTCTCGTCCACTTTTTACACCCTGCAGAATGATCATGTTTTTCAAAATGAAAACTGCATCTAATGGTCAGGGCTGTTACAGGGATGGGAGAAGTGAGAAGTACTTTTCCCACCCCCTCCTCCTTTCAGAATGAAAAACTATGACACCTTACAAGAAAGGGGCATAATGGGGAAAAACTGTATTATCCCTTTAGTCCCTCTTACTCTTTTCTTCTGTCCCCCCCGCTCAAATCTAGCATTTGCCCTACCTTTTCTCCCTTCTGCCTCTCCCCTCCCTTAATCCCATCAATACACCCTTGTTCACCAACTACTACACATGGGGATTATTCTCTATTATATAATTTTAAAATGTATGAAGGAGAGATGTTTCTTAAATTCTCTTCTCTTGAGGTCTGTTCATATTTGTGTAAAATTCATATTGAGATCTTTGGGACCTGAAGATAGATTTCAAGATCAGGTTATTTTCATAACAATTGGTTCATGTCACAGAAGTGAAAAGCTTGGTGTGTATGATGCTATCTACCACTTGGGTCAGGGATGCTAGTTGATGTACTTGTGATGCATTGAGGGTGTTATTTCCCATCTTGTACACATAAAGTGGGCTGCATAAACTTTTGTATTACTTTACAAGAGGAATTACACCACAGAACATCTGTCTTTCCTGGACAGATGGTTGTTGTTTATCATGTACAAAGAAGCACCAAACTAAGCAGGATTTTTTGTGTAATATACTTCATGGTGATTACCACAAAGAAATAATTCATTTTTAGTTTGAGGAAATGGCTCTTACTAAATCTTTTTCTTTTATACTCGTTTTGCATGTATCCATCTTTGTAAAATCTAACACCAGAGGCAAATAAGCAGAGCTAAGATATGACTTTTTTCCAGTGAGAAGATGAAATATTTTGGGCTGACAGATCAGGATAACAGTACTTTTTTTTTAGTGTTTAAAAAGAGAGAAAATAAGAAACTGATCGGCTGATAACTTAGGGGACAAACTTCACTCTTTAAACTTGGACTTTTTAGTGGAGTTTCTTAAATTATTTACAAAGTACAAAGAGACATCACAGATGGATAGCTCATTGCAATACAGAAAACCAAAGTAGAAATATAAATAGGTATATTACAGTAGTACATGATCAATTCTACAATATAAGGACTTAACTGTATTTGGAGTCATGAAATTTAACTCTAAGCAGTTGTTCACAGCAACTAGAATTTCAGTCTTATATTGCAATGTGTTGAAATAAGTTAGGACTATAAGTGTCAAAGTCCCAATATTGACTTTCCCTGTAAAGTTACCTCAGGCCATAGGATAAACAGGAGAACTAATGTTAATAGCTTTGGGCCCCTTACTTGTTCCCTAGTAAACATTTCCCAGGCATAGTGAGCAAATGGTCCATGACTGCCCTCTGACACTGCAATTTTAAAGAACACAAATAAGAATCAACCTACTGGTAGGCTGGATGTTAGGGTTTCTAGAGCTGATGGTTAGTGGAAAGCATGGAGAAAAGAGTTTCCTCTTACAAACTTTCCTGAATATGACCATGCAGTAGCTTAGCTGAACTTCCAGTCAGAGCTAACTGTAGAGGAAAAAGCAACCTGCTTGCCTCGTCCACCTGTGTCTTTCCCTCTTGGGGGAATTATCCTAAGCATTTTGTGTGAATACATTTCACGTGGTGGGTCAGAGGGGAAGACAGTCTCTGTGGAAGCTGGGCCAGACCACTTAAGGGCTCTGTATATAGATAGCATCTTGAATTTGACCAGAAACCTGCCTGGCAGGCAGTATGGTGTGTGGAGCACAGATGTAATATGTTTTTTGCCAGACCGTCATGGTTAAAATGCAGACAGTGACTATGTAACTTCTTGAGGCTTCCAAGTAGCCTTCACAGCAACTCACAGAGTAATGATGATGCTAGTCACCTTGATTTCAAGGACAACATCGACAATCATAGTTTGTACTAATGGGTTTTTGTGTGACTCCATAGACCAACTCGGGAAGAAAAAAGTGTATTGCACTGGCCACAGAGTCATTTATCTAGTTGTGTTGATTGAACTGCATGTTCTTTCTGTGCCAGTTGCTCAAAAGTTGAGTCAGAAATATTTGTTTTGCAGTTTGTTTTAGGATGTCTTTGAAGTGTTTCATCTGACCCCCATGCTTATGATTGCTGGATCTTAATTCAGAATATAAGACTCATTTTGAAAATGGTCTCAGGCATATGAATTACATAGCCAGTCTGTCTCATTTGGGCACAGATCAAATGAACCTTGATGCTGACTGAACCAGTTTTCACCAGGACTTCCATGTTGGAAACCTGGTCCTGCCATTTCATGCCCAGCAATTGTAGCAGGTGTGGCAAATGGAAACTGTCAAGCTTTTCAATGTCCTTTTATCAAAAGCACCATGTTTCACACCCACAAAGCAATGTCATGAGGAAAACGGTGTTATAGACTTTGATTTTTGTCTGCAGATAGATTCCACATTACTTCTAAGTTCAATGATGGAGGAGACAATATGCAGCACTCGCTTTCTTAATTCTCACATCCACTTTGTAGTTGATTGTAGCTTTGTTGTTCAACATGCTGCCAAGATATATAAACTTTTTGACAACTTGGAGCATAATACCTTCCAACCTTATTGACGAGTCTTAGTAAAGTTGCTGAGGAGCTGGCTGGTACATAACTTTGTTTTTTGTTCAACTGATGGTGAGGCCAAAGTTATGAGCCACCACAGCAAAGTAGTTTGTAAGATCTTATAAGCGGTGATTCAGTGTGCAGCATCCAGGCACAGTCATCCATGTAGAGCAGCTCCTGGGTCAATGCTTCTATCACCTTGGTGTTTGCACTTAGATAGGAATGACGAAAGAGCTTACCAGTGTGGAAGCATATAAAGATGCCATTTGAAGAGCCATGAAGGACTTCCTCTAGTGTCAGAGCAAATAGATAAAAAAGGCTAGGGGTGAGGACACATCCATGCTTCACCCCTTTCATGATTGGAAATGGGTCTGTTAAATCACCATCAAGACTAACTCTTCCGGCCATGCCTTCATGGAATTGCTGAACAATGTTAATACATTTTTCTGGACATCCAAATTTAGCGAGTAATTTCCAGACGCCAGTGCAATTGACAGTGTTGAATGCCTTGGTTAGATCAAGAAATACAAAGAACGAAGGTTGGTGCTGTAATTTTTCCTGTAATCATGTCAATAGTGTATGAAAGCTGCACTGTGACTCAGATAGAATGTTGTAGATGATTTGGGTCAGGAGTCAGGTTAGGAGGATCCATGCTAGAATCTTGCCAGTCATGGAGAGCAAAAGAGATACAACAGTAATTACCATGGTTGCTCTTTGAATCTTTACAGTTGTAGATAGTGACGATGTTGGCATCTTTCAGTTGTTGCGGTATGATTTCTTGAAGAAAGACATGTAAGAAAAATTCAAAAGGCCTTTCAAGGATAAGATTTCCTCCATGTTTGAAAACTTCAGCTGCAACGGCATCAGGAGATTTGTTGTTTTTCATTACTAGGGCAGCTTTCAACACCTCAGCTCATGTGGGTGGACTGGGAGGTGCATTAGATGTGAGCAATTTGTGGACATTATCCAGCAACAGTAGATAAATGATAAAGCAGTGTTTGTGCTGCTGTTGGTGGATGGCAATGCTATATGTGATGAGAGATTCACCATCAGCACTTTTTAGTGGTGTTAAGGCAGATCTGGAAGTGGCGTACACAGCTTTGACTGCATCATAGGAACCTTTGGAGTCATGTTTATCAGCAAGGGCCTGTAGCTCATCTGCTTTACAGTCAAACCATATATTTTGTATTTGGCAGAGATTGTGTTGGAGCATGCTTCAAGCTGCTCAATATCTGGCCTTTTGTGACTCAGACAGTGGGTCAGCTAAGAGCATGACATGCACTTGTTGCTTGACATCAGAGATTTGATATTTCAGGATCATTATCCTCGAACCAGTCTGCATGACAGTGTTTTGTATACCCAACACAATCCACAAAGGATTTCTAGATTGTGCCATGCGGGAATACCTGGTCAGCAGATAAGTTACCACTGATTGTTGGAAGAGTTTCTAAAACAGTAGTTAGCTGTATTGAAGATTGTTCAGCAATTGACATATCTTTCAGCTGGGAAGTATTTACACACTTACCTGCTTGGTTTTCATGCATTTTTCGGTTGAATAGAGTAGAGAGTGAAAAATGTGATCAGTGGTCAGTCCAACAATAAGCTGAGTGTAATATCGGCTCTCTGTGAGCTGAGGGGTGAAAACATTATCTACTATCTGTTCTTATTAGTTTAATATCTGAGTTATATGCATATCTTCTAAGCTGTACTGTCGGACCAACACATAGTCGATCAGATGCCAGTGATGTGATTGAGGGAATTGGAAGGCAGTGTTATAATAACTAGCTGGTGCTCAGCATATGTTGCCAGCAGAAGTAGGCTGTTACTGTTCATCTTGCTGACATCATGTTTGCCAAGTATGCCACGCCACACAGAATAAGAACATAAGAATGTCCATACTGAGTCAGCTAAATGGACCATCTAGCCCAGTGTCCTGTCTTTCAACATTGACCCATGCCAGATGCTTCAGAGGGCAATAATCAAATGATGCATCCCCTGTCGTCCAGTCCCAGCTTCTGGCAGAGATTTAGGGATACCCAGAGCGTGGGGTTGCATCCCTGACCATCTTGGCTCACAGCCATCGATGGAGCTATCCTCCATGAACTTATTTAATTATGTTTTGAACCCAGTTATATTTTTGGCCTTCACAACATCCCCTTGCAACAAGTTCCACAGGGTGACTGCATTGTGTGAAGTTCTTCCTTATGTTTGTTTTAAACCTCCTGCCTAATAATTTCATTGGGTTACCCCTGGTTCTTGTGTTATGTGAAGGGGTAAATAATACTTCCTTCTTCACTTTCTCCACATCATTCATGATTTTATATGGATTGTCACAGCCAACATGAGTGTTAGTCATCTAAAATAATGAACTTGTCTTCACAGGGAGTCAATAGAATCAGATCATTTAGTTAAGAATAAAATTGCTCCTTACCATCATCAGGTTAGTCATTGTTGATGCCGAAGCACTGATCAGTGAAGCATAATATCCACCTCTAAGGGGCAGTCAGAGCTTCATCAGTGTGTCATTTACACCACTGGATAGGCTCTTCAAACAAGAGACATGATTCTTTCTGATTGCAAAGCTGACTTGTGTGTCACTTGGCTTGTTCTGTGGGCATGAGTGGCACGTTAACCTCCCGTTTAGGGAGGCTAGCCCCCTGCCCCACCTCTTGCACCTGAGCCCTGGCTCGCCTGCCCCCCCCAGCCGCCCCCAGTCCTGGACCACCAGCCAGCCTGAACCCCGGCCTCCCCACCCTCTCAGCAAGGTGTGTGTGCCTCCTGTGACAGGCTGACACCCTTGTCTCCCATTGAAGTCAATTGGAGATGGGTGTGCCAACCCCTGGCACTTAGAATAAAGGAGGACACTCCTCCAAGGTGATAAATTCCCCCAGGTTGGGAACCTGTCTCTTGAAAGTATCATGTATGCCTAAGATGCTAGAGAAATCATAGTAGCATATAATAAGAATTTGCATGAAGGGTGTTCATTGAGAATAGAAACCTAGCTGGCTACTCATGAATTAGGGTTCTTTAGAGAAGTCAAGGCCTTGTCCATGCTGCTGAACTTCAAGGAAAACTTTGTTTTCCATTTTAGTCACCCCATTTTCTACATATTTGTCCTTTCCTCTGATATTAATCATATTCCTTATGTACATTAGGTTATTTTGATCCCAGGCTGTTCTCTGTTTAGTTGAGTAACCGATAGAGCTGACTCCACGCTTTATTCCTGCATTGCATTTGCCTTGTTGTTTCTGCCCTGCTTTTCCATTCATACATCAAAGATCTCTAGTTACAAACTGCTTCATATTTATTGGAAGTTCTGTGTCAGGGGGCCAAATTTATCCCTGGTATATTTTCCATTGATATTAGTGAAGTTACACCAAAGATGAATAATGGCATGGTGGTTTAACCTAGTTACATTAATCTGGTTCTATTATTCTCATAGCCGTAGTAATGTGTGTGTGTGTGTGTATATATATATATTTACATATATAATGATTATATAATATTCCAGTTAAGTAATATTAAATCTAATTACATTAGCTTGGTGGTTTTTTTTGCAGTGATAGAGACAAGGAAATAATATGTGGGAGTCACAGATCTAGGCAAGACCAGCTTCTGTCATCTTAATGCAATTATGACTCATTCTAGTGACTACCTCCTTTCAGCTTACTTTGCTGGCTAGTGCGGAGGGGGACAGAGAAATAGACTTTGGAGAAGCTAGTGCACTCAAGAGTGCAGAGGCTGCAAAATACATCTGGTCCTGTGTCCACCCTATATGGGATTGGAAGGGGTTAAGACGGCCAGGTTGGCTAATTAACTCCTCAGGCAGGCTGCACCTGGAGCCATGGAGCAGGAAACTAATTAATTGCACACAGGCTCACCTGTGCAGGAACAGGTGGGGCCTGTAAAGCTAGGAAGCTGGCTACAGATGGTGGGGGTGGGATGGACAGACGGAAAGAAGGAATGAACTGCAGGAAGGCAGGGAAGTTGGCTGCAGTTACTTCCTGAGTGGAGGGAGTTGGGAGGCTAGCAAGCCCAGAGAGGGGAAGCCAGATGTGTAGGAAGAAGCCCAGAGAAACAGCAGCAAGGAGTTGGACTTTACAGGGACTGTGGCTGCTTGTTATAGGGTCCCTGGGCTGGAACCAAGTGTAGAGGGTGGACCTGGGTCCCCTACCAGCCACTGGGAAGTGGTGCAGGGCGCTGGAGACAACAGCCAGACTGTAGGTCTAGAAGGACTTTGAATTCCCGGAAAGGGAGGATCTTAGTGACCTGGCTGGAGGGCCTAGCCACAAAGAGGAGGCTGCAGATTTGAGAGTGAGTGGGGCCACAGAGTGATACAGGACGGGGAAGATGCCTCAGGAGGGAGAGCACAAGCCTAGTGGAGCTAATTCCCAGGATGGCCAGCAGGAGGTGCCACTAGCAGTGAGTGACAGGCTCTATACAGAAGAAAAAAGGGGTGCAAAACTAACAGCAATCTTTCCCTTAAACTAATTTTGGTTTTTTTTGTCTGTGTTCTGTCATTTGTCTGTGTTTTAAGATTGTGAAGTTGAGCATTGAAAGGTTAGGAAATACAGAATTAAGGTTGCCTGTGCAACTTAAATTCGGCCCATTTGTGCATATGCATTATGATGAGGAGGAAAAAATAGTATGTGATCATCTAATTAAAGACTGTGTCATAATGTATACACAAAAAAGGGGGTTGAATATAGGTTGCACAGGCGCAGCCAATTCCAGTTTTCTCTGCCATACTTCAACTTATTGTCCAATCTGTGTTTCTGTCCCTCCTACCCCCCACTGTTTACCAGTCTCCCTACTCCTGGGTCAGAGTCCCAGCCTTCTTGTCCAGCCAGTGGCCGCCTCCTCTCCCCACTAGCTTCCAGTCACAGTTGCCCCTGCCCAACACCAGTCTTACCAGACTCCTTGTCCCAATCTACTTTCCCGCCCTCCTGGTCAGGCTTTTGACCTCTCTACGTTTGAATTAGATGGCTTCCTCTTCCACACTGCCTGGGCACAAGCAGTGGGAGATGGAGGCTGATTGAGAGCACAAGATACACAGCTTCTGGTTCTCAGTTCCAGTGCGTGCCCAGCCCAACTCTGACTTGGAGCAGCCATTATTTAGAGAAATAAGTATAGAGCACCTCTATAGCCATGGGCTGGAAAATGCTCAATAGCTCTGTGGGGATGGTGAATGCACAGATTGTTCAGTGCTAGGAGCTGTGAGGCTGGAGCATGCTCAGTCAGGATGAAATATTCAGAGACTTTAGCTGCTAAAAGTCTGTACTGAGCATATGTGATTGGCAATATTTCATAGGCTTATAATTTGGCCAAATTTGGGCAAATTTTTACTGGGAGGACAAAAGGCACATCCTTGACAAAAAGGCCACCCCTGGCCAAATTACAAGTCCCTGATCCAAAGTGGCCAGGGGTGGGGGAGGGAGTTCTAGAGCTTTAAAAAAATCACCAGGATGTTTTAACATGGGCAAAACAACGTATTTTCACTTAACCTCATTCTTGGAAAAAGCTGAACTGTTTTGACTGACATTTTCCCAAAAAATTCAGCCTGAGGCAGACACCCCTCATGGAAAAGTCCAGCCCAAATGGTTAAAGTTTAGCAAAGGTATAAACAACTGAAAATAGGGTCTTATAATTGGAAGTGCCGGGCGACCTTAACAGGTGAAGCTACCAGCCCCATCTACAATTAATGGAGATACCAGAAAGATCTATTGCAATGCTTCTTGCTAATTATGTTTTCTAAATATATAGGAGTTCAGTCTTGGAGAACTGCTTGTCAGCTGTGATTCACTTAAAGTTGGTTCTCTGTGTGAATCTTTTTCTGCATGAGGTATTTATGGGCTTTTCTTCACTGGAAAATTCGGTGGTGTTAGAACACAACCTTGAGGAGCTGTTAACTAACACAATGCTAAACATAACTTTACAGTCTGGAACTATACTGGAAACAAAGCTTTGACCAGCTGCTGACATATTAAACATGACTTGTGCCTGTGACACTTGTGCTGACTGAAGTTGTGTTTAACATTGTGTTAGAATACAACCTTGAGGAGTTGTTTTTTAACTAACAGAACCTAACTTTCTAGTGAAGGCAAATCTTTTCTTAATTTCTGTTGGGGTAGAGCTGCTGCCTACAAGCTACACAAACAAAAGAGTATATGCAAACAAACAAGACATATTGTCAAAGCATAACAGTTTGCAATGTTGTTAACTTATAATGGTGGATGGAAGAGGAAGAGCTTATACCCAATACAAGCATCACTTTGTTTGGAAGTCCCGGTATCTGCCTTTAATTGTTTCCTGTGATTTCCTTAAAGATGCATCTACTCTAGACCAAGAATCATAATTGATGCCAAGAGTAACTTCAACCCTTAAATCCATTCAGCAAACACTTGTATGCCAGGTAAACACTATATATAGGGGCACCACTGAAACTATCAAAATGAATCCCAGAATAATACATTGTTGCTATTTGCGTAAGACATGTGACATACAATCCTTGTTCTCTAAATAAAAAATTATCTGTTTAATAACTTCATGTATTTAAAATGGCTTTTATTCAAAGTCTTCTTTAATCCTCCTCTCCAGAAGGAAACAATGCTAGGAGTAAAAGTCAAATTGCTACAGGGAAAATAAAGTAGTGTGCCTGTTATGTAATCACTTGTATGTAATCAGCTTCATTGAAGTCAATGGAATTACACCAGTTTATCCCAGCTGACGATCTGGCCCCTTATTTTTAAGTACATTATTCAGTGGATATATAGGGACATCCTTGGGATTTAGCATTTGCCATCTTATATTAATCCCATTGAGCCCAAGAATCTTCCACATACATAGCCTGCATTTTATTAAGAATCCTTGTAAGGAGCTCTAATTTTGTGTGGTCTCTTCCAAAAGCATGTAAGCATCAATCCTTTCTCGCATTTGACATTCTTATATTACATATTTTTATTGCATAAATAATAATGAACCTTATCCCAATGAGACTTGATCACAACTTGCAACCCATGTAAACTATGTTGTATAGAAAATGACAGTATCCCTTAATTCTGTAATTGACAAGAGCATAATTTGGATGGGGATGTTAAGAGCTCCATGTAAAGGGCAACAAGTTTAATTTCCAAAATGGACAGGACCCAGGCTGTGTCAACCAGCACCTTTCACTGCTCTCTTAAACAGATATATATTTTTGAGCCCATGTAAAGCACAAAGGATAGGCTATTGCAGAATGCATTCCCTGCCTCTTCTCTAATGCTTCCAAGGGATTTTCATATGTAATGTGCATAACAGTAATCTAGTGTGTACAACTGCCATGATACCCTCATCAGAGAAGAATCATAATCACTTAGCCAGCAAACGATAGACACTTGCGACCACTGCAGTATGTGGGAATTTAGGAGAATCACCTATCTAATAAAATGACAAAATTAGGAACTGCTGAGATCTCTGACCTCCCACCCATCATCAGTATCAGGAATGATCATCATATCCATCTGTTTCAAAAGATTCCTTCCCCTCTCCACCACCATAACTTTCTCTGGATTAAATATAAATCATCTGTCTTTCACCCAAGATTCTATCTCAGCTAGACACTGTGAAAGCAAGTAGACTGCAGAATCCTGGCTCAATAAGAAGGAAATGTAGAGTTGAATATAACACACATCCTAATGGACTGCATCCCCAGAGTCTCATGATGAGTCTCTTGTGACTTCACATACATATTGAACAGGAGGTGTGACTAGAATAGAGCAAGACCCCACTTAGGAGAGCCTTTTGGGAGAATAAGCAACTGACCATAACAATCTTCTGGACTCTCCCCAAAAGGAGTGAACAACCTACTGTAAAGTGATCCCATCCAGGCTTAGCAGGACCCATAAGCACATCAACTGCACCTCCATGATCAAAGGCTGCTGAAAGATCCAATGAAATTGGCAGGGATATGTACTGCTTTGAATTACAAGTAATTATATTTGAAAAGAATGAGAGAATGCAGGAGTAAGGTATAAAAGTACAAAATATGGACTCTTGCCCATGAATGCTACTTGCAGCCATTAGAGAGACAAAGTGGGAAATGTCATATCTTTTATTGGGCTAACTTCTCCGACCAACCAAAGTTGGTCCAATAAAATATATGACCTCTCCCACCTTGTCTCTTGAATATCCTGGGACTGATCTGGCTACAACAACACTGCATACTTGCAACCATGTATTTCTCAGTGTGTGATTTCCAGCAAATTCAGCTCAAGCACTTGTTCACTGTGTCGATAGCTACAAGTATTCAAGAGAAGAAACTTTCATTTTTACCCTTATGACCTCTTGCAGGATAGACTCTGGTTTTCAATAGCACCAACATTTTACTCAAAGTATCTCAAGGTGCTTTACAAAATAAGAGCTTAACATTGATATGGTACTGACAAATGTGCTCTGACACAGCCTTTCATTTGAGAACCTGAGAGAGCTGTCCGGCTATGCCAGATAATCATGTTATGTTTCTTATGTCATAAAGTCAGCCTGATGGAATGAGAATGTGATGAAAAGAAATGGCCATGATACACATGTAAGTGGACTTTAGCAGATCACACAGTCACTGAACAATGGTCATTTGGATTATCCACAGATGGTTTGCGTGCAGTGATAATTCAATAATTGTATATTCCTGAAGTGGGATTGTGGCTTGCTGCTGCTGCTCAGAATGTATGTTAGTGTGCAATAAACTGCTTTGAAGTTGATTAAAGTTTTATGTCTTGGAATACTGGTGATTCAATGCGGAAGCCATCATTGATTAACAAAGATGCCAATTCCCAAAAGCTTATATTCATCCCCCATCAGCTCATATCAGTGTCATTTAGCTATTGTTTAAATATTTAAAACTCAGTTTTGGATTAGAAATTCAGGAACTAAAAAGATAAAAAAAATGTGTTTTTTATCAGCTGAACAGGCATCAAAAGATTGACAGTGCATTTTATTCTGAGATTGAGTTTGAAGTGGCTTGCTGATTAGGGTAGTGAGTTTCATCTCATAGTAAATTCTTTGTTCTGCTTATAGGTTTTGGAACAACATGTCCACATTGTAAATTCACTCCAATATACATTTTCTTGTCTCTGTTTTTCAAACTGAGATCTAATTCTCAGCATGAGCAACTATGAATCTCATAAATTTGGAAAAACATGATAAGCATTTCAAAAATCAGCCCTAATACTGTCAAATATTCCTCAGCAAAAGAGAGGGTATAATTAACTTACTAAAGCTTTTCACTTCAGATGATCACAATTGCTTCATTCTTTTCAGAATCACATTCGTGGAAGCATGTGGTATTCTAAGCTAAAGTGAAAAACCTAGCTGTTTGTGCTCTCATTTGAGCAGTCAGATGTACTACTGCATTCAGTAGGACTGTGATGCTGTATGATTAAAGAGGACCATTTATACTATTGATATTACCACTTCTATACAATTACTATAAATCCACAGTCAACCTGTGGAACTCCTTGCCAGAGGATGATGTGAAGGCCAAGACTATTACAGGGTTCCAACGAAACTAGATAAATTCATGGAGGATAGGTCCATCAATGGCTATTAGCCAGGATGGGCAGGGATGGCATCCCTAGCATCTGTTTGCCAGAAACTGGGAATGGGCACCAGGGAATGGATCACTTGATGATTACCTGTTGTGTTCATTCCCTCTGGGGCACCTGGCACTGGCCACTGTCGGAAGACAGGATACTGGGCTAGATGGACATTTGGTCTGACCCAGTATAGCCATTCTTATGTTTTTATGTTCTTGTACAAAGTATATCATGTAAGATGTCAATGGAAAAGTTACAATCTATCAAGTATGATTATCCTGGTTAAATCCATCTTTGTATCTGAAGTTATGAGTATTGGCTATGTATTTGTATCTTAAACCTGTGTCGTATTCCTGGGTGATACCCACCAGATAGAATTTACATTAGGGCTAGACAGCTGTGTGTTGATGGCCCATCAAGTACTCTCCACTCTCACAGTTGCCCATTGAAGAAACTCATCCTGTCCAGATAGCTCTTTCTGAGGATGCCTCAGACAGCAAAGAGCCAATGGCCATCCCCTGAGATTCAGCAAGCCATGCAAGGACATGTGATATACTCATATGACCCTGGACTCCATCTTGGGACAATAACTTTCCACACACACAGATGGTGGGATTTGTTTGGGACAGTAATTTTCCATGCACATGGCAGAGAATATAAAAAAGACACTTGAGACATCTACATGTTGCCTCTTTCCTGCTCAAATTCTCTGGACTGAGGATTTACAACTAAAAGTAGCGTCTTGAACTATGGACTGAGGAACTTCCAATCTTTTGGAAGTTACCAGGGAGACTTTACAAGCCAGCAGTTTATTCCCTCACTGCTACAAACCTGCTATAAGGACTTTGCAATCATTTGTATGTATAGGCTCTATTAACCATTTATAACTCTTTTCTTTTCTTATTAAATCTTTAGCTAGTTTACTAAGGATTGGCTGACAGTGTGATATTTGGGTAAAATCTGAGATTCATACTGACCTGGGTCTGAACGTTTGGGATTAGGAAGATCCTCACATATGGTGAAGTGGATTTTCAATAACCTCTCACTATATTAGATTGGGTTGCCTGGATGGTAGCCAAGGGCAGGAATGCCTAAAGGGAACAGTGTTTGGCTTCTGGTTAACCAGTGTGGCACTGCAGAAGCTCTTTTGTTACTGCTTTGGTGAATCTAATTATAGAGTAAACCACCAGTTTTGGGGGACTATCTGCCCTGATTCTTGCAGTCTGCCCTGAGTGTGGCATTCTCAGTGTGACCCATTCCAGGCACCCAGTCACAAGGATGTCCACTCAAGATATGTTAATCTTGATCCCTTCCTAGGGCGCATTAGTCCTTAAATGAAAAACAGCATGTTGGAGTCTGCAATCTTCAAAGTTAGTCACTGAGGTCAGGTTTGAGCCAGACAGAGGGTGCACTGCTGTGGCCACTCAGAGGTGGAAATGGGCCTGTTTGGCTGCCATGGCTATCTGGCATCCAGTGGTAGAGAGGAGTCCAAAAGGATCATAAGGCTGCAGATGCCAGACAGAATTATTAGATGGCAGTTGCCTCCCTTTATGCAGGAATGTTACAGAGGGGACAAGTTCTTCAAAGTGTACCCCTCTTCCTAATAGCATCACCTATGATATGTGGATTAATAACACTAGGGAGACCAGGAGAGGACAGAGACTTGTGGGAATTGACACAACTTTCCAGTTCCTATCCGCAACAAACCAATGAACAATTCTGCCTCTTTAAAATTAACTTACACTATGTGAAAGTCATAGTCTGTCTAGTACAGTACATAAATTATTTCATGTACTGCATCCTGGGTGTTAATATGAGAAGTCCATGTTTCTAAAATTAAATTGGTTCTTTATTCAGAGAACTATTTACAGAGGTGCAGCTAGTTTTCCAACCATGTGTGCACAGACTGGCTTCCTGGTGCCAATTCCAAACTCTTCCCTCCTGCAACCTGTGCTTCTCCCTCTAGGAATATGTATACACAGCAATTAAACACTCTAAATTCCATGCAGGTCGCTACAACTTTCCTTTTAACAATTTTTGTTGGGTCTTCTGTGTAAGTGTTTGCTGACTTGCTGAGGCTAGAGGTTACTAGTCTGTAGCCATCCCTAGGGACATGGCCTTTACCACCTCATAGTCCTTCAAGTGTGCTGGTCTTCGAATCAGTCTCTCACTTCTTGTTGGTGTTATCACTGTTGGTGAGGGATTTTTTTCACCGGTTGCTGCCTTCTTTCAGTTGGATGGCATCCTTTTCATCCTCTATGTTGCTCAAACATGTTGTTCCTTCGCCCCGCGCCACTTCCCATTGGCCTGGGACTGCGAACCGCGGCCGGGGGAGCCGCGATCGGCCGAACCTGCAGATGCGGCAGGTAAACAAACCGGCCTGGCCCGCCAGGGTGCTTACCGTGGCGGGCTGCGGGCCAAAAGTTGCCGATCCCTGCACTAGTCAGTGTTTCTGCCACCAATAGTGACTATCCAGGCAGTACCTTATTTTTATATTTTAGTCATTACAGGCATGCCCATTGTTTGCATTGGAATCCAAGCAGATGTTACCCTATAGCGTTTAAGCAATTTCACAGTATTTCAGTAAATAACCTATCACCACTTGTTTCGAGTACAGCAAGTCCACATTCTGTTCTGTGATATTCGTCAAAACGTTCAGGGTTAAATACTGGCTTAAAACCACAGACTGCAGTATCTGGTATCTTGCCATCTCAGTGGGAACTCCTTGAGGCGTTGCTCTTAAGGCAGGCATGTTGTCCTCTGCAGCAAGCCTGAATTCAGCTGGTTGAGAAGCACTCTAGCATCACCACATAAGAAAAACTTTGGGGTAGTTATTCATGTACAGTATTATGTGTGTTTTTTAAACAGACTCATTCACCAGTTAATGCCAAGATCATCTAAAGAGCTAAATTATTTCTCACAATGCTTTAAGACATCTAACTGCAGACTTTCAGCTTATTGATAGAACACTCTGCCTCCCCGCCCCCCCAAATTAAAAGCCTTGGGTAGGGGGAATCAGAATTCTTCATGTAAACCTTCCCCCAGCCTGTTCCCCTCCTGCCTTGACATCCATTGAGGGTTTTACAGATGACCTATTCTGTCCACAGTGACTCCTCTAATGGAATCTATTCCATTTGCTATGAATTATCTAACCAACACACATCTACTGAACAGAGCTTCACTTTGAACAAGAATTTCCTGTCCTTAAAGTGTTTCATTAGTCAAGAAGCCAGAACAAATGTCTACATCTTCCTCTGAATTGAAATGTCAAGGGAGTAAGCCAGGGTAAAAATATGCTTCTAAATGCACAGTCTTGCTATAGCCTTCTTTATGTTATAACTTACTGTACATAATTTTACTTTTTTGCAACAATATTATAGTACACACAGGCTCCTGCAGCACTACTTCCTACTGTAAATTGCGTATCACTGGTCATCTGAGATACTTGGTACAAAAGGTATTTATAAATAGAGATGGATACAGTGGCTTCTCTGATCACAGCAGAGAGGACGCTTCTTTAAATAGAAATTACTCCTTATGTACAGATGTTTTTGAGAATAATTCAAATAATTCCATTGCTGAGAGTCTTCTTTTCTCAGCAGAAATTCTGTAGGTGCTTATTTAATGATAGCTGTTTATTTACCTGAGTGTTTCGGCTCTGTTCTGTTATTTTTAGCTCCACCAACCCTCCTCTTATTCCTTTTCAAATAACTAGTTTTCAAACTCTTGTATATTCCCCTTTAGCCTGGTCTTTTCTCTGTTGCTAGTAAAACCATGCTTATTTCAAATGGAGGTTGTCTGTCGTACACTTTCTATTTTGTATGTATGTGTGGTACTTAACACAAAGGGGCTTAGTCTCTGACTGGAATTGAAATTAAAGGATGAAATTAATTAAAAAAACTATAAATATAAAGGTTGATGTTAAGAACACTAGGCCTGTCTGCCTACATTTGGGACCTAAAATCCATAATTACACCACTATATAAGAGGCCCGATTTTTAGGGTTTCAGAGCACCTGCAGTTCCCATTGAAGTTTGGTTGTATTTTCAAACCCAAAATTTTAAACAGTTCCCAGAGTAAGCAGTAAGTGGTGATACTGGTTTTCTTTCCTGAAGTGTTAGTTTGCCTGTAGCAGTAGTTGTAAAGCAGACTTTATGTTATTCTTGTAATACAACAACAGCAGGATGGTCTTAAACATTCAAGATATTAATAATTAAAAAAGATTGTATTTGATACATTGATCCTTCAAATACTGTACATAAATTAGCTTTGGATTATTTGGACTTGATTCAACTCAATTTTGCCAACTTTCTTCTGAAAAGGATTTAAAAAAACAGATTTGAAGGTGCTGCATTCCCAAGCTTCCATGCTCTGTTGATTTGTGTGCACGCACATACAAATTCTGTAAATGCCATTGGCTTAACTCTTTGGTTTGATACCCACTGAACCAAGGCATGATCAACACACATATTCCAGTGGTTTAAATAAAATTGGTTGTAAAACTTTTATATCTGCTTACTGCTAGGTTATACTGTTTTGCTTGCATGGGTTTTTAGTGGGTACCCGTCAACAGAAACATACATTTATCCATTGAACGTTGTCATTTTGCCAATCTTCAATCTTGGCAATAATAATGATGAATCTATCTTATTCTTAAAATAGGAATAAAGCCCTCAAAGGAGCAGCTCCATTCATTGAGAGGCTCAGGGCCGGCTCCAGGGTTTTTGCCGCCCCAAGCGGCGAAAAAAAAGAAAAGAAAAAGCCGTGATCGGCGGCAGCTCCACCGCGCCGCTTTCTTCTTCGGCGGCAGGTCCTTCCCTCCGAGAGGGACAGGGACCCTCCACTGAATTGCCGCCGAAGAGCCCGACGTGCTGCCCCTTCCCCTTGGCCGCCCCAAGCACCTGCTTGCTCAGCTGGGGCCTGGAGCTGGCCCTGGAGAGGCTCAATGGCTGGTGGACAACAGAAAGGTTTGAAAGTGCAGTTTTCCCTTCTCTAATCTGAAACTGACGTATGTGTTCCGCTTTGTTCCATATGTTTTAAATTGATGACATTTTATGAAGTCAGTCCCGTAGTCCTAAAGGAATTGGGACAGACAAAAAAATAAAATACCTGTCCTGTACTCTGTAGTATCTGAGCAGTTTGCAATAGTTTCTTCCACTAGCTATTTTTTCATCAAGAGATGACCTGGCAGTTTGGAGACCGGGACAAATTCATTTCTGGTGTAAACAGGTACAATGTCACTGGAATAAATGGAGTTGTGCCAGCTTAGATCAGAAACTATTCTGGTGACTATCTGGTACTTTTCAGGCTAGAGATTATAACAAACTGGCTAAAATGTTTTGTCTACCTCTGCCCTTTAGTCAGTAGAATCAGAACTGCCCGGCTCCAGTCTGAACCTGATCACCTACACTATAATTAAACAGCCCCTTGGCCCAAGTCCCATGAGGATGAGTCAGCTGGCACAGGCCAGCCGTGGGTTTTTATTGCAGTATATGCATAGCCTAGATGGCCAAAGACGTGCTACAATTGGGCCTTGGTTTGAGTTGGTAGGTCTTTGTCATCATATTAAAAAGTTGGAAGGAGAATAAATATGATACTAGGATATCCCTTCTTTGGACTGCATGACTCTAATCTCATGAAGGGCTAGCATAATCTAAGTGGTTCTTGCTGAGAACTCCTGCACTGAGATCTATAGTAAGAAATTGGAAATAGGTAGTACACTGAACTTACTGCTGATACCACTCATTTATCAGAGACTTTGCTAGCTTGGAGAGAGTTACAATCTCTTCAAAAGGAAAATCAAAAGATTTGAGGGATCTGGTCTCTGATTTTAGGATCTATGGTATCACTAGCTGGTTATGGCATGTGCAACCGGTAGAAATGGGGCTGAACCAAAACTCCAGTTATGAGCGGGAGGTTTGGAATCACAATCCTAATCTAACTCTTGGCCCCCAACTTTCTGATTGGTAGATTCAAACACCCCCATCTTCTCCAAAGCCTGAGTATTCAGAGTCTGCATTCATTTTCAAATTTTGCAGTCTGAGCCTAACATTAATATTGATTTAATATTCATTCTTTGTAATGGATTTGCAGGTTTTATCTGTTTGTTTGTAATTCCTGGTTATATATGTTGTAAATGCTACTCAATTCTTCCTCTCCTCATTGCTTCTTACTTAAATTAGAATGCACTTTATTATTTTGGAAACTGTAAAATTATGGATAATGGTATTCTATTTATCAAAGATCACATAGCAGAGAAATATTTATAAAATTAGCTCACCCATCCTCTACCCCTTTCCTGAAAAACATTCAATTTTTATTTAACATGAGACTAGGCATTTTAGATAGACAACTTGAGCTCATTTTCATTTTTCTAAATAAACAAATTGATACTTGTGCTTTACCTGTAGGTGCCATTAGACCTTTTTTAAAAAATTATTTCCAAGGGCACATGCTTCTGTTTATTAAAATGCCTGTTGGTGGCGGAGTTCAATTTTCCTAGCTGCCATGAGAGGGGGGTCATCAAGGACAGATGTTGAAGATTCAGAACTATAAGTCCTCATACCATGTGTGTCTTAGCTGAGGAAACAGTCTGTCTTCCATCACAGCAGGGATCCCAGAATATTAGAAAAGATTAATTGTAGTCAGTTCTCTTCAGCACTTTACAACAGTGACTGTGCTGATATGGAGAGAATGCTCATGTTACAGAATAGCTGATATATCACCATTCAAGATCTGGGCTTCTCATTCTGAAGGTTCAAGGCTGTACTCTTACAAGGTTCAGTAAATGTTTATGAAAGATCACTAAGCATTTTGTAGATGGAAAACACTTCCCAAAAGGAGCTTTGATGGCCTGTGTTGTTAGTCCGAACTGGGTTTAAAGTAGCAAAGGCCATGTTATTGAAAGTGAAGTTACTTACTTATGTTACGTATCTGTGCAGTTGCCACTGGTGAAATATTCGAGCCCAAGGTAATAACCTATTATGATTGGGCTAGAGGCCCCAATCCAAATCTGAGCCCCAGTGTGGTAGCACTTTTTTGCAAGTAACAAATTCTGGCTCACTTGATCCAGTCTTGTGCTGACCTGAGAAGCTCCAGCTTTTCATGAGCTTTTGGACTGCCCGGGGGAAAACCCTGTTTGATTGGTTGCTTTCCCTACTTCCCTGTCTCCTGTGGAAGAGCTGTGGCTGTAGGAGGCAGCCAGAGCTCTACCCAACTCCTGAGGAGCAGAGAGAAGTTTTTGAGGGAAGAGAAGGGATAGAGGGAGCAGCTATTACCATTGTCATAGATGGGGAAGTTGGAGAAGAAAGAACCTAGCAGCTCAGGATAGCTCTGCACCCTCTTCCTACCTCCCCTCTTGCAAAAAAAAAAAAAAAAATTGGCTTCTCTCTTTTCCCCTTCTCCTCTCCTCTTTTCTTTCCCTACACCACCCACCCTGAGAATGGGGAGAGGCGAACTCCCTTGGAGCTGTCCTCTGTCCAGGCCTATGGCGGTGAGGGACGCTGGTCATAAAGAACTTCTTGTAGCAGTGCGGACACACCACTTGTGATTGATGTAGAGATGCAGTCACCAAAATCATCGTTCTCACTATAAATTGGCAATACTAATTGTCACCCATGTTGGAAGTGGGGTGGGGGAATTAAAAAATCAGACAGCTCAAATATTTGTCTTTTAAATCAGTGGTTCTCAAAGCCGGTCCGCCACTTGTTCAGGGAAAGCCCCTGGCAGGCTGGGACGGTTTGTTTACCTGCCGCATCCGCGGGTTCGGCCGATCGTGGCTCCCACTGGCCGCGGTTCGCTGCTCCAGGCCAATGGGGGCTGTGGGAAGGGCGGCTAGCACATCCCTGGGCCCGCGCCACTTCCTGCAGCCCCTATTGGCCTGGAGTGGCAAACCGCGGCCAGTGGGAGCCGCGATCGGCCAAACCTGCGGACGCAGCAGGTAAACAAACCGGCCCGGCCCGCCAGGGGCTTTCCCTGAACAAGCGGCGGACCGACTTTGAGAACCACTGTTTTAAATCATGATTTGGGGAGTGGAACTCATGAGTTTTGGGGCTGGCAATTCTGAAGTAATAGGAGACAAGGCCTTGCCTTAAATTGCTCATTATCTAGTTTAAGACAAGATATGAGAACTATGCATTCTGGCGAGCTGGGTGCAAAATTCTGCAGAATGGCCCTTTAGTTTCTCTGGCACTCTGGTGTGGCAGATTTAGAAATTCTGTGGCAGGTTCATGTCAATTTTAAAAATGGAGTCTGCTGACAAAAATAAATATATGAACACAAATAACACAATCAGTAGTGGTGATTTATATTTATATATTAATTTCAGCTTTCTTTTCCTTTTCTTTGGTAGGCTCCCCTTAGCTTAGTTACATACTGGGCTTTGCAAAGTATTCAGATGAGGTACATTATGCGAACTGTTAATTTATATTATTATCACTCTTTCTACTGTTAGAAGACCTTTTAAAGAAGAATACTGTTGTCTTGGGTCAATAAACCATCTTTATTAACTACTAAATCCTTATAACTGTAAAGCAAATTATGCTCTTATGTGGGTCTCAACAATATGATTCACTATCACCACTCTATTCTGTTTGTTTGATTAGGCCCAAATATCAGTCTTCCCCCGCTTTAGCTAATGGTTGCTGGGCAGCACTTTTTAATGCTGTATTCCTCATACAGAACAGAGCAGCCAAAAAAAGTCTTGTATCAGGTGGGGATTGTTGAAGTTGTAGTGGAAATCTATGAGGCAATTTAGGTTGTCTGTCCAAAGGATGAAAATTCCCCACTATGACAGGATAGGTGTTAACGCATCATTTCACCTTGAATGGTCCCTTGAAATACACCTTTACCCTGATATAACGCTGTCCTCGGGAGCCAAAAAATCTTACTGCGTTATAGGTGAAACCGCATTATATCGAACTTGCTTTGATCCGCCAGAGTGCACAGCCCCACCCCCCCCGGAGCGCTGCTTTACCGCGTTATATCCAAATTTGTGTTATATCAGGTCGCGTTGTATCGGGGTAGAGGTGTATGTTGTTAATTACTTATAGTAAACAATCTATTCCAGCTCTGAGTACATTTCCCAGACCTGAAGAAGAGCTCTGTGTAAACTCAAAAGCATGTCTCTCTCACCAGCAGAAGTTGGTCCAAGCAAAGATATTACTGCACTCACCTTGTCTCTCTAATATCCTGGGACCAACGAGGCTAAAGCAACGCTACACGTATTATCATTAAAAGAAGAAAAAACAACAGTTTATTAACCTGCTCTGTCACTGTTGTTCTTTCAGATGTGTTGCACATGTACATTCCATGATCCACCCTCTTTTCCCTCTATGTCGAAATCTGTCTGATAAGAAGGAATTAAGGGGAGCTGGGATAGGTTCTACCCTTTACACCATCACACAGCAGCACAAGGCAGCAGAGCATGTGCACCGCCCCAGTGGGTACCACTAAGGGAAAAATCTCTGACAGCAGTGCACCAGGCATGCATGCCCCTGAAGTGGAATGGACAAGTGCAACATGTATTGAACAGCAGTGACAGGACAGGTTAGTAACCATTTTTCCCCCTATATTAAATACTGTATATTTAAGAAGCACAAGGTAAAGAGTGAACATAGATTTCCAGAGTCAGTTGATGCTCATGCATGTGAACTGGGAATAGAACTGGAATATCACTAAGACCTGTCTCCATTTTCAATCACTCGGAAGAGGGGGAAACCATATCTGTTCCGAACACCATTTCTCTCACAGAAAAGTAAAACGACCCCCCCAAACATACAAAAATCTTCAAAATGACTTTGAGGTCCATTCAATAATAATGGTATTATGTTCCCAAAAGGCTTCACAGTTTGGTGCAGTCAGTGGACTCAGTGGTGTGGTTTTTTCTTTTTTTTTTTTTAAAGTTCTATGGAGGGTGTTCCATGGAACTGAGTAAATAATTTAGATCACACCTAATATGCAGAGTTGAACAGTAGTATTAAGAGCTTTGGAAAGGATCTATACCCTCATGTAAAACCTAGTACCTAGTTTCCAGTTAGGAGGAAATTTTCCCGTGGGGACACATTTTCCCATAACTGTCTACCGTAGGGTTGCTTCCACTGAAGCAACTGAGGTTGGCCACTGTCTAACTTAGGATACTGGACTAGATGGACCATCAGTTTGATATAATACAGCACATTCTATATTCCTAGATTTGAGAGACTGAATCAACTTGGGAGGAATTTTTCTGTCTTACTGGGTAAATATATATTTAGATGATTAATCTGCATTTATGCACCTAATAGCTCCTAATAGTGGTTTACCCAGCAGACTGGAACAGATTCTAAACGTGTTACAGTAGTTAGGGAATTTCTTAGTATGTGCATATGTAACCAGTCAGCTGGAATGGCTTTTTAAGTAGGCTTTTTGTTCTCTAAGATAAGTACATGCCCACACTTAGACGCTATCACTCTGTGAAATGTAAATGGCTCTTTAGAGCTGTTGTGGTTGATAGTGTAAATATATGTATTTAGGACACATGCTGTCCACTGGAAAAATTTATAGTTACAGTTCTTGGAAAAGCTTTGTGCAGTGGCTAAAATGGAGGTTACTCGAGATTCCTGGTATGATTTTCATATGCTTTTTTTTCTGTCTCTTACCTGCAATTAAATGATGCTTTTAAAACACATTCTAAAATGTAGTTTAAAAGTTTGGAAGTGAGATTCCCATTAGAGCCGAGCAAATTCTGCAATTTATTTTCCACAAATATGGGTTAAAATTATCAAGTAAATGTGACTGCTCGTCACTTGTTGTGATTGCTTTCGGTAAGTATTTGAAGACAAATTTCCCGTCAGCATGGAATCCAGATCAATATTAATTAACAAACACTTTAAATTAGAGGTCTGCTTAGGTCTAATTTTAAAGCCATACCTGAGCACAAGCCCACCTGGGCCCAAGTGGGTTGATTAATTTTTCAGACCTACCCCAGACACTCTTCCCCCCACCGCCACTGAGCCTGAGTCAGCACCACCACCTTGTCCTTGGGGCATGGCTTGGTAGGGCAACCTGGCCAATCTTGACATTTGTGATCAGGTCCTGTTGAGTTGTAAGGCTCTACCTCCAGTGTTTGCCACAGTGAGTCTGCCACTTTGCAGAGCTTCTAACGTACACCATTGTGAGGATCTAATACAAAGAGCCAAATCATCTTCTATATCCATGCAGACCTTCTTACAATATGCATGAGGAGCCCTTTACTCAGCCCGAGATGTCTGTATTGACTTGCAGCACTGTATTCTACAGTACTGTTAGCTACACAACTGAGACAGCCACATGTACTTTCACAGAGAATCCTTAACTGTGCACTTCATAAGTATTGGGGCTGGGAAGGGTGGGAGGGTGGAGGGGGGAGGGGACAGAATCCACTGCTCTTTTTCAGGGGCTCAGAAGTTAGTGAAATCCAAAACCAGTTTTCTTCGGAACAAGTTACCTCACTTGGGCCAGATCCTGAGCTGGTGTAAATGGGAGTAGCTCCACTCAAGATCACTCCTTTAGTGTGGTTTGTTTCCATGTCAAAATTCTCACCTTTTAACCCTCACCAGTTTGGCTCTAGAAATGAGCAGAGAAAGATAGTTTATTTATTTTTTTAAATGGAGTAAAGTATGCTTTTTTCACTCTCCTACTCAAAAACAGTTTATCTGTTTGTGGTCAAACTTTCCGAAAAAGAGTCTGAGACAAAAGGAAGGCATGGAAAATTATAGCCCCTGAAGCTGAAAGCTGCACAAAGTCATAGGCAATTGAAAGGAAGGTTAGAATGAGAACTGTCATGTAACCTTGACTGTGGTGGTCTCTACTAGCTACTGGGGCCCAGTTCTACAATTTACTGAATGCCCTGAACTCCCATTGAAGTCAATAAAAGCTGAAGGCATTCAATACCACCCACTTGGTGCTCAACACTTCCCAGCATTGTATTCTTAATTATAATTAATGTAATGTTTTGGCATCAGTACCATTTGCAAGGAAAACAATCTAGAGCATGGCATGTATTACAAAATGAAATCGATACATTCAGAAGTAGGAATTCATATTTTGCAATCAATTCAGGAATTATAGCTGACACTTAAAATCACAGCACAATTGAATGTATAAATCTGGAAGCAAGATGTGGATTGGGTTGATGAGGCTGCTCTTTTGAGTGTGTGCCAAAGAGAAGGGAAAACTAAACTGTAAATCTTGTAAAGCTGCTGCTTTTCATCTTTTTGCCCTATATTTACACTCGGAAGAAAGGTAGTTCAGTTTTGCAAAAGCTGTGCGAATGGATCCTATGGGAGGGATTCTGCCTCCGATACTGCCCTAGATTAATTGATTCCAAGGCGAGAAGGCCATTTTGAGCATCTAGTGAGCTATATAACATAGACCACAGAATTTACCCAAAATAATTCCTAGAGTGTGTCTTTTAGAAAAAAAAAATCCAATCTTGATTTAAAAATGGCCAGTGATAATCTGTCACAACCCTGTTCCAATGGTTAATTACCCTCACTTTTAAAAATTTACACCTTATTTCCAGTTTGAAATTTATGCTGCAGCAGAGGAGGCCCTCCAGTTGTCACTAAAAGCTTCTCTCTAAGAGGACTGGAGAGGAAGCACATCTTAAAGTAATCCCCTTGAAGACTCCACAGAAGATCAGATGACCCATTGGGCAGAACTAGTAGGCAACTTACGTAAGTCAATGGACATGTTTACACGAGCTGATAGAGCTCCAGGGGAACTGGCGTTGGAGCTGCTGAGAAGCTACTCCATGCTATGTACTGTACTAACCTAATCTGCTTCAGGATAGATAAGGCTGGTATGTTGCTCCACATGTGAGAATGAAGTGTCTGGGCACCTTTCAGCACATACCCATTGTCCTTTTAAATTTTTATTTAAATACATACCAGTATATCACTATTCTGTAGATTGTATCATACACTGTCTAGTTGTAAATCCTTCTTTAGAAGATACAATTCCATATGCTTTACTGAGTGCCAAATGAGCTTCCATTTGCATCTTCATCAAATTGATGTAAATTCTCCTTAGATGTCATTTGACATTAGGAAATATCAATGTGCTGAAGCCTAGAGGGCCGGATGCTCAGCTGATGTTAAGAGAGCTAAGTGAATTTATGTCACTTGTGGATCTGCCCTTACATCCTGTTTCCACTGAATTGTGCACCATGCTGGCTTGCTCATGGAAAGAGAAACAGGAGCTGAATAATAGAGATTTAAAGAGGGTGGGAGTGGGTGAATAATTAAATAGTTTTGAATAAACCCATGATACTATTACTGGAAAAATAATAAAAAGTATGATTATACAAAACACTGGTTTGTATGGAATTATTTATATATTAACACACTGAAATCCTGGAGGAATTCATTAGAAATCGAATCACACTTGCATAGAGAACTGTAGTTTCTTCAGATTTTAACAAATTATACTTAGGATTCCTCCTTCACCCCCCCCCCCGATCCCCTCTGTTGATAAATTCATTATTTTCAGGATGAATGCCAACACTATCACAGACTTCTCAAAGATTCGTAATAAATCAGATATTTTGAGCTGTGGCTTTGATGGGATGAACACATTGGAAGTGTGATTCCGTAGCTAGCTTTTTAGTAAGTCTGGCAGACTACACACTGTTTTGAAATACACTGATGAAAAGTGAAAAATCTATTAGACGTAGATTGATAGGATACACATGACCCGCTGACAGGTTGTGCATATACTTTGTGATTCCAGACACAGAGAATCAAATTCTCAATCATCTATGAAGAACTGCAGAAAATGTCATTTGTAGAATGAACAAAAAGACTGTTCTGGAAGAATTAGGTTGCGGAGGTGACTTCTAAAAAAATTAAAATTTGATTTATGGGGAGTTTGCCAAAATTATGGTCACAAATGGACAAACAGGACTTGTGATATGCTGTGTATTTCATTGCAGGAGAGCTGCTTCAATACTATCACCAAATAAAACCTGTCAAGTGAAATGTTTCTCAGAACGTGAAAACCCTTTCATTTTCCAGTACACGAATTGTAGGTTTAACTTTTTTTTACAGCGACTAGTGCTTTTAGGTTCCCCTTTTTGGGTGTCCAGCTTGAGGCACTTTTAAACAGTTTGGTTTTCAGAGGGCAAGGGCTCAGCACTTTTTTTGAAAATTGGCTCCTTCAAGCTGTCTCAAGTTTAGCTTCCAAAAATGGAGACAGAAAAATCACTAACAACTTCTGAAAATATAGGCCTAGAAGACTATTTTTCTCCATTTCATCATGGGTGCTCCTTGCTCACAACCATTGCTCTTCATCAAACAACAGCCCTCTAAATTTTCCCATAATTGTTTGTAACTTTGACTCCATGACCCTGCTGTTTGGTTCCTCAAAGTGTCACTGGGTTACCCTGCCTCCTTTTGACATTCCTGTACTTGATAATGGAGTATTACAGCAAATGCTACCAAAAATAATCAAATGAGCAAACAAATCCCACATCCTTTGCAGGAATACAGGAGTAGATCATACATTTATGCTCACCTTGTAGATCACTATGACAGATGATGACTCTGTTATATATGTTGCAGGTGTGGGACCCTCTAAGGCTTTTGGCATTTCAGGTGAGGTGAATATTCTTAATTTGATACTATGGGATTTTTTTAACCACACGTAAGCAGGGTCTGAATGAGCTCTCCCTTGCAATCTAGGGACAAAGTGGGGAAAAGACTTCAGGAGCAGATTGTATTTGCATAGACACACCTACTCTGCTTAGGTGTTCAGCAGATAGGGCTGTTTTGCCAAAGTGATCAATTTTCACTTGTTTTGGGTTACAATTCACTTTGGTATTGAATGCTGGAGTAATGAAATGTTGTTATCCTTAGTTTATGAGTAAAGGGCAGCAGAATTGTACTTAGCATGCCCTGATTGAGGGGTCATCTTAAACTAAACCTCACTTGCAAAGCAGAGGGTACAGATGCCAAATACCACTGGAGATGACAGGGGGTGGGGGACTGGTGTTCCCCTGTGGTGTGGAGGTTATTGAAAAAAGATCAAGATACTGTTTGATTCTCCTGTCTCTGGGACTTAACGATAGACCTGATTAGGCTCAATTGGGAGTCCTTGTTTCTGTTCAGTGATTACTAGAACTACAATTATTGATGAGCAGGGCTAAGCCTTAGACCTGGGGTGAGGACAGTCTTGCAGTGACAGACAAGACAGACACTGCACTAGCAGTGAGGTTCCCCACTACCCAGTGGAATCACTAAGAGCTGGGTTAAGTGGCAGAACCTCAGAAGGCAGCATTGCAGAAGTGGAAGTAAGCAGCCAGCACCAGCAGAAATAAAATGCAAAGGTGCCAGTGAGTGGCAAGCAGCAGCAGAGGCAACAGCAGCCACAGTGAACCAGCTGCAGAGGCAGTGGTGACAGCAGAGGCATTGCTCACTCCCCACTTTTTTCGGGGTGGTAGGTTAACCCACGTGAATGCACCTCTGAACTCTGTGTCTTCACTGACTGAGGACAACCAACTGAGTGGGGTTCAATGAAGGGAAAGGGGAGTGGCGTATTGAAGGGACATTCGTTTGTTGGAGTGTCACACCGCAAGGTGGGAAACTGAGGCAAAGGACACTATCCAATGTACGGTGGGGTGGGTGTTTGTTTATGGTTATGTGCTTTTAAATCGGGGTGGAGAACCTTTTTTCTATCATGGGCCATTGACCCACAGAAAAAATCAATCGCGGGCCAGACACCTGATCCAAAGCCCCCAGCCCCGCTCCTTCCGCCCCCCCCACCGGAGCCATGAGCCCCCACCACCATTGTGGCCACTGGCCCGGAGCCCCACTCCAGGCTAGCCCCAGAGGAGCGCCAGGAAGGCAGGTGGCGCGCAAACCTCTCTAGCCCCGCAGTGCCAGGAGGGCGGGCGGGCAGCGTGGCCACAGCACTCCCAGCCCCAACTGGAGCACAGGGGGACTGGAGGAGCTGCATGCTGTACGGTGGTAAACGGGGGAGGGGTATGGGCAGGGCGGAGCGTGGGCAAGTCCATGCCTGGCTGTTTGGGGAGGCACAGCCTCCCCCAGCCTATGGGACCCGCCACCCATGTGTGGGCTGGATGAAATTAAGCAATGAGCCGGATCCGGCCTGAGGGCTGTGTGTTCCCCACCCCTGTTTTAAATCATGGTTGTGGTGTTTTCCCAAATTAATGCTGGGTTCTCTTTCTCTTTTAATAAAAGTTTTCTTTTGTTATACACAGACTCAGCACTTGTGAGTGGGGAAGTAGTGTCTCTTAGAGGTGCCTGGGAGTGGTATTTAATTTGCCCAGATTACAGGGTGGGGGATTGAGCTGAGTTTCTGTTTTGTGTTGGTAAGAGGAATCCCTAGATATTGAACGTGGTGCTTGTTGCTGCTGGCATTACCTCACAGAAGGGTTCCATGCACAATTCCTATTGGCATTGAAAGGAATTGTGCGTTAAAGATCTGATACTGTTCCCCCAACTGCACTGTTGAAAGAGACATTCCTGTTTGAGTGGGAACATCAGCATGGTCTGGGAATTTCACAGATACTATATTGTAAAGAATAATTTGATATTCTATATTTTAAAACAAGTAAATTATTCCCCCTATAGTGTATGTAACTCAAATATTGCAGCATTGCACTAGTGCATGAGAACAAAAAAGGAGTTGCATATTGCCTCTTCAATTAATAAGTAGCCTAGTGCAATAAAGCAATGTTTTCAGCATCCATGTTTTCATTTTTATTTTAAGCAAACTTAACAGTCACTGAAGATGAAATATGAAAGAAAAGACTAAAGAAAGCTTCTTCAATAGCTACAAACTACAGTTAAATTTAGGAAGGACATTTAAAAAACATTATTCTCCGGTCTGTGGTCTTGGTCCATAACAGTTGAACTTGAAAATCTCAATTTTATTCCTTTCCTTTCTGGACTGGAAGTATCTGGAAATATCCCAGAATATCTTCAAACTGAAAAGGAGCTGTCCAATCAGTAAAGAATGATTTCCTACTGGCTGTAATTTGGTGGAGTTGGAAGTTTTATGCCAGCAAGGGCTCCCTCCATCCTTGGAATCTAGCAATGGAAGGGCTAGGGCTACTCTTGTTGGATACATGTGTAGGAGTGTTCTTCGGTGAGGAAGAGATGGGACATGGGGAATATGGTCCTCCATGAATGCTGTAGGTTTAGAGCCTTTACTTTTTTAAACCTCGGGTCCAGGTTTCTAACCAGAACAATCTGTCCTGTCAGGAGCTGTTGTGGGGTGGGTGATAGGACAACAAGTAAGAAGAAACTACGGTAGATGCCGGCTTTTACAGTACGTGTGGTAGGGGTGGGAGGGAAGGAAGTTTACAGTCTTAAAATAAAGTTTTTAAAAATGTCCATGCTCTTCATAAATCCTTGAGAAAAACCACTGTCTTTTATGGAATACCTTCAGAAATCCGTATCTAATCTAAACTTATTTTCTAGGTCACTAATTTGATTTCTGAAAACTAGTTTAAAAAAGATAACTGTGTTGTTTGCAGTGTTGTTGTAGCCATGTTGATCCCAGGTTATTAGAGAGACAAAGTGGTTGAAATAATATCTTTTATTGGACCAACTTCTTTGGTGAACAAGACAAGCTTTTGAGCTTACACAGAGCTTTTCTTCAGGTCTCTAGAGAACCAAGTCTCTTTCACCAAAAGAAGTTGGTCCAATAAAAGATATTACCTCACCCACCTTGTCTCCTTTGTACAAATAAGAATACTTCATTTAAAATAGCTAAGACAAAAATGGAGAGAATATTCATTCTCATCCTTCAGGGCATCAGCTGATAGAAAGACTGGATGCCATTCAGGTACTCTGATGTGAAATGGACATTCTCGAAATGTACCACTTCAAGACTGCAGAATAGTTTGAGTCAGGAAGGTATTGGACAACGATCCACACAATATATATTACCTTTATTCCTTCCTCTCAAGTTTCTGACATAGGCTACAGCCAGAGGCCGGATACCAGATAAGATGGAACATTTTTTCCCCAGTATGGCAATTCCCTTGTTCCCAGTATTAGTTAGAATAATATTGTGTACATCAGCATTACCTCCATGTCTTTATACTTTCCTTAAGTTTTCTGCAGTCTTGAACTGGCACATTCTAAGAATGCCTATTTTAAAGCAGTGTATCCTGAATGGCAGCCAATCTTTTACAAGTTTGAGTATTTAAAAGCATAGGCGTAGTTTGACTGCTATATTTGTGGGTGGGGAGGCAAAGCATATACACACACACACTGAAGCCTGTTCCCCAGGCTCACTGGCTCTCTCCCCCTGCTTGGAGTGGTTCCTGGGCTGCTGGGGCTGCAGGCGACGGGCCGGTTTAACATGGGAGCCCTAGCTACTGCTGCCTGGTGGCCACTCTGGCACTGGTTGCTGCAGCAATGTCACTGCTCTGGTGCTGCTGTGGCCACCTCCCTGCTGGGGCTGCTGCTGCTGGGCTCCTGCTTCCCCCCCCCCCCCTCCCCTCCTCCCCTCCTTGCCCCATCCCCCCCCCTTCCCCACTGTCTCTTCCCTCCACACACACCCCCTTCCCTTGCCCCCTCCCCAGGCACTCACCGTTGTAGTGGAAAGGGGCGGGCACTAGGACCCAGGAGGCAGCATCCAGCTGCAGAAGCAGAGATCCGGAGAACAGCTGCTCTGTCCGGCCCCCTCGCAAGCCGAAACCCAAAACGTGCTGGGGGCAGGGGGAAGGCGCAGCTTGGAAGGACAGAGCTCCCCTTCGCCCCCGCCCAAGCAAGCTCGGCGGGGCAGCTCGGCACTCGCAGAAATTGGGGGGAGGGGGCGTGGCACATGTCCACTTGGACAGCTCCTTTGACCCCCCCACACCTCGGTTCTGTTTGGGATGGGTGGCAATGCCCCCTTGCACTCCCCACCCTCCCAGACTCTGCCCTTGCTTACAAATCTGACATCTGATGTGTCCAATTCACAACTCCTGATACTGTGAAGATGTAAGCAACAGGATTAGTAAAAATTATTTGTAATCCTTAAAGAAAATGTCTGAAAACACTTAGGGTTTTTTATGCATTGTATAGTAATACAGTCTTTTTAGTAACTTGTATCACTGTAATAAATTCTAAAAAAGGAATGTAAGCAGGAAATATTCTCCAACTCCAAATAAATGAAATCCTCATACTTAAGAGTGAGTTGCTATCGTTATATACAAGTTCCTTTGCAAAGAACATGGATGATCTTGAATAGCAGGGGTCAAGCATTACATTCCAGGAATTGAGAGAATTCCTGGATAAATTCCCCAACACTGGTATTTAAAAGTAGAAACAAACAAGGACATGCTTACGTCTATTGATTACAGAGCCATGGAACTAATAACAGCTGTATTTTTCTCAAATTAATTGGGGAGAAAGCAATAGTGTCTTGGTCTTTCATTGCCTATATATTTAGTAATGTACACAGCCATAAAGAGATTTCAAACCCAAATTAAATACAGTACTATTGGGGTGATCATGTTCAAGTGCCTGTATGATCAAGAAGATATATATAAAAGTGGGGCAGACACAAAAGCACTTTTGATGTATCCTCCTGAGACAGCTTAATTAATAGATTGCTATGGGGCTTTGTAATGCCTAAAGGTCTTTTCAGCATCTAATAAGGTACATTAAGGGATGCCAAAACTTATTACTCTTTGTTGGCATACTTGGATGATATACTGTAGTTTCATTCCTAGCATCAATTAAAAAGCCCATTTAAAACCTAGTTCCTGAGAGCCTAATTCTTGTCTGTAACATTCATAAATCCAGAATAACTAGTTAAGGGAGTTATGGTAGTGTAAACGCAATATAAGCAAAAGGAGAATTGCACCCTTTATTCCCTGACCTTAAACATCACTGGGCTTTTGCTGTGTGATATCTGCAGAACTGTCTTCCAAAGCAAACCCCTTGATGCTTCAGAGCCTTGTAGAGAGGGTTATGATGCACAACTATGCTATGTCCGAATGTAACAATAGCCTGCTGTCAGGCCCACGGACAGAAATTCCGGGCCCCAGGGCCAGGGTTGTCCCTGGCGGGGGCAGGGCCCAGGGTAGAAGTGACGAATCCGTCACTTTCGGGACTGCCCGTGGGGCCCCCCAAAGCATGGGGCCTGGAGCAGTTGCGTACACCTAGGAGTCCTGCGGCCAGCCCAGGCAATTTAAAAGGGCCTGGGGCTCCTGGCCCCCCCGGACCCTTTTAAATCACCCAGGTCCCTGGGCAATTGCCCCTTTTGCCCCCTCCCCCTCTCTCTCCACCCCCCCGTCGGCATGCCTGCTGTGTGTTTGCATATCATTGTAAAGTAGGGTGACCAGATGTCCCAATTTTATAAGGACAGTTCCGATTTTGGGGGCTTTTTCTTATATAGGCGCCTATTACCCTCCACCCCCGTCCCAATTTTTCACACTTGCCCCTTGGTCACCTTATTGTAAAGCCATCCTGAAAAACATAGTAATTGATACTGTAGACTAGAGCAGAGGGTCTCAAACTGGGGGTTGGGATGTCTCAGTGGGTCATGAGTGTCAAGTATCAGGGGGTAGCCGTGTTAGTCTGTATCTACAAAAACAACAAGGAGTCTGGTGGCACCTTAAAGACTAACAGATTTATTTGGGCATAAGCTTTCGTGGGTAAAAACCTCAAGTGAGGTTTTTACCCACGAAAGCTTATGCCCAAATAAATCTGTTAGTCTTTAAGGTGCCACCAGACTCCTTGTTGTTTTAGTGGGTCATGAGGTTATTACATGGGGGGTCGCAAGCTGCCAACCTCCACCCCAACCCTGCTTTGCCTCCAGCATTTATAATGGTGTTTAAATATAAATATAAATAAGTGTTTTTAATTTGTAAGAGGAGGTCGCACTCAGAGGCTTGCTATGTGAAAGGGGTCACCAGTAAACATGTTTGAGAACCACTGGACTAGAGTAAGCAGCCTTGACACAACAAGGGCACCTCAAAGTGGTGCAAATAGCTTTCTAAGGATTCAAAGATGTCCAGGCAGTGTTTTAACACCATCTGGTTCTAGTGCAGTTGTTTTCCTCGAAGCAAGTCTATGGATGCTTCAAAGGCTTCAAGCTAGGTAACAATAGGGTTACCATACGTCCGGATTTTCCCGGACATGTCCGGCTTTTGGGGATT
>NW_020664419.1:32457046-32507429 GCF_002925995.2 Terrapene triunguis | reverse complement strand
GGTGCTGGGCGGCCGGGGGCCGGGGCCGGGGGGGTGCGCTGGGCCGGAGGCTGGCCCGCGCCGCGCCGCCTCACCTCCCTCCCTCCCCCCCCCCTTACCTGCTGCCTGCTTCCCGCGAATCAAATGTTCGCGGGAAGCAGGGGAGGGGGCGGAGTTGGGGCGGGGACTTTGGGGGAGGGGGCGGAGTTTGGGCAGGGGGCGTGGGCGGGGCGGGGGCGTGGGCGGGGCCCCGTGGAGTGTCCTCTTTTAGGACACTCCATATATGGTAACCCTAGGTAACAATGATGATGCCACACTGTCCCTGAATGCTTTCATTGCCAAACTGCTTAGGGGATGTAAGCTGTCTCCCCTTAAAACACAAATGTTGATACTCTGGAGCCCTAGAAGATGTGGCATCAGTACAGAGCTGCACCATGATGCATGGGTGTGGGGATGTAAAATTCCATGAGAGGGTAAGGGTCACGATGGGACACATGCCTGGCAATAAATCATGGCCTTATGTAAAGCCCCCTGGTGGTTATATAAGATGAGGCCTTATGTAAGGCCCCTTGGTGGTTATATAAGCTGAGGCCTTATGTAAGGAACAATTGAACCAATCGGTGTGGGGTTGTACATGTGATAAACACATGATTCTTCTTCTTGTCCAATCGGTAGATGTGTGATTGTAGCCTAATTGTGTTATGTAATGTTTAGAAAGACTATAAAAGAAAGCTTGTAATAAACAGATTCAGAGTTCAGCTTGCAACCACATTGGTCGTGTGCTTTATCCTCCCCGTATGGGTCCCCACAAATGGTGACCCCGACGTGATTCCGCATGGAACCCCACACATGGGTTTGGTAAGACTGATCTCATAGCATGTGCCTTATAGCACAATGGCTCCTGACTCAAAGGCATTGACACGCCGAAGCCTTAAAATTAGCAGTTTTATTTGGTACTTGCCCTATGAGTTGACCAAGCAAAGTTAGAGAAGAACCTCTTTTTATTTTTCTTCCCCTCTGTTAAAAGACAGGAAACCGTGATTGCAAATCCAGAGCAAATGGTGAAGGGACTTCCATGTAGGTGTAAAAATTCTACATTAAACTCCCCTCCGCCCCCACTTAAACTGATACTTGCCCTGATCCAAAGCTCACTGAAGTGGATGCATCTTTCCATTGATTTCTGTAGACTTTGGATCAGGCTCTAGATTTCAAAGGGGCTGTGTTCTTTTTTTAAGGAGTATTAGATTACATTACATTTCAAGTAATGTCTGCTGTTGGTGATGTAAGCTGTCATTTTGATTACAAAAAGAGGCTCCACGGGGAGCTGCTAATAGGAGCTGTGATATAGTGTCAGGCCATAAAAGACCAGAAGGACCCAATGTAAAATTTAATTGTGCTTAATTTACACCTGTTGTTTTACAAAATGTTCTCTAAGGGGTTAGTTCAAAACAAATCATTCACACTGCTGCTCTTTAAGGAATGGTGCCATGGAGCAGAATGCAGTACTATGTTATAAATTGTAGTAATTTCCCTTTTTCAATCTCATGCAAAATAGTACTCAAGTGACTAAAATAAGTATCTGGAAATTAAGAATTGTAGGGGCTGGAAGTGGAATCCCTCAAACATTCAAGCAATGGAACATGAGTTCTTCCTTTATCTCACCTGGTGATACCAGTGTTAAAATAACAGTGCTTGGTTCTTTTCAGGGAGGCAGTCTGAAAGCTTCTTCCATTTGTATCACCGATCTAAGGACAATGCAGAGTGGGTGCTCACTGAACACACATAGTTTGGGAGACACTTAAGGCTAATATCCATAGTTTGTAATATGGCAGACTGCTTTGATGACAGAATCTGAATATGATACAATATAAAAAAGGGGAGGGTCTGGCTTAAACTCAGCAAAAATCCATGTTTAGCTAAAATCCTAGCTTCCCACATGCTGACATGGCTTTTTGCTCCTCTGTTATGGATTAAGCATAAGAACAGCATCTCATGTCAATTTAAAAACAATGTCGAAGAATGACATGAAGCACTGTGTTTTATGAATACAGTCCTTTGCAAGTGGCCACGTTCACTGTCAAACAACTACTAATTTCTCAGTAATTGATTCATACCCCTCACTTTCTATACAGAAGAGGAGGGGGTGGGGAAAAAAAATCTGAAGAAGCACACAAGTAAGGCCTAGTATATCCATGCTGAATGTCAGTAAAACCCACTAAAATGAATTGTCTTGCACAAAATTCCATTCCCTCTATGCACTAAGACAGTAATTTAAGATAGATATTTAGATTGAAATCAAGAGCTCATGCTGTTTTAAATCATCTTGTTATGATGTTTCTTTCTTCTTGTCCTTCTTTCCAGTGGTGAATTAAACTGTATGTTGTTTTATGTAATTTCTAACATACTCTGTCAATTTTAGAGATTCTACAACTAGCGGTAAAACAGCTAAAGAAAACATATCAGAATGAATAAAATGATTCCTTGTTCTAGTCCATTGCTTACTCATTATAAAATGCTGTACGTTAAAAGTAAAGCTATTTAATACTCTGTGGATTTTCACGAAAGATTGACCCCAAGCCAAATAATATTTTTTCCTGTAACTGAAATGCATAAGAAAAAGTGAGTATTTAGTAGCATGTTACTTTTTACTGCAATTTTACATTTTTCTTTGAGAAAAAAAAATTGGTAGGGTCGCTGGAAGGGAGGAGTGAAGAAATTTGTCATGAGAGTGAAGACTAAGTGTTGGCTACAGCAAAGCAGTTTTTCACCATATAGTTCCATGGTTCAGCCGCTTCCCAAGTATAACTTATTTTTCAACAGCAACTGTTAGTCTTGACAAACTGGTGGTTTTCCAATATGGACAAAGGTGCACTAGGGCCTGATCAAAAGTCCATATAAGAGCACATAATGTCTTTCAATATTATAAAATACATGTATAGGAACAGGACTATTTTAGGGAAGCAACCAAGCCTTCAGTTATGGATCCCTGCATCAGTTCTTGCAACCGTTCTCTTTGCTTTCTGCTAGTATTCCAAAGAATAAGTTAGATGGCAGAAATGTTTGCTGAAACAGTGAATTTTAGGTTCTAGTATATTTTGCTATTTTTAACTGATGTAGTATTACTTATTATAGGAGTCATTCATTCATCCCTATTCGCTAACCTCCACTTTAGTTACTTCTCCCAGTCCATCATTTTCCCTTAGGGCTAGCCTTCCTGAGACCAAGTCAGGTAAGTGCTAAGGGTGTGTGTGTTTAAGTAGGTAACTTGGCAGTAAATGGCATTGCAAGAGATAGCTAAACAGATGAGTATTTATCCCAAGAGACAATAAAAACAGTAAATATACAAAATCCATACAAATTTAACAAGGGCCTACGAGTTAGCACAATAAGCATGGGAAAGTGTGCTCCTCAGGAATATAAAGTGGTGAGCAGTGTGCGGTGCTGCTATTATTGGTTGTAGTTGTAGTAGTATTACCTTAGAGCAGGGGTTCCCAAACTGGGGGTCGGGACCCCTCATGGGGTTATTACATAGGGGGTCGCGAGCTGTCAGCCGCCACCCCAAACCCCGCTTTTCCTCCAGCATTTATAATGCTGTTAAATATATAAAAATGTGTTTTTAATTTATAAGGGGGGTCAAACTCAGAGGCTTGCTGTGTGAAAGGGGTCACCCATGCAAAAGTTTGATAACTACTGCCTTAGAGCCTAGGAACACCAGTCATGGACCCTATGATACAAGGGGCTGTACAAAAACAGAGTGAAAGTTGGTCCCTGCCCCAAAGAGCTTACTGTCTAAGGATAAGACAAGACGACAGATGGATACAGACAGATGGGGGAGTACAAGCAAATAATGAGACCATATGAGTCAGCATGTAAAACTGTGGTCTCTGCACACCACCAACTCAACTGTTGTCAAGTTTTTTGTAGGCATCAGGGCAAAGAAGATTTTTGAGAAGGGATTTGAACAGGGCCGACTCCAGGCACCAGGCAACCAAGCACATGCTTGGGGCGGCACCTGGTAAGGGGCGGCGGGGGGAGTGCGGCGCGGCATTCCGCGGGGGGGGCGGTGCTCAGGCGGCGCAGCGCTCGGCGGGGGGGGGGGGGGGGGTCGGGGGGGGGGGGCGGGGCGCGGGGGGGGGGGGGCGCGGGGGGCGGCGCTTTTTTTTGCTGCTTGGGGCAGCAAAAAAGTTAGAGCCGGCCCTGGATTTGAAGGTGGATAATGAGGCAGCTCTGCAGATGTTTACAGGGAATGCCTCCCAAGGGTGAGGGGCTGCATGGGAAAAAGCAGAAGGGTGCTGGTTTGAAAATTTAAAAATTTTGCAATGAAAGTTGGCATCATGGGTCAACAGGAGGTGAGCATTGACAATTCAGTAGCAAATGAGAGATAAATAGGGTGGGGATTGACTGTAAAAGGCCTCGAAAGTGAACACAAGTAGCTTATGTTTGCTACAGAGAAAGAACAGCCTTTTCACACCAATAGGCACATTTTGCATATCAGATCTGTATTAAAAATTGTATGTAATTGCTAACTTTTCCCTCCAGAAATACACTATCAGTGCAATGTGTCAGTAAGGCAGTACCTCTTGCTCCCTGAACACCTGTCATTAAGGAGGCTATTTAAGGAAACCTGTGGGCACCCAAGCAGGGTAGGTTTTATCTTTTGGGCATTTCTTTGCATTTCTTTTATTGATTTGTTCCATTTCAAATTCAGCATGAGTCCGTGTGCTGTTTGGAGCTCATGTATGAGGTTGGTGCTTCATTGGATGTTAAAGATTTTCTTAATAACACTGGAAATATTACTGTAGAAAATAATAATTTTTGGATCACTCTTGCACACCTCAATAAAAGCAGCACAGATATTGGAACATTGCTCCTATGGGAGACCTAAAGGTGTGCATTAATCTTTTAATAAATAATTTAAAAGAAAAATGATTCCCTTTGTGCATATGAGCTTATAGTTAACAGGGTGATCAAAATGAAATGTGAGGAATAAAAAAGCTGGTCTAAAAGAGCTGGCACAGCATGTTATACCTGTACTTAGAACTCAGACATATTCTTTATGCAATTAAAATTCATTACATCTTTGTCTAAGAGTTTATTTAGGAAGTCTAACACAGAGAAATTACATGAGTAATATGACTTACCACATTTTTATGCATATAGTAATCTTGGAAGGGTTTTCATTAGATAGTTGTCAACATTCAGAATTAACAATAAATAGTTTTGCCTTTAAGTGCGAAGTGCAGCAGTAATAATGAATTCTAGTATTTTTTTCCAGACAAGCTTCAGCTTTAAATGAATTTTTAAAAATATGAACATTATTTAAAAATGTTACCATTTAAATGTTGCCAGACTGGAAAATTACTGGATGGAGTCCTGGAAAAAAATGCCCCCACTGGGAATGTTTCATGTAAGATGTTTCCAGTTTTGTTAGAAATTGAGGGCTCTATCCCATTGTAAATTTTCATGGACTTCCAGAATTGACCATCAGGTAGGAAAGAACCAGTCACCCACTCCCATGAGTGCAGGCTGGAGTAATTCCCTGTATGGATTTTGTCTTTTCATTTCTTTGCGTATTGGCCTTGTCCTCACTAAGGAAAAAAAGGTGGGTTGACTAACATATTAATATCTTAGTGCAGACAAGGCAAGATCTAATTTTAATGTGGTAAATTTTAGGGAGAGTCTCGGATTTACCTTGACCAGCTAATGTATGATAAGTACACCTTTTTCCTAGTGTAGACATGGCCATGCAGGACTAGATTGAGGCTTTTTTTCACATTGAGTACTAGTACCTTACTCCAAGTAGTCTCATTAATTTGAACAGTGCAATTTGAGGAGTAAGGTTCTACTCAAAGTGAATAAAGGCATCACAATCTGGTCCTCCGAGCATGTTTGCCACACAGTATGTAGTCCGTTATGAAGAATTTTCCTGGAGAGAAAACAAGTTTGATTTCAGGACCCAAAACAGACTAAGTTTGGGCTTGTGGCAGAGTTCTGTCCCTTTTAAATTTTTCTTATACTTGTATTCACGTCCCCTTTGGTCATTTATGTTCATAGTGCTGTGTTACTTATTGAGGACCCAGTTCTGCTGTGAGCTCAACACGAGCGGACTCCTCTAGGCATCTGGAGCTGCTTGGAGGTTTGAGGCCTGTGGTCTGATGCAGCACCCACGGAAGTTGGTGGAAAGACTTCCACTGACATAGTGAAAAGCATATCACAGTAAAATAGGTTTGCATGGAAAATTAATTTTTTTTGTTACTAAGAAATTAAAATTTGCTCTTAAAGCACAGTACACAAAACTACAAATTAGTCCAAATTGTGTTGAGAGTCAATAATTGAGATACTAGTGTGAGGCTAGACACAAAGCTCCTTCCCTCCATTCCCTTCCTTCCCTCCCCACATTGGTCCCCTCCTACTGCTCTGTACAAACCTGATTGGTTGGGGGGGAGTGCTACTCCAAAACCAGAACACAAAATTAACTCTGACCGCTGGGAGGATTTGAGTGAATGAGCAGATGGGAGGTGAGATGAGGAGTGAGCCCAGGAAAATTTGGAGAGGAAACAAAGGAAGAACCAGGCATAGGAAGCAGGAGCCCTGAGCTGCGGCAGAGGGGGAGCTGCATGAAGGAGAGCCAGTGGCTAGGATTACCATATTTCCACAATCAAAAAAGAGGACACTGGGGGGGGGGGAGCCCCGCCCTAGCCCCGCCCCCACCCCATCCACTTCCTCCCACTTCCCACCCCCTGACTGCCCCCCTCAGAATCCCCAACCCCCCCTGCTTCTTGTCCCCTGATTGCCCCCTCCTGAGAACCCCCCCACCCTAACTGCCCCCCCCTAGGACCCTACCTGTCCCCTGACTGCCCTGACCCTTATCACATGGGTGGCAGGTTTGTAGAAATTTTGGTGGTGCCCAGAACCCGCCCCCCCCCCACCTGCCTAAGGCTCTGGGAGTGGGGTTGGGTGGGGGGAGGAGGTCTGGGGTGCAGGTCCTGGGCTGGGGATTAGGGTGCAGGAGGGGTGCAGGGTGGAGGCTCTGGGATAGAGTTTGGGTGCTGGGTGCAGGCTCCGGGCTGGGGCAGGGGGTGGGTGTGCAGGAGGGGGTGAGGGGTGCAGGCTCTGGGATGGAGTTTGGGGGTGGGAGGCGGTGCAAAGGGAGGGGGTACAGACATTGGGAGGGAGTTTGAAGGCAGGAGGGGGTGCAGGGGTGAGGGCTTTGGGTCTGAGGATGAGGGGGTTCATGATGCAGGAGGGGGCTCAGGGCTGGGGCAGAGGATTAGGGTGAGGGGGGATGAGGGCTGGGGTTGGGAATGAGGGGTTTAGGGTGTTGGAGAGGCTCAGGGCTAGGGTGGAAGGGCAGGGTAAGGGCAGCCTGCCTTGCCATTAGCGGATGGGGGGCACTAGGACCCTGGGGCAGCAGACAGCAGTTGCTGCCGGGAGGGCGTAGGAATGTGCTACTCCGGCAGCACAAGCAGGCATGGGAGAGGGGTGCACTGCTTTCTTTCAGGCAGGGACGGGGGACCCGCAGGGGGGGACGCGTGGAGGGGGGGGTGGCAGGTGGAGGCCGGGGCCCGCTCCAGGCAGGGCCGGGGGAGAGACCCAGCTCCAAATATTGCTGGAGCAGGGCCCCCGGCCCTGGATATTGCTGGAGCTCGGGCACCACAAAAGAATATAACCCGCCGCCCTCGCACCCCATATTCACACCCCCACCCCCAGACAGGCCCATCCAACCCTCCCCCTGCTCCCTGACTGCCCCCCCGGGACTCCCATCACCATGCCCATGCCGTTCAGATGCTGGCTCCACGTATAGGCAAAACACGCTGCCGGTGGGGCTCTTTGTGTCGTTACACCCGGCTGCAGGCAGCGGGGGGGGGGGGGGGGGGCAGGGGGGGGGCTCTGGCTGCTGGAGGGAGCAGTTCAATCAGGCCCAGCCGCCCAATCAGCCACGCCGCATTCTGCATGGGAGGGAGGGAGGGGAGGGGGAAAAATCCTTTCAACCTTGTTACCAATTCCTCCCGGACGGCTATTTAAAGACGCAAAAGCCGGACATGTCCAGGGAAATATGGACGGAAGGTAACCCTACCAGTGGCTAGCAAAAGGGGTCTGTTATAAACGCCTAGCCTGAAGCTCACAGAACGGTTGAGATCATGCAACAGGCCCCACCATTCTGAGCTCACACCGTATGCCAGTGTCAAATACACGGACAGGTTGGACTGACCCAAAGGTGTGTGTGTGGGAGGGGAGGAGGAGGATTGAATTGGCATGGAGCAGAGAGCCTGTATGTGTCTAGTCAGGCATGTGGGGGCAAGCTGTTTTGCCAGGGGCAAAGGAGTCTGTGTAACCCCTGCTGGAGATCCTGACCTGGATCTACTCCTGGCTTGCCTGGGTTAAATAAAAGTGTTGTTCTGTGGTTAAGTGTGGTGCTTGTTTCAGATGTTAACTCTGACCCCCGAGTAGGGAGGATTGGTGTTTGTGCAGAGGTGCATAGCTGGGACCTGGGACCCTTCTCCCCACCCTGGGAATACCCCACCTGCCACTGGGCATGATCAACAAGACTGAGAGGACAGCACAAGATTTTCAGAATCCTGAATCCCTGGCTTTCTGAACCTACTGACTGTCGGCCTAATTATGATAAAAAGGCAATTGAAGACACGTATATGCGGTCAGAGACAGTCCACATGCTCACCTGCAGAATTTTCCCTTCACATACTTTTTTTAATTGAGAAAAACTGAAGTATTAAAATACAATAGGACCTTCACCATGATTCCTCCGTCCCCCTGACCCCCCAGTCCCTAGATGTGGACCCTAACTGATATGAAGCTAGGACATTATTTTTAGTGGACATTGTAACTTGCTTTAGTTCTGCATATACTCAATAATTAACAGTAAGCATTGTGCTGCATAGACGCTTTTACTGTAGTCCTGCTGCTACTAACTTGAAGCTCTCTATTGGAATTTGAACTACAAAGTCTGGGGCACTGAAGCAGCTGCTGTTGTATGGCTCCTTTGTCTGCAGAACCTAGTCTGTTAAATTAACAGCTGTGATGTGTGCACAGAATAGGGATGAAGGAAAATTTGTTTAAGTTTACTTTATTTACTCGTTTTGCTGATTGGGGCAGTGTTCCAGGTGTTCCATAATAGAACCTCCACTGCTGTGCAATAGAATGCCAAGAGGAAACACGTTGTGCCAGTTAAGAAACGCTTCGCCAGCCCGCAGAGTAGAAGCGAGTGTATGGTACCCTTCAAATAAATTGAGTGCAATAAACAAAAATAATCCACTGGAGACAATCAAAAGAAAGGCAAGAACACAGAGCAGTCTGCCAAGAACTTCACTGAAAATGAAAAAAAAAATCCTACTATAAGAAAAAACTGGTTAAGAACTTACATGTATTAATTTTGATCTTGTACAACTATATCTTGTGAAATGCTGACAACCTCTTTGTTCGATGCTGTGCACCCTCAGCTCGACAATAGTGGAATAAATATACTAATAAAGGATTTTAAACTTGCTTTACAACGTTAAGTGTTGCAACACAGATAGCAGTAAGTTTGACTTGGAGGTTACATGGTCTATCCATGCCCAAAGTGAGTCAGTGGCAGATGCTGGAATGGAACCCAGGATTCCTAACTCCCAGCCCTACCTACTGTACTTCTCTCCATCCTCATCCTTTATGCACCTAAAATCTCTGAATCAGACAACTGAAAGGACTATATTGATCAAACTGAAAAAGCTGATATTCATCACATATAAAAGTTGCATCTATTTTAATGGGGTTTTGACAGTGTGTCATTGCTATTAATAAGTCTATAAAGAAAAAAGGGGGAAATGCATAACTTGACTTCATGGAACCAGGTGAAAAAGCTCTAAAAGTTTGCATTTCATCCTCCAAATGGAGTAGGTAAGAACCTGAGATCCATATGCTGATGTTTGTAACATTTCCTGCTGGTTTTCTGCTGATTTTTGTAACATTCAGAAATTATTTATAGAGGACACTGAGAACTTATAGCCTACTCCGTTAAAATATTTTCATATATATTCTTTGTCTTAGCTGTAGGTGGAAATAGAGCTTTCCTCTAAATTATCCATTATGATTCATAACACTGGAGGGGGGGGGAGTATTTCAAAAATGATTCTCTACCAGCTTTTTCTAACTGTAGCATATTGATGCCCTTCTATTGCTCTCTTGGGGTTTGTAAGCACGTGCCAGAAATAAACAGCTGACCTCAAGAAGGGAATTCTCCCCTGTGCACCTACTTGGGTTATAGGTTTATGGATGTAACAAGCTGTGGAAATCAATCTTCTGTAATCTCTGCCGTTTATGCTTTACTTAGAGGGCTGCCTTCACATCTATAAATAATCCATTTGTGGTTCTGCTTGAAGATAAAAGGGGTTGGCATGCAAAAAGGCTTTGCCATGTTCTCCAGTTATTTATCCAGAAACGAATGTGCAAAGACCAGAATAATTCGAGTTCACCTTATCGACTCAGCTGTTCCTCCCTACAAAATCCTGTTAAAGTGGAGTGTGCTTTCAAGACAGGCCTTACAGTAGAGGTAAGACTCGAAATTTATATAGGCTGTGGAAATCCAGTAGAAGAAACCTGTCTAACTCTGTGTGGTAAGCAAGTGAACAGAGACAGCACAAAGGCAAAATAACAACCTGTATGCACATCTGTATGAGTGCGTACTATGTACTCTCTGTAGCGTACAATGCTCAAAAGGAGAAGCAAGGCTCTGTGTGGAAAATATTACACTTGTTTAGCTTTTATTTTGTATCCTTCCCTTAAGGAGTTACAGCTGTTTTTTTGCCTTCCTTCCCGTTGCCTGCTTCAAAATCCAGTAACTTAAAACTTTAAACTCTTTTTTTTTTTAGCTCTGATCCATTTCCAAAACTGCCTGTGTTCTGGTTTTTGGCTCATACATATTTATAACCATCTCCAACTTATTAATCTTTTAAAATCATTCCCATTGTTCTCCCTGACCATTCTTTAGCCTGTACAGTCACCGCTTCTGCCCCCTCCCCCCACAAACACTTATGTCCACTTTAACAAAACAATGAAAGTTAATAAAGTGTGCCAGAGATAGTAAAGGTCTTAACCTCTGCTGCTTTCTCCATTTCTGCTCTGCTGTCCAGGGAGATCAGGAGTCTTTCATAGGCTGCTCCTCAAGAGACTGGGGGCAGTCAGAGGGAGACAGTGCTAAGACTCAGATCTCCCTCATTGTTCCTATCTGCTAGTGTGGGGAGTGCAGAGAGTGCCTCTCAAGACTGCCCCCCCATGCCCCCAGCCCATATTGATGTGCACTACATTTATAGGTCATTCCCCAAGAAATGCTGGATGAGTGGCTCTTCCCCCCTGTGGTGGGGAGGCAGGAAGTAGAAGGCTGTAGGCCTTGAACCCCACTGTGTCTTCTCTATGGGGTGGTGGGAGGCCGAGGGCTTCAGTAGCTGGGACCCCTGCTGCTAATTGAATTGCACCCTTAATAAATCGACATACTGTCTTGTACCACATTCATTGCTCCATGAATGCTAGGATTTTATGGATATGGAATTTGCCATTTGACCCAGTAGACTCATTATTTTTATCCTGAGGCAATGCTCTCCGCTTGCCTTTCTTTAATTTTATAATTCATTAACATTTCTAAATACAACAACTATATCAAAATACCAGATTCATCATAATACACAAAGTAATTAGAGAGGGTTAGGATAAAGGGAAGGGAGAGGGAAAGGACATATCTATGTTCAGGGTCTACACCAATCATAGACTTCTGAAAAGTCAGCCCACATTGCTTTGAATTTTTTGGGCATTTCCTTTCTGTGGAACGCCAGTCATTTGTTAGGTGGGAGGTCAGCCATGTCACTAAGCCAGGCATCATTATTTGGTGGGGACCGACTTTTCCATTTTTGCAGGATTATTTTTTTAGTGACCAAAGCTGCACATTGGACCCACACTGCCTTGTTATCTGTCTGCTTGCCTTTCTTGACTTCCCTCATAAGCTATTACGTTCAACCTAAAGTTAGTATATTCTGACTTTTGGTCACTTATAGGGTAGCCTGAAATGTTACATTAATATAATCCAAGAAACTGTTAGATATCACTGACAAAGGGTCTGGGTTTGCATTTAAAATAACTCCTGGAAGTTACAGTGTTTGAAGCTTTAAGAAGTGTGGTGTTTGCAGCTGGCCACTGCACCTTTTAGGTCTGGAATATTCAGAGTTCTAATGACTTGTCAGTGGCAGTGTAGCTGAGTTAGTGACCGAACCCAAGAAGGCAATGATGCTGGATGTCACTTTTAAATAACGACCCACTCACTGTACTAGCTTGATTTATTTTTGTTATGTTGTTTTTCCGGTTGTTGCTTTCAACCCAATTAATGTCGTTAATTACAAAGGCATGCTTGTGGAGAATTTTGAGAGACATAACAAAAAAATTGGTTGGGATGAGGATGAGATCATTTAGAATTCAGGTGATCAGTGTAGTTGCAAGGAAGGAAGAGGTCTCTAGTGGGAAAGAAGAAAAAAGAAATTGAAGTGGGCTTTTTTTATGCCAACCACAGCAAAGAGAGTCACAAGGGAAAAGAACTATGCACATCATTAATGTAACCACAAAAGGGCCAAATTATCCAGAGCAATAAACCAGGCATACACTGCACTCTGAGCTCTGTAAAAATGTGTTGAAATACTACAATTGTTCCCATTTTTCTAAGTACTAAAGAAATCTTCATAGAAGGATATAATTGGATTTGTCATCTTCTGCGGTGGTAGCATCAGCGTCGTCCTCCAATACTATTGTGTTTAGTTAGTGCTGTGTGGCAAGTGCCATATTACTGGGGTGGTCTTTCTTTACCAATTGCATTCTTTGTAGTAAGCAGCTTGAACAGTGTCTGAGTTCTGCCTCATTATGAAGCCACTGTAGTGACACTGTAGAAAGCAATTGAAACTTTAACCAGAATGAGTCAGTTTTGGACTCCAATCTCCTCCAATTCTGAGAAAAGAAAACCATTCTCTGTGAATTTTTTTTCTGGGTGGTCTTCTTCCAAAGGGAAATATCCCAGGAAAGTTTGAGAGAAACGGACAATGCATTCCTGTATGATGAGAGGTCTAAAAATTAGCAATCTACCATTTTTGTAAAGTTTCCTAACCTTTTGTAGAGTGTTGTTTTCTTAAAAAATGGTTTGGTTTATTCACTTGTCTTCAGTGGGGGCTTGTTCCCTCCAATATTTTGCGGATGTGTGTATGGCTGATTGTGGAGTGTGTTGCAATCATTGTATACCATGTTAGTGATCAGTTAGGTAGCAAGAAAAAGGCGGCAAACAGTAGTGTCTTCCATAACAAAAATAACTTTTAGGAAGATGAGTTATAACTTGAGGAGGTAAACCACACAGAACAAAGAGACAGGATATTCCTGGAACAATTAAAAACAAAGTATCTCCCAGCCCTTCCATGGGGTCAAGGAGTAAAAGGAAAGATGATTATACAGCCCTTAAGAAATTTTCAGAATTGCAGAAACGGAATTATAAAAAAGCAAGGGACAAATAACTGGGCTCTACCCACCCACAAATGAACAAGTTGGTTGTGAGTTCAGCAAAACGCCTCCACATATGTCCTTGCTAGATCATGTTTCTTTCCTGTTAATTAGAAATGGGTGTACCAGTTTTACTCAAACATCAATTCCCCAAACCTACAGCTGTTTTTTAAAGTACCAAACCTTTCTGAAATGTTGGAATAAGAGGTTTTTACACTTTTGGGATAAAATCCTGGCTCCATAGAAGTCAATGGGAGTTTTGCCATTGACTTCAATGGGGGCAGAATTTCACCCCTGGTTTGCTGCTTCAACCAGAACTGCTAGTACAAGAAATTTCCCAAGGAACTCTGGTTCTTTTGAGATCTGCAGCCCATTTTTGTAGATTAAAGAGGTTCACATACTGGGATAAATTTTAGATAATGAGTACCTAACTTCAAACCCCTTCCGAGGATTACTCATCCAGGCAGTATTACTTTGAGATTATTGTATATTTAGTATAGCTATTGGTTTTAATGGCATACATACCTGGAATAACTGTTTAGGGAATAACTTTATTCTCAAGATCTTATAGTACCCCATAATAAAGTAGAACACAGCTGGAGGAAATCCATACAAACACATCCTGTTTTGCTGCTGACTTTACAAGGGGAGACATATGGAACTTAGTGTTCCTAAAAGAACGTGTTGGAATGAAAATGGAAATACAGAAGGGGGGAATCCAGACAGTTAGTTTCCATATTACATTATGGAATTAGAAAAATACTGATACCAGTAGGAGCTGTAAAAATGCATCAGATCCTTGGACAGAGATCATAAATCATGGACTTTTCAAGGTTATTAACAAATTCTGTGCACATCAGTAGACCTGTTTTTAAAATACCTATGTCAGCTAATGTTTGTGCAATGTTTAAAAAAGATATTCTTCCTTCCCAAATTGTTTCTATGCATCAAGCTTACTTAATTCCATTCTTAAACTTATAGCCTCCCCCCAATTCTCTTCTGTGATGGATTTAAATGTATTGACATATGAAGTATTCTTTAAAATCAGAATAGAATATTGAAAAAGGTAAAAACTTCCTTTGTATACAATGATATTGTGATGCTAGCCAAAAATATCAATGTTCAGGCTGATCTTGTACTTTGTGTTGACAGAGAAATTCTAAAAAGTGTGAGGCACAGAGGGAAAATAAGTATTATGGTTGATTATCTTGGTATTTACTGGTGTGCATCTTTAAATGAACAAAGTTAATTTTAAGGGTGTTCAGTGACCAATTGTAAAGGAAGGATTACAAAAAAATAGTTCTTACTCTAGTGATCTCATTTGGCCAGATTCTGTCACCATTATGTTGGGAAGCAGCTAGTCCCAGTGTGTGGAATCTCTGTGTTCTCTGGCTGGGGCATTCCAGGTGGTGGGACCAGGCCAGGGATGCAGACCCTGGAAGCCTGTCCCAGGGCTTCCAGGCTCCTGGCTCTGCAGCAGGGAGTATAGAGGCCCTGAGGGCTCTGGCTCCAGTTGGAGTTCTCAGGGATTCCAGGTTACTTGTTGCAAGTTCAGGAGCCAATTTCTGGTTTCAAGCTTCTGGGTTCACAGCAGATATTGTGGAACCCCTGGCATGGCTGCCTGCCCCAGAGCTGTGGATTCAGGGAGACTTGGCTTTCCAGTCCTGGGGCAACCCACACGGTGGGGCTTCCCTGGAGCTGTGGATCTTGGAAACCTGGGCTCCCTAGCAGCCTGGCAAGCTGTTAGGTTTCCCATGGAAACCTGTTTTTGTTTAATCAAACCTGAGATGTTTACACAGAACACGTGGGGTTTGACGAATCGGCACTTTTTGATGAAACGATTTCATCAGAAAATCTTTGACTAGCTCTATTATTAATCCCCCCATTTTGCAGAAGGAGAAACTGAGTCAGACAGAGAGAAAGTGATTTTCTCAAAACCATACCGGAAATCCTGCATCAGAGCCAAGAAGATAACTGAGATTGTGATGGGTTGGATCACAGAAACCCCCTTGGGAGCTGCCGCCCGATGTGCAAAGACTACCTCTGCTCCTGTTTTCCCTGCCAGCTCAGGACTCCAGCACCCTGTCTTGCTGGGCCAGACACTCCCGTCTGCTTCAACACAGACCCAGGGTCTGAATCACTTGCCCCGAAGCTGCAAGTTTACCTGAAAACAGCTCACAGAAGTGTGCTTGTCTTTAGCACTCAGATACCCAACTCCCAATGGGGTCTAAACCCAGATAAATCCGTTTTACCCTGCATAAAGCTTATGCAGGGCAAACTCATAAATTGTTCGCTCTCTATAACACTGATAGAGAGATATGCACAGTTGTTTGCTCCCCCAGGTATTAATACATACTCTGAGTAAATTACTAAATAAAAAGTGATTTTATTAAATACAGAAAATAGGATTTGAGTGGTTTCAAGTAGTAACAGACAGAACAAAGTAAGTCATCAAGCAAAATAAAATAAAATGCGCAAATCTATGTCTAATCAAACTAAATACAGATAAGTTCCTCACCAGTTCCAGAATGCTCCCTTTTACAGGCTAATCTTCTTTTAGCCTGGGTCCAGCAATCACTCACACCCCCTGTAGTTACTGTCATTTGTTCCAGTTTCCTTCAAATATCTTGGGGGGGGGGGTGGAGAGGCTCCTTCCTTAGCCAGCTGAAGACCAAAATGGAGGGGTCTCCCACGGGTTTAAATAGACTCTTTCTTGTGGGTGGAGACCCCCCTCCTCCCTCCTATGCAAAGTCCAGCTTCAAGATGGAGTTCTGGAGTCACCTGGGCAAGTCACATGCCCCTGCATGACTCAGTCTTTACAGGCCGAAGCCATTGTCCACATGGCATCTTGCATGTCTCCAGGAAGACTTCTTATGTGGATTGGAGCATTCCAAGATGCATTGTTCCCCGTTTCCTGATCAGGTACTTAACCTGGCGAATTCCTTCCTAAAGAAGCTGACCAAATGCCTCACAAAGCTTACTTAGAAACCAAGCAAGCATACAGCCCATATTCTTAACCTCAAGTAGAAAATGATATATATGTACAAATAGGATGAATAGATATAGTAGACCATAACCTTTACGGAGATATGTTACATGGCACAGGCAGCACAAAACATATTCCAGTTATATCATACATACATTTATAAACACCCCCTCATAAAGCCTTATGGGGTACGCTGTCACAGAGATGTCTTGGGTTCTAGACCTGAGCTTTTAATTACTAGCCCATTTTTCTTCTGGTGTGACTTTGAAGTTAGTCAGTCAGCACAAAGATAACAATTACTGGGGAAAATGCCATTTAAAGGTTAAGATCGGAAGGTAAACCTAATGCTTAGGCTGGAGTAGAGTAAAGAGGTGACTCGCCCAGTGAAGGTATGGTGCACGAAGTGTGCTGCTGGCCCATGCAGTACTAAGCTTGGTTAATTAAATTTACTGAAGAAAAACTATGCAGTAAGGTTGAGTGAGCTTTCCAAAATTATGCGAATCCAAACATGTGACTTACATTCTACGGGGAAAATTCTCATGCTAAGTTTCAATAGTCATGTCTGGCACAGGAACTGAAGGAATTCTCCTCAGAATTTCACAGAGCTATTGAGTTTCCACTCATGTTGTCATTCAGACAACATTTCTAGTAGTGGATCCTCCTGCCGTGGGCCTGTGCAAACAGAAACCCTGTAGAACTGAATTCTACAGTATGCATGGTTGCAAACAGCAATATTTTCCCATTTCCCTTCCCACCACAGTTGCATTATACCAGTTCTCCAATATTCAGGACTATTTGCAGACATAGGAATGGGGGCAGATTTGCCCTTGAGAGATGCTTTGAACCAAATAGTCAGGTCCTGTATCCAGGATGGAGGCTTATAAGGCTGCAGATGTTCCTGAACATTGAGAATTAAAGCCCTCTCCAACACAGCCCTGGCTATCTACTGGCTGGAAAGAGGGAAGATGTTAGCGCACAAACATTACAATGTCATCCCCGTTTTCTCTCTTCACACCTTTACAGCACTGGCGCTACCAGCTGAGGCCCAGATTTTCAGAAGTTCTCAGAGCCCAGCAACTCCCACTCAGAACAATGTTCCATTACGTTCAGGGTCAGCAGATGCAGGTTTTGGCTACAAGGTGCTTATGTCATTGTCCTCCCACCTTCTCTGAAGGAAATGCTCTTCATGGAAGCAAATGGGAGAGACCTTTCCACTCTCCTTCTCCTTCAGGACCCCCTCTCCTGGATCAGCTTTGAGCTCCTTATGCTTTCTTCTATGGGGTATTTTATGTTGTCCTGCTATTTAGAACCCAGGGCCTGATTCTCAGCTGGGGTGCACAGGTGTCACTACATAGCAGTCAGTGGATCTATGCTGATTTAGACCACCTAAGAATGTGTCCTGTAGTGTCTGCACACTCAGACTGAGCCACAGAGAGAGGAATTATATTCTCACTTTTACATGCTCACTTGCTTTTTTTGTGGCTCAGTAAAGACAGACCTGAAATCCACCCAGTTGGGCCTTCCAGGTCCAGGCTAGGATATGAGATTGTCCTGATAGCTGGGGAAAATGGCATGGGTTTGCAGCCTCCTTTCAGTTTGGAAGGTATCAAACTAGAGAAGTGCAGATGGAAAAAATTCTGGATGATGTTTAGCTGTTGTTCTGTCTGTCTGAGTAATTGAGGAGGAATCTATCATTTGCCCTGTTTTGACGTAGTCAAAAAATTAGATTAGTCAGTTAAGCGAGAATGTTTTTTCACCAGTTTTATATGAGGACATGGGGGCAATTTCTTCTTCCAGACCCTCTTCCCCATCAAACAGTTCAATCTCTGACCACTGCTAACTCCACAATCCTAAATTAAAATCAGGACTGCACAACAAATCAGGCCCACATCTTCTCATCAAACCAGACCTCCGTTCCTTTTGTAGTGTGTTTTGCAGCTCTCAAAAGCCAGTTCTGGTGATTGAATACTTATGCAGAAGATCTAAATGTAAACATCTGTGTGCCTAAGTAGTGCATGCAACCCCCTCCTCCCCCCTAAAAAAACCCAACTTTTGTGGGTGAAAAGTAAAATTGAATGAGCAATTTCAAATAAAACAACTGGGAAATACTCCAGTCGGCACGGACTTTAGTACTATTTGTGGTAACACTTTTGGTTTAAATGCTTGTCTAGTTTTATAACTAATAAATGTTATTGGTTTAAAAACATGACAATGTATTTATGTTTTAGAATATATTAAACCAGCAGAGATTTTGGATTCTGCAAAGCATCTCGTTTTTAGTATCTGCAGATATACCAGACTGTAATACATGTTAACTCCTAAGTAAAATTTTGATAGAAATTTACCATGATAATGCTGAAATAACCTTAGCTTCAGCGAAGCACATGTGCTAGTTTAATTAATTGTGCTTCTGTATATTTGAATCCTAACACAGCTCATCTTTTATGTTTTAAATGTATCCATGTGTTTAATCAAAACAGCAATTTTGATAAGTTCCTAAGTGTCAAGATTTTAAAAAATGGTTAGATTTTAAGGATTTTTGAAACTGCATTAAAATAATATAAATTGCTTCAGGGTAACATAGTTTGCTCCAATTTTCTATGATTCTAGTGCACAACTTTTCTGTATCTAAAGCTGATTTTAATATTTTTCATTAAATCTAGTATATTCTTTCTTCCCCAAAACCCTGCCTCTTCATTATAACCATTTCCATCAATGACAAGATCAGAGAGCACTTTTAATCTTAAATGGGATAGAAGGCTAGAAATTAGTACTTAAAGGGTGAAACCATTAGTATTTCTGAGTGCTTCTCTGTATTCATCACTGCTCTGATACAGATCAGTATTAATAAAGGGAGCAGCCAGACATAATCCATCTGCTGGATATTCCTTTTCTTTCTCTGACTGACTGCCTCATCTCTTTCTCTGCTCTGGTCTCCAGACAGGAAATCCAGACGTGGCCATTCATCAATGCTGCTATAATCTGTCTGATTTTATTAGCTTTTGAATTTTATCACCAAAACGAAAAGAGAAGGGGAAAAAGTCCCTAAAAAACAAAACCTCCAGCAGTCTGACTCTTCCTTACCTATGCATTCTCTTCAGCATAGCAGGCTGGTACAAGTCAAAATTAAAAAGTGAAAAGCTGTTTGGCAAGTTTCCAAGATTTGGTGGTTTGTCTCCCCCCCACCGAGAGATCTTGGTGTGGTTTTATTTAATTTCTTCTGTACTAAAATGAATGTGAGACACTGCATTGCCAGCATTTCTTGCTGCTTGATGATATATTTTTCATTTTAAATATGAAATGTATATTTTATATTTCGTTTTGGCTTGAGATCCATCACAGTTTGTTCCTTGTTTTTGGGAGCAGAGCTGAACGGCAGCTTCTGAAGTCAGAGTTGTTTTGGTTGTCTGCTGTTATACTGGATGCCTTGCAAGTGATACCAGTTGAAATAGGAGATGAAGCTGACGTGGAGGAGTGCCAATGTTGGAGGACACCTGACAGAGTAATGGAGTGAAGCACTGGAGCAGTCTGTGGCCAAACTATCCCCTCCCTGACTGCTGGCAGAAGGCCGCAAAACTAGTGGGCACCCAGTAAGAAGTCACTGAAGGGAGTCAGCTGTTGTGGTGGCATCTCACTTCTCTTTCCCCCTCTGCCCAGATTCTGGAAATCCACCTGGGGATGGGTTAGGCTGTGAGTGAGAGGGGTGAGGGTGCATTAACCTCATCTGAGAAACAAAGAAGGAATCAACAGGAATGTTAGTGCAGATTGAGCTGTGGAATGTGCATTTAGGTGGGTGGAATGTGGTTTCAGGAGAAACATTATCTGAAGAACTTTAGTCGTCAGTTCCAACAACCTGGGGATTTCAGTGTATCTGCTGAAAATCCTGCTTATTTGGTAGAGGGACAAGCTTCACCTGTCAATGGAAGAGTCAAGTGGAAACCCCATAGGAAGAATATCAGGGAATTTCCTGTTCCCTGTTGGATTTTTTTTCACATAGACAAATGATCTGGGCCCTGCTTAAAAGACACTCAACACATCTTTGGGTGGAACATGAGTGTGTGGGTCACTGCTGATTGTGCTGAAAACTGCTAAAGGAAGATGGGAAAGCAAGGGAGTTGCCTTTAGAATAATTTGTTCCACATGGCTCTGAAAGATGAGACTGAGACCAGTGGATTCTTCTGTTTTGTCTCCTCAAAAAAGAAAAAAAAGAAAAAGTGTGGCAGTAGCCATTGCAGCATGAGGCGGGATGATCCTCCGGCTACTAAGAAGATACTCCAAAGTGTTCACGATAATGAAGATAGCACTTAGCACATCTGTAGCAATTTACCTGTTTGAGGCCTGTTAGTTAACCCTTAGAAAATCCCCATGAAATAAATCATTACTATCATCCCCATTTCACAGATGGGGACACTGAGAAGACAGGGGGCCCGGTTCATCCTCTCTGGCATAAGGAGGTACAATCTGAAACTCCTTACATGAGTCTAGCCCCTTACACCCTGGGCAGGACCGGCTCCAGGCACCAACTAAGGAAGCAGGTGCTTGGGGTGGCCAATACAAATGGGCGGCAGTCCAGCCACTCTTGGGGCTGCACGTCCGGTCTTCGGTGGGAATTTGGCAGCGGGTCCCTCAGTCCCTCCCTTCCTCTTTGAGCTGCCACCAAAGTTCCGCCGAAGAGGAAGAGAGGGAGTGAAGGACCCGCCGCCTAAGAATGGAGCAATGCGATTGAGCTGCTGCCGAAATGCCGCCGATCCGCTTTTTTTCCCCGCTGCATGGGGCGGCAGAAAACCTGGAGCTGGCCCTGACCCTGGGATATTCACCCCTTTAAAGAAGGGCAGGCAGTACTTTCACCATCACCCTCCCATGGTTGCTCTGCTAGGGGACAACAGCTTTGTTTCACCAGGGATTCATAGAAGCTGTGCATGAAGAGAGAATGGGAGGAGTCCCTGGTCTTGCCCCCCCAGGCCTGTGCTGCCCAAAGTGGGAGATGTGTTGCCTGCCTGTGGATGGTGCTGCAATCTTCTCCTGTGGCATTTAAACCACCAGTGGCCCTCTGCAAAGGTATCTGCACCAGTGTAGATTGTAGGGAAACTTGGCCTAGGGACACTGCGACTTTTCTAAAGCCACAGAGTGAATCAGTGGTAGAGGAAGGATTAGTATTGTGGAATTCCTGGCTTGTGACCTAGTGTTCAGTCCATTACGTTTCTCTTGACAAATCATGAGTGTGAAAAATGTGTTACTTAATATGTATTATTTTATAAAACTCAGCCTTTTAGAGTGTGCACATATTAGGTACACCTTCATGTTCAAAGTAAGTCAGTGACTTTAGTGGAATCTGTGTGGCTAGGTTCTGTGCAAACCTCTGAAAACGTAGTAAAGGGAAGTACCTCAAGCTGTTACCTAAGGATTAACACATGCCACTTGGGCTCTAATGTCTCTACCTATAACTTAGACTGCAAGCAATCCAGTGTCTTCATATCTGTAGAGCACATCACACTGCTTTGGGACAGGAACTCAAACCAACAACCATGCCCATGCCCATCGTTGAATGTGAGTGAACTCTTCAAACTATACAGTTTGAAAGAAGTTTGTTGTTACAAGTCATTTTACTTTTTGATAGGTATTTTGACTTCTACACCATAAAAACAATTGTGTTACTGAAAAAGCCATTCTAATTATAAAATAAATTGCTGAGCTGGGAATAGAGTACAGGTTTCCTGAGTCCCAGTTGAGTGCCAATATTTGTAAAATTGAGAACAGTAGAGAGAAGTTGACAAGACATTTGTGGTTGTCAACAAGATAGGGTGTTTTATAGCAAGTGCCTGGAAAACTCAGGGAGAGCTCTTGGTTAATCAAAATATCTTTCTAGAACAGCGGTTCTCAACCCACGCCCCGCATGTGGCCCAATTAGCACACAGCTGCGGCCCAGCTCAGCTGTGCGCTAAAGGCTGTGGGCTCCAGGTTCCTAGCTGCCCTGCCGCATGGTGGGCTCTGGGGGTCCAGGCTGTGGGCTGCCACTGGCTACAGGCTGCTGGCTCCAGGCTGCTGGCTCCAGGCTCGGTGCGGCAGGATCCGGGCTGCAGGAAGCCGGATACTGCTGGATCTGCACGGCGGGCTCTGGGCTGCCAGTGGGCAGAGGGCTGCGGGCTGCCAATGGGCGGTGGGCTCCAGGCTGCCGGCTGCTGCCCGGCCCCGCACAGTGGGCTCGGGCTCCAGGCTGCCACACGGCTTCGCACGGCGGGGGTCCAGGGTCCTGTCTGCTGGCTGCTGCCCAGCATCAAACAACAGGTTATGGGGTCCTGACTGCTGCCTGGTCCCGCGACACAGGGTCCGGAGTTGTGGTGGGGTCCAGGGTCAGGGTCCTGGCTGTCCCCTGGCCCCGCGCACTGCAGAGTTCGGGGTCGGGGTTCCTGCCCCCTACCCTACGCCCGGCTCTCTGCTCCTTGCCCCACTCTGTGGAGGGGTCTCTGGGTGGAGGGCACTGGGCACAGTGGTTTGTGGAGGGGGTTAGTTGCGGGGCACTGTGGTTCTCAACCTGCAGCAGTAACTCAAATTTGAAATTGCAGAACTACTAACTGTGATATATAATGTATTGCTTAAATCAGTCTCGGTACCAGATGATTGGCAGATAGCTAATGTAATGCCAATTTAAAAAAAAAAGCTTCAGAGGCAATCCTGTAATTACAGGCTGGTAAGCTTAACGTCAGTACCAGACAAATTGATGGGAACTCTAGTGAAGAACAGAATGATCAGAAACGTAGATGAAAATGGTGTGTTGGGGAAGAGTCAACAAGGCTTTTGTAAGGGGAAATTGTGCCTCACTAGTCTATTAAAATTCTTTGAGAGTGTAAACAAACACGTGGACAAGGGTGATCCACTGTAGTTGGACTTTCAAAAAGCCTATGACAAGGTCCTTCATCAAAGGCTCTTAAGGAAAGTAGACAGTCATTGGATAAGGGGGAAGGTCATCACATGTATCAGGTAAAACTTTGTGGGCCGCACAATGATAAATAGGTTGAGAAACACTGCTCTAGAACACTGGTGCTCAGTCTGTGGTGTGATGTGTTTACTAGTAACTTTTGGCTTTCCCAACTTCAAAGGAAGAAGGAAGGGTTGGGAGACAGAGCACTAAGGAAAAGAATGATGGGAGGAAGAAGAAAGGGCTGCATGTTGGGATTGAATAGATTTCTTCCAGATCCAGTGGCTCAGGGAGCTGCTGTGACCTCAGTGTTGAGCTTCACATTGCCACGTGGAGCAACTTGCCCAGACTCTTCAAATGCTGTGACATTTTTGCTTAGCACAGGCACTTTCAGAAAGGTAAGATAGTAGCAACATATAGAAAGTGGAGTGAAACTTCTCAAAATTACTGACTAATCGGGCACTCAAGTTTATAACATGATAGCTGGAGCTTCTGCTGTCACTCATGCATACAAAAATTACACATATATAAATATATACTAACCCAGATTCTCTGAAATAAAAGGGAAAAATGTTTTGTCTCCTTAAGCCAATTATCAGTCAGCTCTAAGCATGTGCTGAAACTTGCAGTAAACTCTTTTCCCTATCATTTGATGAAGTTGAAAAATATCTGCAGAAAAACGTTGTGCAGGGAAAGTAAATGCACCAGCAGGGTAGGCTGGCAAAAGATTGATTCTTTGTACTGTTGGAATAGGAGGTTTTTCATGTAATAAATCAATGTTGCTTGAATTCATGAGAACAAGCATCCAGATGACTTGATAAGAGGACTCAAATGATCCTTCCATACAAATGAGTAGACTGTATGGGGCTATTATATATGGAAATAAACAGAACAGTGGATTGTCCAGCTTTGCTTGGATTCTAAGACAGCTTGGATTCTAAGACTGGAATTTAATTCAAGTGCTACATAGTCACTATGGATAATCCGTCCATCAGGTTATTGTATTGTAGGACTTCAGTGTTACACCTTCTGTAGGGATTACATTAAATTACATCAAAGTAGGGAGATGAACAGTAATGTTGTTTCAGATTACAGGTCTGAGCCAGGAATTCCTGTGTTAACTGCACAACAGGACCAGATGGTATTCACCCAAGAGTTCTAAAGTCACTCAAATTTGAAATTGCAGAACTACTAACTGTGATATATAATGTATTGCTTAAATCAGTCTCGGTACCAGATGATTGGCAGATAGCTAATGTAATGCTGATTTAAAACAAAAATAGCTCCAGAGGTGATCCTGGCAATTACAGCTGGTAAGCCTAACATCAGTACCAGGCAGATTGGTTGGAACTGTTGTGAAGAACAGAATTATCAGGCACATAGATGAAAATGGTTTGCTGGGGAAGAGTCAACAAGGCTTTTGGAAGGGGAAATTGTGCCTCACTAATCTATTAAAATTCCTTGAGGGTGTAAACAAGGGTGATCCAGTGTAGTTGGACTTTCAGAAAGCCTTTGACAAGGTCCCTCATCAAAGGCTCTTAAGCAAAGTAGATAGTCATCAGGGCTTAAGAGAGAAGGTCTTCACATGTATCAGTAACTGGTTAAAAGACAGGAAATAAAGGGTAGGAATAAATGGTCAGTTTTCACAGTGGAGAGAGGTAAACAGCAGGGTCTCCCCAGGATCTGTAGTGGGATGAGTGCTGTTCAAAATATTCATAAATGATCTGGAAAAAGGGGTAAACAGTGAGGGGGCAAAGTTTGCAGACGATACAAAATTACTCAAGATAGTTAAGTCCAAAGTTGACTGCAATGAGTTACAAAGGGATTTCACAAAATTGGGTGACTGGGCAACAAAATGGCAGAAATTCAGTGTTGATAAATGCAAAGTAATTCACATTAGAAAATATAACACCACCTATACATATAAATCCTGGTATGCCCACACCTTGAATATTACGTGCAGTTCTGGTCACCCCATTTCAAAAAAAGATATAGTAGAATTGGAAAAGGTACAGAGAAGGACAACAAAAATGGTTAGGAATAAAGAAAAGATTCCATATAAGGAAAGATTAAAAAGACTGAGACAGTTCAGCTTAGAAACGAGATGACTGGGGAGGGGGGGGGGGGCATGATCCAGATCTATAAAATCATGAATGATATGGAGAATGTTAATAAGGAAGTGTTATTTACCCCTTCACATAACACATAAACCAGGGGTTACCCAATGAAATATATAAGCAGCAAGTTTAAAATATACATAAGGAATTACTTCTTCATACACTGCGCAGGCAACCTGTGGAACTCATTGTCATGGGATGCTGCAAAGGCCAAAAGTATAACTGGGTTAAAAAAAGAATAAGTTCCTGGAGAATAGGTCCATCAGTGGCTATTAGCCAAGACAGTCAGGGACACAACTCCATGCTCTGGGTATCCCTAAACCTGTGACTGCCAGGACAACAGGGGATGGGACCTCTTGACCTCAATTTTTCCTATCTGTAAAATGGAGATATGTATCTACCTCACAGGAATACCAAGAGGTATAATTAGATAATATTTATGATGCACAAAATTAATGTGCTTCATGATGAATATGTTGCCTCTATTGGCTATTATATTGCTGTCCTTCAGAAATGTGTGTGGTAGGATGCAGTTGTTTAGCTCATCCAGCCTGCTTACCAGGCACACTCGAATACAAAGAAAAAAAGGAAAGCTGGGACAAGGGTGACATTTGTAGAAAAATATGATTGTACTAGCTCACTGGAATGATTACTTTCTAGAGAGTTGCATTTCTGCATGAAAAACTTTCATTTTCTCTGCTTCAGAGAAGAGAGCAAGAGGATATATATCATATTTATATATTTTCTGATTGGGATCTTGTCCTGCTGGTGTTAAATTTCTGACCATTACAGTGGGAAAAGTTTTTTTAACATACATTAAGACACAGTAAGCCACCCACACCCATCTTAATTTTCAGATACTAGACAAGGGCACAACCAGTCTGCTAGCAGTCATTGGCTGGAATTGGCTCAGAAAAAAATGGAATTAGGCTTCCTGAAACCAGAGGCCTAGATTCTCCATTATGCGCTCGTCCCTTTGTGCCACTCAAGTTGCGTAAAGGGGCTGGATTCTGGCTGTAACTCACCAGTGGAAAATTCCCTCAGTGGAGGAGAACATCTTCATAGCGATAAGCTGGTGAGGGGGGTGTCTTATGCTGGACACTCCACTTCCAATACTCCAGTCTCAGGGGGTGCTAAGGGATGGAGTGGTTATGGAATCTGGTGGAGCTTCCCTTCACTGCTCTGGTTCTCCCCTGAGGTAAGGTCACTTAGGGGTTTTACCTTAATAATATCAGTTAGAGCAGCCTCTGTGCTGCTCTAACTCATGCTAGTGTTACCAGGGCTTTCAGAACCCCCTGCAGTGGTAACTTAACTCTTTCGCTCCAGGCAGTGTCAAGACTAAATCAGTGGGAGCACAGCAATTCCATCTGATGAAAGATTAATGCAAGTAAATGTGCTCTATCTAAAACTGCAGTTTATTAGATTTAAGCACACACATTCATAACCATTCGGTTTAGAACATACCAGATATTTACCTAACATCTGGAATGAAATTGAGTAATCAACATCGAGTCAGTGCTGGCCAAATGCCTCCCTGCCAGGGAGTAAAGGTGTCAGAAAACAAGTCTCTTAAGATGGCTTCAGAAGACTGCTCTAAAGTACACTGTGTTAGCTAATTTTTTAAAACTAACTCAGGGGTTCTCAAACTGGGGTCAGGACCCCTCAGGGGGTCATGAGTTTATTACATGGAGGGTCGTGAGCTGTCAGCCTCCACCCCAAACCCCGCTTTGCCTCCAGCATTTATAATGGTGTTAAATATATAAAAAAGTGTTTTTAATTTATTGGGGGGGGGGGGGAGGTTGCACTCAGAGGCTTGCTATGTGAAAGGGGTCACCAGTACAAAAGTTTGAGAACCATTGAACTAACTTCTACAAAACACATAGGTCATAGTGACCCCTACTAAATCATCAGTTTTCCTAACTTTCAATAAACTACTTATCAACAAACATTCCTAACAATCTTCATTATAATAATACTTCTATATCAAGGCGCCCAAATCCAAGGTTTCCGTCCACCAAGGTTTTCAGTCTGAGTTGTTGACTTTATTTTCCCCTCCTTCCATTCTGATTAGCAGAAACTGCCAGCTAGTTTTGACCTTGCCTCTAAAAGCCTGCTTTCAAATTAACGCTTAACTATGCGGTGTTCTATTTTATTATTCATGGTGGCTGAGTGCACATAATATGGTTGCAATTATCTTGATCACATTCTGGGGTACACCCCCCCCCCGTCAAATCTGGGGCAAGACTAGGCTTTTCCCCAGCTTTTATGGTCACCTTCTGCCTCTTTTACACTTACACACACAGCCAATCAAAGCCCCAGACATTAGTCTTCAAGCAGTATTGGCTTCCATTGTCTCCATCTATCTCACCCCATAAACGAGCTTAGATGCTTCTTCCATTTAGTCTGAATGCAGGGTGGCTAGCACACCCATCACCTTTAATGAGGTCAGCTTTTCAATGGAGTTTTCTCATAAATGAGTACTTCTCATCACACCCCTTTTATCATGTTGTTTCCTTGGCATCCAATACTGTGAGTTGCTTTTAATTAGTTACCTTCCTTCCCATCTCAGTGTTGCCTGCAGAAGGACTACAACACCCTGAAATATCCCCATCCACTTCCCAAAAGCAACACAAAATCCTGAAAGGAACACAAGGAAATTATTACAGCTCTATCATGTGAGATGCCTTGCTTAAATGGGTATCAGTGTCAGCAATATCTATTCATACTTCAGACATTCACATTAGGTCCGAGCTGAAATTTGGCACACATAAGTGTGTTCTTTATCCCCCTGTGACGGGGTTTCTGCTCCTCACTTGCAGAAAAGGGGTTAAAAGCAGCTCTAGTGAGGCTGTGCTGGAGGCAGCCAAACAGAGAAGGGCTGAAGGGAGCAGCCAATCAGGGCCAAGCAGGCCCATATAAAAAGGGAGCTGCAGGGCAGAGGAGTACAGTTACCTGCTGGGAGTTCAGGGAAGAAGGACTGTGTCTCTGGAGGGTTGAGAGAACTGCCAGAACCCTGGACAGAGCAGTGTTGTGAGCAGGAACTGGGGGAATGGGAGACAGCTTCTGGCTGGCTGCTGGGATTTGCGGGCTGAGGCCCTGAGGCAAAGGCAAAGAGGATGCTTGGGTCATGAGGGAGTGGCCAGAAAACTTACTCCAGTAGCCACTAAGGGAAGTGGCTGAACAGTGGACTGCAGGTTCCCTGGAAGGGGGAGCACAGTGTCTGACATGCTCAGAGGGCTGTGTTGCTGAAGAAGATGCTGTGGTCCTTGGAGAGATGTGGGTCCTAGATCAGGAGTGATGGCAATGAGGTACCACCTGAAGAGGGTGCATTAGCATGCAGAGCTTTTTCCCAAGAAAACAAGCAGGAAGTGCCAGAGTGGTGAGTGAACCCCATTACACCCCTGTAGTGGGGTAGTCACCCGCTCCTGCCTGGAAGGGCTTAAAGCAGCCTGGGAGAGGGCTGTGGCAGAGAAAAGCTGGGCTGATGGGGAAAGCAGCCACAGCTGTAGCGAGTGCAATCAGGGCCCAGCTGGCCCTTATAAGAGGGCAGTGGGCCAGGAGCAAACAGTCTCTCTCCATCTGTAGAGGGAGATAGGCCTGGCTGCAGGGAACTAGAGACAGGGTACCTGAGTGGAGTAGGGCTGGGGAAAGGCAGAGGAGCTGGAAAGCCCCAGGCTGTGGCCTAGCAGAAGGCCAACGGGTACTGGGGGTTGCAGAGGGCAGCCCAGGGGTAGGCAAAGGCAGCAGGTCCAAACCCAACCTTGCCGGTGATGAGTAGGCTGATACTGCCATCTGCTCCAGGGGGCGGGGACTAGATGATGACTGCCAGTAGCCTTATATTGAGGCGAGGTGGGGATAGTGGGTAGGGGGTTCCCTGGGGAGGGGAGACCCTGAAACTGAGGGGTGGATGGCCAGAGTGCAGCACCCCAGATAGTGGGGCACTGGGTTTGGGAGGGATACGGGGGCCAAGCGGCAGTGGGACACCAGCCTGCAGAGGGTGCTCTGGAGGCTGGATGAGCTAATTCCTAGAGACAACCAGCAGGAGGCGCCTCAGGAGTGAGTCCCGCATCGCTACAACCCCCAAATAGAGCTAGTCAAAAATTTTCCCAACAAAGCTTTTTGTTGGAAAATGGGGTCTAATTGAAACTGAAATTTTCTATAGGAAAGCATTGAGCTCAATAAAACTTGATTTTTTTGGTGTTTTGAACCCAAACATTTCATTTCAAATTGACATTTCTGTTTTAAATGTCATTTTAAAGATGAGATATCTGCTTGAAATATTTCAATTTGATCAAAAATTTCAAATTTTTCTATTCTGTCAGAAGTTGATATTTCAACTTTTCATCCCCATTCAGGATGAAAACATGGAAATACCAGTCTCCTGTGGGATTAAAATTGTGTTTTCTGACCAGCTGTAGCCTTACATTTTGAAAATAATTGTCAGTAAATGATTTTACCTCTCTTCCTTTAATATGCACAGAGGTCCATGCTGCCTAACACACTTATAAAACTGCAAAGATTTTATTGTTTCCATTATCATAAATAATGTACTGTACATATGAAAGGAATACTTTTGTTAATTTGCTGTGAACTATAAAAGGATATGTATCTATTCTTAATGAAAATTTATTAAATCTTCTGCATTTTTTGCATACTTGGAAATTGTATCCAGAATTGGCAATGCTTTCTTAGGGTGCATGGTGCTTTAGCTGCCATCTTATACAGACTCTGGGCTCATCTTTATGTCAGTTTCACTTGTGTGATTCCATGTCACTATCTACCTAGACCTTCTTCATGAGTAACAGGGGCATACTGTTGCCAACCCTATATATCCTGATTGGAGCCCTTAGTTAAGAGCCCCACATTTTGTGTAATCTACAGTACATCACATTGAAATTGTATTAACTATAATACATTTTTGTCAGTTTACTGCAATTTTTAGCCTTATTAATATGCAGATGATAGTATAGGAAATGAATTTTGCCTAATGCTTTTTATCCCTGCACTGTAAGACCTGAACACAATGATACTCGTTATTGGAGGCATTTTTTAAATAGACCAAGCCTGGATGAACAAGCTCATATTGACTAACAATATTCACTTCTGCAATTCCTAGCTGTAATAAGAAAACCATGGACAAAAAATTGGACTCTTAGGAGTCCAATTTATGCATAGTTCACTAAGAGAATACAGATTACAAGTGACATTAAGTCATGGCAGTAATTTTTTTTCTCAGTAATTATTACAGTAGTAATCACCTGCATAACACAGTGACATACATGTGGCAATATTTATTGTTTAAAAAGTCAAATCAATGCATGGATCCTTTTAAGAACATAACTTATAACAAAAAGTAGATTAAAATGTTTTTTAGATCTATCCTGAATCAGTTCATTAGGTTATAAATGACTTACACTACCACAAATAGACCTCTGTTTTTTTTTGTTTTTTTTTTAACCCCAGAAAGCATTAACAGCTCTCTTTGGCTATCCCTCAATGAGAAGGTGATGTCTGACAAGGGGGGTTCATTGGTGGGTTTTTAAGTGGCTGAGGAGCCCAATATGTGCCCTGCAGATTTTCCCACAAGTGACAGGTGTAATCTTGGAGGAGACATAGTTGTTGGCTGGACTGTTGTGCCCTTTCTTTCCTTCTTTGTCGCTTCTGTCTCATGAACATGTCTGTTCTCCTCAAAGTGAGCTGTGGCTTGGTCTATGGTATGGCACTACTGTGTTCTGTTCTGCACTGAGTCCTCCCAGTTTGTTGGATTGATGCCTCCCTTTTTAAGTATGTCTTTAAAGAGCTTCTACTGCACTTCGCGAGCCTTTCTTCCCTGACTTAACTAAGAGAGTATTTGCTTCGGGAGGTGAGTGTCAGGCATGCATACAGTGGCCAGACCAGCAGAGCTGGTGTTTCATGACTTGCGCCTCTATACTGCTGATGTTGGTTGCAGAGAGAATGCTGATGTTAGTGCGTCGGTCTTCCCAGCTGATCCTGGGAATCGTCCTGAGGCAGCGTTGTTGTAACCACTCCAGCCACCATAGGTGTCATCTGTAGGTTACCCAGGTCTCACCCATAGAGAAGGATGGGGATGGCAACTGCCTTGTAAACCAAGATCTTGCTGCCTGTTTGCAGATCCCTGTCATTGAATACTCATTTGAGTAGTCTTCCAAAGTATGTGCTGGCACAGCGGATCCTGTATTCAATTTCTGTGTCAATGCTGGTTGTTTGGGAGAGGTGGCTGCCAAAGTATGGAAAATGGTCCACATTTTCCAGCGGATCTCCGCTGATCATGATTTGTGGAGTATGAAGAGCAGTTTGTGCAGGTGAGGGCTGGTAGAGTAACTTGGTTTTCCTGATGTTGAGAGAGAGCGCTCCAGGCTGTGATAGGCATCTGCAAAAAGATTTAGGGTACTTTGCAGGTCTGTATGAGAGAGAATGACAGTCATCTGCATATTGTCAGTGATGCCAGTTCTTGCAATCTTAGATTTTGTTTGGAGATTGAGGAGTTCGCCATCCATACGATACTCTATTCCAATTCCATCAGGAAGGCAGTCAGTGATGAGAATCAGGATCATGGCAAGGTAAATGGAGAAGAGTGTTGGAGCAATGACAGCCCTGCTTGACACTAGTGCAAATGATGAATGGTTCAGTCTCTGAGCCATTGCACAGAATGTTGGCAGTCATCCCATCATGGAGTAGTCTGATCGAAATGAATTTCTGTGGACAGCAAAACCTACATAGCACCTTCCATAGGGCATCCTGAGTGATAGTCAAAGGCCTTGGTTAGATCGATGACTGTCATGAACAGTTCCTAGGGTTGCTCTCTGCACTTCTCCTGAATCTGTTGTGCCATGAAAATCATGTTAGTTGTGCCTTCAGATGGCCCGAAGCCACACTGATTCAGGGAGGTATTCCTTGGCAAGGGGGAGAAAGCAGTTTACTAGGATCCAGGCAAGGATCTTCCCTGTGATGGAGAGGAGGACGATACCTTTGTAGTTCCTGCACAAAGATTTATCCCCTTTCTTGGATATTGTAACAACGTTACAATTGTTGGTATTCTTATAGTCTGGTGGAATTTCGTCAAAGGTCCAGATTTTGTCAAGGATTTGGCAAAGTTTGTGCTGGAGCATTGTTCCACCAGCTTTAAAAACCTCAGCTGGGATGCTGTCTGAGCCTGGTGCCTTGTGGTGTTTTTTGGTTTTTTTTGTCTGGGTGATGGCATGCTGGACTTCCTCAGAAGATGGGGAATCAGCAAGGTGTTCCATTGCTGAGGATTGTGGAATAGACTCAATGGTGTCTTCAGCAACCATGGATTCGTGGTTTAGTAGGCTCTCAAAGTGCTCCTTCCAGTGTTGTTTAATGGCCACATTGTCCTTGAGGAGGGTGGAGCCATCTTGGAAAGGGGTTTGGCCTTTGGAGCATGGCCCATATATAGCTTTTGTTGCTTGAAAGAAGCTTCTTATGTCAGCCTCGTCTATGAAACCCTGCATCTCAGAGGCCTTCTCTTGCCACCACTATTTTTTTATGTCATGTAGCCTCCTTTGGACTTCAGGTGATAAGCCTCACGTTTTCATTGGTTAGAGCAGGGATCGGCAACCTTTGGCACACATCCCGCCAGGGTAAGCATCTTGGCGGGCTGGGCTGGTTTGTTTACCTGCACGTCCACAGGTTCGGCTGATTGCGGCTCCCACTGGCCGTGGTTCAACGTCCCAGGCCAATGGGGGCGGCGGCGGCCAGTGGGAGCCGTGATCGGCCGAACCTGCGGACGCGGCAGGTAAACAAGCTGGCCTGGCCCGCCAGGGTGCTTACCCTGGTGGGCTGCATGCCAAGGGTTGCCGATCCTGGGGTTAGAGGAATCACTTTGCAAGTTACAGAATGCAGTTCTTTTCTGTTGAATTAATGCTAGTTTTCGTCAAACCAGTCCTGGTGCCGATGAGTGGAATATCTTGTAGCTTCAGCACATGCACTGTGAATGGTATTTTTAAGTTGATCCCAGTGCTCTTGAATGTCAATGATGTTATCAGGCAAGTTAGAGTTTTTCAGATGGGTGTTGCTGGAACATCTCGCAGCTGGCTTGATCCTGAAGTGCTTTGACATTGTACCATATTTAACAGCATAACTTGTCTAACTCTCCAATATTTTATCACATTAATCTCTAAGTCATCTAAACGTTGATGCACTGATCATAAAAGTTCATGTTTTAAAATGAGTATGCTCAGTTCTGTTGTTCAATATGGTGTTTGGGGATTTTTCTGTAATAAGGTGTCCATATAAAACCAGTTCTTCCTTCACTAGTATTATTTGATCTGTATCCAGAATTAAAATTAAGAAGTTTAGTCATGATCTGCCTTCATGCCATTTTTATATGGTACATGGGGCTTTATAGACAAACAAAAGCTTGGGGTGAGTTCCTAGTCTCATTGAAGTCAATGGTGAAATTCTCATTAACTTCCATGGGGCCTGGATTTTACTCCTGGCTTCTGCCCAAAGGAGCTTAGAATCTAAGCACCTGAATTTGCAGGGTACTGAGTGCTTCAGCTCTCACTGATAGCAATGGGAGTGGGCAGCACCATGTACCTAGCAGAATCAGTTCCTAAGTCTCCAAACCTGCTCCCATTGATTTCAATGATGTCAATGCAAATTTTGTCTTCGGTGGTGGAGGTTCATGTCTGAAGTCATACCAATAATCCGCAGATAGTGGGGTAGGTTGCTAGTGAAGACAACAGAAAACAAGGGGGGCGGAGGGAGATCTATAATTCTTGTGTTACTTCTTCCACAATCTAATTACATGGGAGAGAAGAAGTGGGTTATATCTGGGTAAAACTAGCAGAGAAAAGTAAATTAGGAGAGGTGAGATTTAAGGAGGAATTTGAAGACCAATAAGGGTGATAGCTTGAATAAAAGGAGAGGCTACTGCAGGGGTGGGGAGTCTCAAGTGGGAGTAAAGAGCACTGCAGTACATGGTCTTCCATGCCACCAACCTGAAGTGTTGGAAACATGAAATGGAGAATGTACCAACTGAAGTGAGACGGTAGGTCTGTCTCCATCCCTACTAATCAATGGCCTCACTGCTACAACAGCAAGTAGTGTCAACTGTGGTACAGTCACCTGCCACTAGCAACTGGACTGAGACAACTCATTTCACACAGGCCACTTAACAGCTGTAGTATTGTTCTATGGTCACTTGCGTGGAACGTGGGCTGGAGATGAGCCAGTGACCTAGACATATGCAGGCTTTATATTCCATTAAAAATCCCCTAAGCTATTACGTCCTGCTAAGGAAATTACTTTTGAAAATATATCCAATACTTCCAGTAGCTAGCACTAAAAGGCACAGCCCCATTCTAGCAGAGTCTGCATGCTCCTGCTGGAAATTTCCAGTAGAAAACGGTGTCTTCCCAGAATTAATTTACAAGACCAGGGAGATCTACGGAAATGCTCTGTACTCTTCAAGCGATGGCCATTCTATCATACAATAATGTAATACCCAAATCCCAGTTTCATCTTCCTTAATTTAAAGGCAAGACACCGGTGCATCTGAGTATGTATATGTATATGGTATCCATTTAGCTGCTATTTGTCTGATAGCAACTGAACCAAAATTTTAACCCACGTGGGGGTTTGGGAAATGTGCAACATGTGTGCTTTTTATGGATCTCCTGAAAATCCATTTCTGCATGCATAGTGGTCACCTCTCTATTATAAACTAAAAAGGTCAGGATCAGATAAGGACACTAAGGGCATAGCATGTTCCAATACATAGGGGGCAGGGATAGCTCAGTGGTTTAAGCATTGGCCTGCTTAAACCCAGGGTTGTGAGTTCAATCCTTGAGGGGGCCACTTAGGGATCTGGGGCAAAAATCAGTACTTGGTTCTGCTAGTGAAGGCAGGGGGCTGGACTCAATGACCTTTCAAGGTCCCTTCCAGTTCTAGGAGAAAGGATATCTCTATTAATATATGAAATATGCATAACCTGACATATTTAAAATGTCTCTATTCTTTCAGAATAAGGGTCCAAAGTTAAGCATGATAAATATTGATTTTTTTTCTTGTCCGATGAACCAGGTGCCTTGTTGATACTTGAATTATGACTACCATTTGTCAGTAGTAGAGGTGACATTTGGTTTTGTTTTGGTGTTCAAGATTTCTTATTAAGGGCTAGCTTATTGAGCCACGGGATGTTACTGTTGTCCCAGGGATATACAACCAAATACATTCCCCTGCCCCAGGATTTAACTAGCTTGGTCCATATGAACAAAAGTTCATAAACGTAAGTTTAGGGTATATGTCTCATTGCTATTGTAGTGACTTGACTTTTTCCCCCCTTAATATAAAAAATGCACTGTTGATAGCACCTAGTTTTGCATGATCTACACTTCCATTTTATAATTGTCAATCGACTTTAATTTAGCTATAGTATAAGCTTTCTTCAGAAGTGAATGGTTTTATAAATTCACAACACTGCAACATGATTCATGTCACTGAATTACTGAAATGTGCGCAATGAATTTGAGAGCAAACATTAAAAGGATCATTGCTTGCTACCAGTTATTAGCTCAGTGGTCAGTGTCCTAACAAGTCCTTGTGTGTGTATATAATTATGCCACAGAAATATAATGAACATAGAGAATTTGGCCATCTTATGGAAATTTTTCCTAACATTCTGTTCATGATGCTGTGATGAATTGAATTGTCCGTGTGTTCCACTGAGCTTAGTTATAATACCACTCTCATGCTTTGTCCTGCTGAACTAGACAAGCAAAGAACCATTGTGGTTCTGGGGAGACATTTTGCAATCTGAACTCTGTATGCTGACATCAAGTGATCTGGCAACCATTTACCAGACTTCCACGGTGGAGTAATGACACACTACTATAAGTTTTCTTATAAATATGATTTTTTTGTTTAGCTTAACATTATAGTTCTCTTCCAAGAATATTTGGTAATGGTCAACCCATGTGTCCATGCTTCATGACTTAAGGCTTTCTGACCTGTGTGTTCTGGGACTTAATGAGTGTGAGGAAGCAGGAACAAGGTGTGGTAACAGAATCAAGGCAGGGGAATTAGGAACTTAGCTCAGGGGTCTGGTCAGCAGCAGGCCTAATAACTAGTTGCTCAGACAAGGGGTGGGACAGGACTAGGACACTTTACACCTGATAGTGTCCAATCAGCAGTCTGACTCAGAGGGTGTAACCTCTGGTGGTGGGGAATTAGCTGCAGTTCCTTCATCTGATCCTACAGCACAATGGTGCAGAGAGTAAGGTTCTCACTCAGCAACCCCGTGAGCCTGGATTTGAGCTCCATGGGGCCTGACACCACCATGCCTCCCAAGGAGATCCTTGGGCACTACAGGGCTGTGTAAGACTGTACTTTTGCAGGGGCATGCACATGATGAGCTGGCTCCCAAGAATGTTCTTTTGGCCCATAACCCTCCCAAGTGATCAAATAGTACAGAGTCCCTGTCGGCATTTGGGTGCCCAGGATGTCATGAACAATGTACTCCTTTTGGTCTTGAATTGAACTGGGGATGGAGGCGGTGCATGCCAGCTGGGGAACAAATTGTCAAGGAAAGGCTTCAGGAGGGAGACATGGAATACTGGATGGATCTTCTAGGATTGAGGGAGCTGTAATTCAAACACCATAGGATTGATCTGCTGAGTAATGGGGAAAGGGCCTGCATATTGATGGTCTAATCCAGGGGTGGCCAAACTTACTGACCCTCTGAGCTGCATACAACAATCTTCAGAAGTTTGAGAGCCTGGTGTGCCTGCTGGGGCTTAGGGCTAGAGCCTGGTGGGGCATGCCTTCCAGGGCTCCTGCCCTGCAGCAGGGTTGTGGGGTTAGGGAATTCTGCCTCATGGGAGGTGCCTGCCTGTGTCTTGGGGCTGAAGCTTCAGCAGGCACCTCCAGCAGGGCAGAAGCCCCAAGCCCTGGCAGGCCCTTCCTGTAGGGCAGAAACCATGATATCCCCCCTTCCTGTTGGGTAGAAGCCCCTAGCCCTGCCACCCTGGAGGGGTGAGTGTGGGAGGCTCTGCAAGCCACACTTTAACTGTAAAAGAGCCACATGCTGCTCGTGAGCTGTATTTTGGCCACCCGTGATCTAATCTGGGCACAGATCAGCCAGTCTTTAGGTGTTTTGTGGACAGCTACACTTTTTGGTCTACATCTAAAGGCAGGGCTTCTTTGAGGTGTCAGTATGTCGTTTGTAGGCTGCCTTGTCCACTTCTCCCTTAGGTTGGCTTGAGCTTCATGAATGGCCTGTACTAGATCAGAGGCAGTGGGACCTGTTGTGGATGTGGGAACAAAGAGGTAGAAATGTGGACAGCAAACCATAATTGGAGTAGAAGTGGCTGGATTGAGTTGAGACACATTCTGCATTGTTATAAGTCAGGGGTTGGCAACCTCTGGCATGCGGCTCGCCAGGGTAAGCACCCTGGCGGGCCGGGCCAATTTATTTACCTGCTGACGCAGCAGGTTCGGCCGATCGTGGCCCCCACTGGCCGCGGTTCGCCGTCCCAGGCCAATGGGGCGGCGGGAAGCAGCACGGGTGAAGGATGTGCTGGCCACAGCTTCCCGCCGCCCCTATTGGCCTGGGACAGTGAACCCCGGCCAGTGGGGGCCACGATCGGCCAAACCTGCTGCGTCAGCAGGTAAATAAACTGGCCCGGCATGCCAGGGTGCTTACCCTGGCAAGCCGTGTGCCAGAGGTTGCTGACCCCTGTTATCAGTTAATTCAGCAAGTGGTAATAGTGCAGTCCACTACTTTGACAGTGGTTCAGGAAGCAGCACAGGTATTGTTTGAGTGCCTGGTAGACCAGTTCTGATTGGCCATCCATCTAGGGAGTGATGGGCAGTTGATGCATGGGGCTGGACATTGAGGACATTCCAGAACCTGAGCCCAGAAGCTGGGTTGAAGAGTTCCCTGAGAGGGGTGAAAATTTCTCATGTTGGGATGTTTGGATATCTAGCTGGACTTTTGTTACCATGGAAGGGGTCTGGACTAGATGAGACTTAGTTGGAGGGCTAAGTCATGGACTGAAACAGACCATCCCCCACCATGGGGCCAAAGAGATGATCAGCATGGGGGTGCTAGAGGCAAAAACCTATGTAATACCATGATCTGATACCAGGGGGTTGCTGTGGCAGTGAATGCAACTACTAAGAGCCCATCTCCAGGATAAATCCAGACACCTGGAGTTCTAAGATCCAAATCTGGATTTAGTGTTTCAAAACCACCTCTACCTTGGACCTCTTGATTATTTGTTTAGTATTGCTTTAACTTATAAAATGTGTCTTATATAAATTCATCCATTTAGACATTTCTCTGCTCCTCCCCTCCATTGCTGTAGACTCCAAGTGTCACACAAATATTTAAAAATTGAAATATTTTTTTTCTTTCTCTCCCTTCCTTACCAGCATATTGGGGGGAAAAGAGTTGGATTAGTTTATATGTCTGATTGTATTGTTTGAGTGGGTTTGTTCAGTGTGCATGTGGAAAAAGTACTGAGGGAAAGTTAGGCAAAAAAAAATGAATTTTGTGGTCATTCTTATGTTATATGGAAGTGAATTCTATAGTCTATGAAATTTCTGTCTCCTGCACTGTGGATATTTTCTGTTTTTTCTTGGTTTACTTGCTTAGAAAACCATTAAACACTGAGCAGTAGTTTTTTGAGTCCTCTAGAGATATCAGTGGTTTCTTCACTTCTGTTTTGAAAAATTAAATCAGAAAACACTATTAGTTCTGTGGAAAATCTGAATTTTTAGAATTTTGCGTCTTGAATCAGTATGTAAAATCAAACTCAAATGTTCATAGAACAAATGTTCTGTTTTGGAAATCCCAAAATGTGATGCTTCAAAAATGAAATCTGCTCCCCAGGATTCCTGGCTGCTTGCCTGGCAGGCTGCTGCAGAGCTGGGAATACTGGAAGTTGCAGACTTAAATTGATAGTTCTTGTCAGTTCCACTGCTGTCTACTACTGAATAGCTCCAGACCCTCATTTTATTTGCCTTTGGGTTTCTGAACCTGTAGGGTGTCCTCAGTTCACATTTTCAGGCTTTTCTCTTTAACCATGAAGGCTAGAAACTTGCTTTAAGAACAAAATGAAAAGAAAGCTGAGATTGTGCCATAATCAATTTGCCTGCAGGAACTGGAGCTTTAAGAAAAACATACTTTGAGATAAAGTCACGAGGCTTGGCAAAATGGATTCTAGAATGGGTGGTAGATTCCCTTGATGGTCAGGGAACAGTGCCACAGGCAGTTGTTCTGTTTGCTGTCATTCTGCAGTGAAGAGGGTGTTCTATTCCTATAGTCAGTTTATTTTTATTAGTTGCCTATGACACCATACCAGATGCAGGTGATATTCTCTGCAAAATAAGAATTTTTTTTGCAATGGGAAGTACAGTATTGTACAGTTGAGAGGAGGCAGTCTGGGTTTTGGAAGTGACTTGAGGCCAAAAAAAATTCTGTTTGTCCTACTGGCAAAAACAAGAGAGGCTCTCTGATGCCTTCACAGCATGTGAAAAATTGTAGAAATTCATAATGTCTAACAGACCAAGGTTTTTGTAATCAGCACTTAAGAAAGAAACTGATCTTCATGGTTCTTAGACAGAATCTTTGTAGATAGTGGGAGGTTGCTTCAAGGCTCAAGTGTCTATGGAGTAGTGCGGCAGTGGTGGCAGTGATTCACTGATTTTTATGGCTTGAGTAGAGTTTTGGAGGTTGGCAGACTCCATCTGTTTTTGGAGATTGGACTATGGTGGTGAATTATTTCCACCTATGTTTGTTATATTTATGTTGAATCAAAGGCTCCATTCCAATGTATGACTTATGTGAGGTGGCTCTGGAAGGATGCTACCTGTGACAAACAAGATGGAGAATTTGGACAGGAAGTCTTACGGTATGGGATTCCATGTGGTTGTTGAAGTTAATAAGACCTCTTGGGAGACTTCAACACATCAGGGAGCTGTCAGCTCCTCTGGAGGGAATTCGTTGTTCTCCGGGGGGGTCAATATGGTACCTGATATCTGGTTTAGTCTTGGTTCTGGACTCACAGTGGACACACTTACAGGATTTTTATTCCCTAGAGGATTTCTTGCATTTGAGTCTGTATGGGAGCACTGTGGCTACTCCATCTCCAGAATTGTCCTTTCTGGGTCTGGATATGTGGCGAACAGAGTATCCTGGGGGACAAGGTGAGGCAACACTGGGCCTGAAGTGACCGTGTCTGCATTGCAGACACAGTCAACTTATCCATTCTCAAGCTATGGATGGTGAAGAGCTTATTGACCCCAGATGTAGCACTGATCGGAATGAAGTGATGGCCCTTGTGTAATGTGTGTGGGTTTTTTTGGGTCCATGTGAGGCAGTTGTTTGCTTACTGCACTAGATTGGGTGTAGCTTCTAGTGACAAAGGTATCTTGACATATGTTGAATACTTTATTTTAAAAAAAGTGCTACACAAATTATAAATGGATATCCCAATAAATAAAATAGGCCCCCACCATCTTTAGGCTCATCTCTTTCAGATTTTTACTTTCTCCATGCCCTGAAGCACAACAAACTCAAGCTCTAAAGTGTGAAGCCATAGTAAGAGTTGAGGGTCCCTGATTAGAGAACACACTGGAAGCACACCCAGACTGGAAAAATTCTTGGACAAAATGTCCTTAAATAAGTACATGCACAATCTATGTGCAGGCCTCAAAGCACTTCTCTGTATTTGCTAGCAACACTTCTCTCCTATCCAGATACCGCTTCATCCCACAGACTATGATCCAGCTTCTATCTTGGTCGGGCACTAAAAAACACCACATTGTCTGAATTCAATCAAAAAGGGGAGTCGTAAGTTGCCGGTCATATGTATCTTGATAGCATCATGACCCAGCCATCTGACTAGATTGGGGTGGCCAACCTGTGGCTCTGGAGCCACATGCAGCTCTTCAGAAGTTAATATGTGGCTCCTTGTATAGGCACGGACTCCAGGGCTGGAGCTACAGGTGCCAACTTTCCAATGTGCTGAGTGGTGCTCGCTGCTCAACCCCTGGCTCTGCCACAGTCTCTTCCCCCACTCAACCCCTTCCTGCTGCCTCCCCTGAGCCTGCTGTGCCCTCGCTCTTCCCCCCCAAGCCTCCTGCATGCCACGAAACAGTTGATTGGGGGCTGTGGGAAGGGAGTGGGAGGTGCTGATCAGTGGGGCTGCCAGTGGGTGGGAGGCACTGGGAGCAAGGGGGGGGGAAAGAGGGGCTAATGGGGGGCTGCTGATATATTACTGTGGCTCTTTGGCAATGTACATTGTTAAATTCTGGCTCCTTCTCAGGCTCAGGTTGGCCACCCCTGGACTAGATCTTCAGACAACTCACTGTTCTCTATATCTAAAATGTGTGTGAAGAAGAACAGAACCTTTAGATCCCTACAAAATCTTTATGGACAATGGTTTCAAAGGCTGCTACTAAATAAATGTATAAGAACCAGCATGGATAGCAGACTGTAATGCTGATCTAGATCTGTAATGCTGATGATCACACTGTGTGCAGTGAGTCAGTACTGAGGTGCCAGAAGGCACCAGACCATTGAAAGTGTTGCTTTTGGGAAATAAGAAAAGCAAAATCCTGTAGACACTGAGTATCTGATGGCATTTTACTCTTACAAGAATTAGCTTCAGTGTCCCAGCTAAATTTCAACTTTGCTAAATAAAATCCTCTTATCTAATTTCTCTGAACTTTTAAGTGGGTACAATATATTTTCAGATTGGTAGCCGTGTTAGTCTGTATCCGCAAAAAAAACAAGGAGTCCTTGTAGCACCTTAGACTAACAAATTTATTTGGGCATAAGCTTTCATGGACTATAAGTGGGTTATAGCCCACAAAAGCTTATGCCCAGATAAATTTGTTAGTCTCTAAGGTGCCACATGGTCTCCTCGTTGTTTTTACAATACCCTTTGCCACTTTCAGTCTTGTAAACAGTTTGTAGTATGCCTGTGCACTGTTTCATACAGCTGCCAGGCTGTAGACTGGTATTTCAGTGGTGAGTGAAATGGATGTGAGTGCATGTGTGTTTCTTTACCCCTAAAATGTATCCTACTCTGATTGGTTTACATAAAATATACGTGCAATCTCTGAAAGACACACTTGCTAAATAAATGATCTTCTCCTTTTGATAGTTTTCAATTGGAGAAAATAGCTTTAATATTTGGTACCTGGGTTTTCCAGCTATTAGTGTAACGTTGAGGGGTTGTAATCTTGTGGAAAATACAGCCACTGTAGGCAGACATTATGTTGAATGAATGTTTTTTGGATAATCCCCTGTGAATAGATGTGGTATGTTTGGGGCTGCTTATGGATCTGTTATGTTAATTGGCAAGAATGAAGTAGAGTTCTCTAGGAATAAATGAGAGCTGTCAAACAGTATCTAAAATGACAGTCATTTCCTGGTTGGTATAGATGATGGTTGTCCCTGAGATTTTTGTACAAGAGATACTAAGTTTTCCTACTATTTTATCTTTAAATGTCCTCATTTTTATGTTCAGTGTTTAGTTTCCTGAGGGACATACACTATTAACCCTTTGACTGGTCACAACAGCATATGCTCTGGAGGCACTGTGGTAAGATGCTGAATAAAACAGTAATGTGTTTGGACAGCCGTCAGTAGTCTGAATAATAATACAGTTGGCAACTTAAAATCCTACATGAACTAGGTGACAACTGGTGAGAGCAGAACTTTTCCCATGTACTTGCTGCCCTGTTTTGGGGGGGAAAACTGCCAGGAGACTGCCTAGTGGGCTTCTAAGATGCAGGAGACTCATAGAGCTGGGAATGACTCTACAACAGAAAATTGGAGTTTTCCTATGGAAAACTTTAATTTTGTGGAGTTTCCCATTGGAAAATCATTCAGACAGAAAATTGACAACCAGCTCTAGGAGGGAGAGTGGAGCTGGTTAGAAATTTTCCAAAGGGGAGTGTGTGTGTGGTTTGTTTGTTTTTGTTTTTGGAAAATGCTGGTTTGTTGAAATCTAAATGTTCCTTGTGAACATATTGATTTAAGTGGGCTTCCGATGGAAGCCAGCAGGTTCTTGCCCACACAATCTCCACTCTAGCAGCCTGGGCTCCCAGGCTGTTCAGCAGCCTGTCTGGCAGGGAGCATGGGAGCCAGGGCTCCCGTGTTCCTAAACACCCAACCTCCCCACATACTTGGCAGCATTCCAGACAGGCAGCTGATGACCAGGAGCCTAGACACCTGGAGAACATTTTTTCATTTCAGAAACACCAAAATGTTCCCATTGTATTCTGTCCAGTCCTAGAGCTGGCCAAGAAGTGAGGTTCTATTTCTTCCCACTAGAACCATGCTTGGGATAAATCTGTTCCTACCATTTATTTCCTGTTCCTATTCATAGCTGGAAGGCCATCCCTCTAGTATTAGGAGATTGGGAAATCTGTGACAGTAGGACTGGACTCTAGTCATCTGGTACAGAAGCTGATTTAAATGATAGGTTACCTACCACACTTCCACCTTCTTCCCTTCTGAACCCAACTAGCAAAGGTGGTCCAAAGAACTGTTGCCAAAAGCTTAGTCAGACTTAGTAACAATTGCAAGCTTAGTCTGCCCTGTTTACCTCCTGAATGTCAGATTAACTCTAAACCACCTATCTTTTCTTTAAGCACTCTTAGTGTTGAATTCAAAACATACCTTTTTTAGCAGTTCAGAAATATCTGGATTGTTATGTGTTGGAGGGAAGTTCCAGGATACCATAAAAATGGAAGTTCTGATTTCACACCAGTGTAAATGGGGAATAACTACTTTAAACTCAGGGTTCCACCAGTATAAAACTGGAGTGAGAGCAGAATCAGGCTCACATTAATGTCTGTGATCAGAAGTGTTGAATTTTATAAGAAGCATTGTTCTTGAGAGGTCCACTCCAGCTTGCATGATCAGCATTTTCTGATACACTGCATATCCAGTGGGGGAGCCAACTGGGGGGCAGAGAATGCAGTTACCCCTCTGCACTCTTTAGGTGGTATATATGGAACCTTTTCAAGCATGTTTTTCAGTTTAAAAATGGCCACCAATGATTCATCATCTTCCCTGGTTCCCCTTAGTTATAAAAGATGGCTGTGCTATTGTGCATATCTATATTTATGGCTGCTTATCCTAACCAAACTTGAACACTAACCCAAATCTCAATTCTGAATTTTTGGGGTTCATCCATCCCCCTTTCCATAGGGAGACCAACTAAACTAAAGGTTTTAAAATGTTTAAAATGGCTTTTGTGTTTTGCACATGCAGTTTGCCCTACCATTTTTCAGATCAAGGAAGCAAGAGTAGCAACAAGAGCTTGAAAAATACAAAGGCAACCTGATCATACTATAAACAGATCAGTTAGACTCTATTGTATAGTTTTAACTTTTCGTTGTGACATGTGCAATGTGACCTCAATTTAGCTTTAAGCTCTTTCTCAAGTGATTATGGGAGTTTTATTGGGGGGGGGGAGGGAGGGGCAGAAACTGTTCTTATATAACTTCCAGACAAATATTACTTCATTCAAATTTTTTTTTACTCTTAACTTATAATTAAAACCCTTTTTGGGTTTCTAACTATTTTAGTCTTTGAATTTTGTGGTGATTATTATTAATATGATTAGATTTGGACTGAATTAAATTTGGAAACGTATGTTTTATTTTACAATAATGTGCACTCAATGCGGTTTGGGGATGTGAGTATAGCAGATCTGATTATATGCCTTTGTTCCTTTTGGGAGACAATATGCTATTTTAATATTTGACTTGGCACCTTGTTTGCCTGAGTGCTTTCATGTGATGCTCAAGCAAAATCTGTACTATCCTGCGTAAATTGCAACAAGTTGAAAAGATAACACTATTTCAGGGCTGTACTATAATATAGCTGATACTCTGGAGTGAGACCATGAAAATGAAATGCCATTAACCCAAAAAATGTTCAGTTACATAAAATTGTCTTTAAAAAAAAAAAAAAACATAATTTTGGCTATTACACCTGTATGCTCATACATCTCTACCAGTGTTTGAATGTATGCATAGGGGTGTGTGTCTATATAATCTCATAAAATGTTAAAACTGGACTTAAATTGAGAGTATATATCAGTACTTTAAGGTTAGAAGTATTACATGGATGTTGTAATTACCCTGCAAAACAAGCATCAGAAATGCAGGAAATTCAGAGTTAAGGTGAAACTTAAAAGAAAACCAAACATGTTAAGATGTAGAAATATATTTAAGACACCAAACAACCTTAACTCTACCCATCATAACACCATGCAATAAACATACATTTATGATTATTATGTAATGTTTGTAATTTTACAATAAATGAAATTTTAAGATTATTTTTTCTTTTTGGTGTCACTACAGGGTGAACAGAATTGTTGAGGAGACTGTAGGTAATTTTGGCTGGATCAGGCCCTTTGCTTGTCCAATGATTATCCTGACGGCCTTGAAACTTGATATACTGTGGATGTGAGAATGAATGGTTACTCATGCCCTTGAAAATATATGCCCATATTTGATTAGTGCATTTCTAGATATACCTACAGTGCAATTGGATCGCTTAATATCTTAAAACCATTGAATAATCTATTTGGAACTACATCTACTAGTACTATATAAGTATATTAATGCACTCCTGGAAGATGGAATTTCAAAATGATTTTAACAGGTTCTGCTGGTTTTTAGGTAGGGATAATTTGAGCTGGGGATTGGACTAGATGACCTCTTGAGGTCTCTTCCAACCCTAATATTCTATTATTCTAATTGACAAGATTTCTAGGTCTATACTCATAATCCATATATCAAACTTCTCTTTTAAAGAAGACTTTAACTACTTGCTATCTTGCACTGTATCTGTATATTGGAAATGAAGAGCTTGATTTTTGAGTTGAGCCTCAACCAGTCCTCTTGGTCCCTGATTCTGCACATACATTAAGCATGCGAGTTAGTACTGCTAAAGTTAATGGGGGGCCTGCTTTTGCCAGTGCAGTTTTGCACCCACACAAATGTGTAGCACACAGACATCTTCCTAATTGTGCACAGAAATAAGCTAGTTAGATATCTAAGAGCTACCAACTGCACTGCCAATTATTTGCTGGTGCAAAACTGAGCCCATACAATTAGAGGTCATAACTGAAAATTAGGTCCCTAAGTCCTTCCATACAGGAAGAAGGCTCAATCATTATAAAGACTTTTAAAGGGGCAATCAGAATTAAAAGCTAGTAAGAGATGCTACATTTATTTGGCAATGGATTCTATCTGACTGCAAAAGGACCATTTAAAAAGTTGAAGCTGCAGGATTTCCCATAAAGGATGGGACATGGTAGACATTGATATGGCAAAACATTGAAGGGAAAGGGGTGTGTGTGTGTGTGTGTGGGGGGGGGGGAGGTTTGTAGATGGCTGTCTGGCCAAGTTCCTGCCTGAATGAGTATTTTAATGCTTCTGAGATTATGATGTAATATGTGTAAAGACACCTAAATCCTTTGAATAAGTATCTTTTTACTATTTAAATTGAAATTTTATTCAAGTCACTGTTCCATGCAATAATTTGTATCATTTCAGGCAGGTGTGTTGTCTGACCATTGTTACAAGGACTCTGATCTGGGTACACCTGTGCAGCTGCTTAATTTCATACCTCAGTAAAAGTCTCAAGGCACGTAAGACTTGAAAAAACAGTGAGAACTTAGCCTATGGAGATTTTTTTTCACCCTGGAGATTTCCCCCATATCTATGGTTTGCATTGTCTGAAACTCAGAATAAGTTTTACATATTTACATCTGCAGATTATGCTTTAAATAAATCAACCTGCATACTGTACATGGGCTTTTTTTCATTGTTTTGTAGAGCTGAATTTGAGGAAAGACATTCCTGTAGTTAGGGTACTAGACTGAGACCTAAGCAATCTAGGTACTAATCGTGGCTGTGTCTGATTTCTTATTGAATTGTGACTGTGCCTCAGTTTTCAGGGATAATTTCTACCTAAAAGGGCTATTATCAGGCTTCATTCATTCATTCATATTTGTGAAACCCACTGAGATCCTCTAACAAGTCAGCATAGAAGTGCTGATTATTATTATAGCCACTGAATTACAAACGGTGACAGGTTATGTTGCATTATTGCAGTTTTTGTCCGTTCAGTTTCAATGCCGCCTTAAATTACTTCACATAATGTAAATGCAATTGGATTGCTATAAGTGAGTGAAGTGCACAACAAGATGAAATGTGAGATCCAGAACTTTGTATACACTCCATTGTCAATTAAAGGACACAAAGGTTATATTACAAACCATAACCCAGTGTAAAATGTAGTTATCTTCCGCTAAGATAGGTATTGCTGGTAAACTGTTCCAATAGGGTCTCCATTCCTTAAAGTCAAATGTGCAAAGTGAAGGAGGAATGTGAAATAACAAAGTTGCTTGACTTTTTTAGGATTTATGAGAGCAAAAATATTTTCTTAAACAAAGCCCATTTGAATTGGGAAGGCTTTTTTTGATTTAAAAACACATGTACTTTTTAAAGAAATAGAAATTTAACTGACTACTTTGATTGGGTTGCTATAGAAGGAACAGTGATCTGAAATAAGTCTCTCCAATAGAGATTACTTGGTTAATTCCAATTTAGCATTGACTCTTAAAGATTGACTCCAGTACAGCAGGCCCGAACAAAGCCAGCAGCACTAAGAGTTCCAATTAAATGCTAAGGGAAGACCATTTTAGTAACACAGGCTTTTGGGTTGGCATCAGCACAGAGAAATTGTATACTAGATTAAATTTCCACTTCTGCTCACACCAGTCCAACTCCATGTGTGGTAGCAACATTTGGAGCCCTCTGTAGAAGAGTCACCAGATGCTATAGGCATTTGTAGTATTGTTGTCCAACTCGGCTCAGACCAAGTATAATACCTTCAAAAGCTGGCAACCGACCTGCAATAGGGCCTCTCAACATTGGTAGTGCTGGTACACTTGGAGAATAAACCAGGGTGGGGATATTTTAGAAAATGTCCCTGCATAGCCAGCCTCTTAGAATATGATTTTTACTTTTCATTTGCCACCAGTGATTCAGTGCCAGAAGAATTATTATATCAATTTACTAATAGCCGTTGTATCTTCAGTGTAACTTAATATCTGGCTACATTTGCTTAGACAATCAACATACATCTAGGTGAAATTATGGTTAGGGGATTAATGTAAGTCTCCCCTCCCCCACCCAATTTCATGATACAAGTTAATTAAATAGAATGTGTACATTCAGAAGCTCTTAATTTATGGAATGACGATATCAGTGCAAAAATCCAATTGTTTCATATAATGTATGTAAATGGCTGTATATCTGCATTTCTATAATATGAAGAATGTGTATATTAAACTTTGTACATGTCAATATTATGAACATTGTCACTTTTCAGGAATATGTTTTACCAAAAGTAAAATTGCAGTGTCAACCTTTTTCCTGCCCTCCAAGACCTATGAAGGCATTTTTTTTATAGTTTAACAAGCTTTCCTATTAAGTTTTGAAAAATGGATCTAGTTATTGACATACATGAAACATATTCAATTAGTCTTGATTTGGTGTATTTGATTTAAAGGTTTTTGATTATTTGTTCCATGTTCTAACATGACAACTTAGAAATAGAATGAAATTAACCTGTCAGGAAGGATTAATGAACTGATTTTGTTCACCACTGTATGATTTACACGAATTCCACTGCAGCTGACACCTCCACAGAGCCAATATTCATATCTCAAAACTGATTAAAGGTCAAGGTAACCAATTTCTGTAGTTTCAAATTCTAATTAACATTTAACCAATTGAAGAAAAAGTAAACATACAAATGAACATATATAGAGCAGTGAATTACTATAGCTAAGTTAAAAATCCAACTCATACTTTCATACAAGAAACTCAGAACATGTTAATATGCAAGTTATTAGTATATAAATCAAACAAGCATACTGCATATACTTAAATCCTTAACCAATTTGATGCTAAAGCTTATTTTGATTGAAACTTTACATATAGTGTTTTGATTCAGAGTAGCAGCCATGTTAGTCTGTATCCGCAAAAAGAACAGGAGTACTTGTGGCACCTTAGAGACTAACAAATTTATTTGAGCATAAGCTTTCGTGGGCTACAGCCCATTTCATCAGATGCATGTAGTGGAAAATACAGTAGGAAGATTATTTTGTGTGTGTGTGTGTGTGTGTGTATGTGTGTGTATATATGTGTATATATATATATATATATATATATATACACATATATATATACACACACACACACATACACAAAGGCAATTGACAAGGAGATATGAGGAACTGTATTAGGGGGCGGGGAGGAAATAGTTTTAATTTGTGTAATGGCCCATCCACTCCCAGTCTTTATTCAAGCCTAATTTAATGGTGTCCAATTTGCAAATTAATTCCAATTCAGCAGTCTCTCATTGGAGTCTGTTTTTGAAGTTTTTTTGTTGTAATATTGCGACTTTTAGGTCTGTAATCGAGTGGCCAGGGAGACTGAAGTGTTCTCCGACTGGCTTTTGAATGTTATAATTCTTGACATCTGATTTGTGTCCATTTATTCTTTTACGTAGAGACTGTCCGGTTTGGCCAATGTACATGGCAGAGAGGCATTGCTGGCACGTGATGGTATATATCACATTGGTAGATGTGCAGGTGAACGAGCCTCTGATAGTGTGGCTGATGTGATTAGGTCCTATGATGGAGTCCCCTGAATAGATATGTGGACAGAGTTGGCAATGGGCTTTGATGCAAGGATAGGTTCCTGGGTTAGTGTTTTTGTTGTGTGGTTGCTGGTGAGTATTTGCTTCAGGTTTGGGGGCTGTCTGTAAGCAAG
>NW_020664419.1:32402818-32447046 GCF_002925995.2 Terrapene triunguis | reverse complement strand
GGGGGGGGGGGGAGGGTCCATGCACCTGCCCACTCCACCCCAGTGGACAGCCCAAGCAAAAGGCTGTCATTATTTTGAACTTTTGAAGTGGCCTTTCCTTCCCTCTGATCCTCCTCCCAAACCCCACCCGGGCTACCTTGTCAGTTCTCTCCCTATGTTTATAATCAATTAATAAAGAATACATGATTTTTAAATGATAGTGACTTTATTTCCTTTGAAAACAAGCTGTGATCGAAGTGGGGAGGGTGGTTTGCTTACAGGGAATGAGTCAATAAAGGGGGCGGGTTTTCATCAAGGAGAAACAAACAGAACTTTCACACCATAGCCTGGCCAGTCATGAAACTGGTTTTCAAAGCTTCTCTGATGCGCAGCGCTTCCTGGTGTGCTCTTCTAATCGCCCTGGTGTCTGGCTGCGCGTAATCAGCGGCCAGGCAATTTGCCTCAGCCTCCCACCCGCCATAAAGGTCTCCCCCTTACTCTCACAGAGATTGTGGAGCACACAGCAAGCAGAAATAACAATGGGAATATTGGTTTGGCTGAGGTCTGAGCGAGTCAGTAATGTGCGCCAGCGACCCTTTAAATGTCCAAATGCACATTCTACCACCATTCTGCACTTTCTCAGCCTGTAGTTGAACAGCTCCTGACTACTGTCCAGGCTGCCTGTATATGGCTTCATGAGCCATGGCATTAAGGAGTAGACTGGGTCCCCAAGGATAACTATAGGCATTTCAACACCCCCAACAGTTATTTTCTGTTCTGGGAAGTAAATCCCTTGCTGCAGCCGTTTAAACAGATTAGTGTTCCTGAAGACGCGAGCGTCATGAACCCTTCCTGGCCATCCCACGTTGATGTTGGTGAAATGTTCCTTGTGATCCACCAGTGCTTGCAGCACCATTGAAAAGTACCCCTTACGGTTTATGTACTGGCTGCTCTGGTGCTCCGATGCCAAGATAGGAATATGGGTTCCATCTATCGCCCCACCACAGTTGGGAATCCCATTGCAGCAAAGCCATCCACTATGACCTGCACATTTCCCAGAGTCACTACCTTTGGAAGCAGCAGCTCAGTGATTGCTTTGGCTATTTGCATCACAGCAGCCCCCACAGTAGATTTGCCCACTCCAAATTGATTCCCGACTGACCGGTAGCTGTCTGGCGTTGTAAACTTCCACAGGGCTATCGCCACTCGCTTCTCAACTGTGAGGGCTGCTCTCATCTTGGTATTCTGGCGCTTCAGGGCAGGGGAAAGCAAGTCACAAAGTTCCATGAAAGTGCCCTTACGCATGCAAAAGTTTCACAGCCACTGGGAATCATCCCACACCTGCGGTCCCATCAGTCTGTGCTTGTATTCCCAGGCCCAGAATTGGCGTTCCCCGGCTATAACCTGCTCCATTAACAGCATGATCTCCAAAGCGCCGGGGCTCACGGTTTGATAGAATTCTGTGTTCATGTCCTCATCACTCTCTTCGCCGCACTGTCGTAGCCGACTCCTCCTCACCTGGTTTTGCAGGTTCTGGTTCAGCATAAACTGCATGATAATGCGCGAGGAGTTTACGTTCATGACTGCTGCCTTGAGCTGAGTGGGCTCCATGCTTGCCATGGTATGGTGTCTGCACTGTTCACCCAGGAAAAAAGGTGCAAAACCGTTGTCTGCCGTTTCTTTCCTGGAGGGAAGGAGAGGATGTACCCAGAACTACCCGCAACAATGTTTTTGGCCCCATCAGGCATTGGGATCTCAACCCAGAATTCCAATGGGCGGAGGAGACTGAGGGAACTATGGGATAGCTATGGGATAGCTACCCATAGTGCAACGCTCCGGAAATCAATGCTAGCCTCAGTACATGGATGCACACTGCCGAATTAATGTGCTTAGTGTGTATACAATTGGTTGCCAAAAATCGAATTCTGTAAATTCGGAATAATCCCGTAGTGTAGACATACTCGAAGATACTACTGTGAGATTTCTAAAGATAGCTATGGCACTCAACCCAAGGTTTAAGTATCTGAAGTGTCTTCCAAAATTTGAGAGGGATGACATGTGAAGCATGCTTTCAGAAGTCTTAAAAGAGCAACACTCCAATGTGGAAACTTCAGAACCTGAACCACCAAAAAAGAAAATCAACCTTCTGCTGGTGGCATCTGACTCAGAAGATGAAAATAAACATGCGTCAGTCTGCACTGCTTTGGATTGTTATCGAGCAGAACCTGTCATCAGCATGGATGTATGTCCTCTCGAATGGTGGTTGAAGCATGAAGGGACATATGAATCTTTAGCGCATCTGGCACGTAAATAACTTGCGATGCCGGCTACAATAGTGCTATGAGGACGCCTGCCTGTTCTCACTTTCAGGTGACGTTGTAAACAAGAAGCAGGCAGCATTATCTCCTGCAAATGTAAACAAACTTGTTTGTTTGAGTGATTGTCTGAACAAGAAATAGGACTTAATGGACTTGTAGGCTCTAAAGTTTTACATTGCTTTTTATTTTTGAATGCAGGTTTTTTTTTACATAATTCTATATTTTTTGTACATAAATTCAACTTTCATGATGATGAGATTGCACTATAGTACTTGTATGAGGTGAATTGAAAACATCCAAAATATTTAAATAAATGGTATTCTATTATTTTTTAACAGCACGATTAATCACGATTTATTTTTTTAATCACTTAACAGCCCTACTTCTGACACATTAATGGGTGTTTACATGCAAAGAAGTGCTCTGGTAGAATTTTACAAGCCATGATTCTGACCTGCTGGTTTGTTTCAGATACTGAAGCAAGATTCACCACTGTTCCTGCACCTAACGTAAACACTTACACGTAAGAACAGCCATACTGGGTCAGACCAAAAGTCCATTTAGCCCAGTATCCTGACTTCTGACAGTGGCCAGTGCCAGGTGCTTCAGAGGGAATGAACAGAACAGGTAATCATCAAGTGATCCATGCCATCGCCCATTCCCAGCTGCTGGCAAATAAAGGCTAGGGACATGACCATCCCTGCCCATCCTGGCTAACAGCCTGTCAAGGCTGATTCCCCATTCTGGCACTTTGAGTGCAGAAGGTGGGGGCCCGCAAGACTCAAAAAATTAATACTTGCCACTCCAGGCTTGTATTAAACTCCCAAGGTTACAGCTTTTCTCTGACTTTGGATTGGTAGATGCTGCCACCACCCAAGTGCAGAGCCCCTTTGAGAGCCCAGGAAGGTGCACTTGAGAATTCCTTCCTGTGGGGTACCCTCAAGCCCTTTCATCCCCCTCCCGCCCCCCCGGGGAGGAGCTGAGAAACGAAAAGGGGGGGGAAAGAAATAACTAAAAAAAATGTGCACAAGCTTAAAAAAAGAAAATACATCTGGAAACTCAAGCTATTGTTAGATTTTAAAAGAGTAACTACAAGGATTAAACCCCAAGAATAGCTTTTTTGAGGTCCTGCTTAAAGGTTACAAGCAAAACAAAAGCACCTGGGGTTAGCACAGAGGAGTCCACAAGCCATAAAGAGATAAACCTAATTGCGTCTTCCTAGACATTTCCTGATCTACTTGCATATCTGGGGTTTCAAATGAGTAGTTTCTAGGTATGATACCAAGGATTTTTCATACCTGGCCCCAAGCTTCTTACATAGGGTTACCATACGTCCGTTTTTTCCCAGACATGTCCGGCTTTTTGGTACTCAAATCCCCGTCCGGGGGGAATTGCCAAAAAGCCGAACATGTCTGGGAAAATACTCCCTCCTCTCCCCCAGTCCCCTGCTTACCTTGGCTCTGGCAGGCTGCGAGCTGCAGGCAGATTCCCCCGTGGCGGCGGCTGCTGCTGCTCCCCCAAGTCACCTCAGCTTTGTGTAGCTGAAGAGCCGAGCTGCCCCAGTGCTACTGACTTCACGGTTTGCCAGGCAGCCCCCAGATCTCCAGACCCTGACCCCGGCTGGGCGCTTCCCCAGCGCAGCCGGAGCCTGGGAGGGGAAGCGCCCAGCCGGGGGCGCAGGGTCTGGAGGTCTGGGGGCTGCCCGGCAAACCATGAAGCTGGTAGCACTCGGGCAGCTCGGCTCTTCAGCTGCACAGAGCTGAGGTGTCTGGGGGGAGCAGCAGCCGCCGCGGGGGGAATCCGCCTGCAGCTCCCCCCAGATACCTCAGCTCTGTGCAGCTGAAGAGCCGACTCACTTCCTTTTACCTATGCACAGCAGTGAGACTTTTTAACCCTTTATAGGTAAAGCAAGTAGAGAACAGCTACTAAGAGGGATTTTATAGCTAACTGGCTGGCTGGGTGTCCATAAAAGGGAGCTCCCCCCCCCTTCATTTATCACACAGCCATTGATGGACCTATCTTCCATGAACTTTTCCAAGCTGAAAAGTCCAGTTTTATTAATCTCTTCTCATATGGAAACTGTTCCATACCCTTAATCATTCTTGTTGCCCTTTTCTGAACCTTTTCCAATTCCAATATATCTTGTTTGAGATGGGGCGATCACATCTGCTTGCAGTATTCAAGATGTGGGCATACCATGGATTTATGTAGAGGCAATATGTGTAAGATGCTACCACAGCACAATAGTAGTGTTTTACACCAGTGTAGATGTTTACACAAGGTGCACAGCTATACTGCATCATGCTCTCAGGCTATGTCAACACTTGAGATTCTAGTTGTGCTTGAATATGTGTCATCACATGTTCATTAACACAATTGTAAATTAGCATGGATAGGAAAACATCTGTTGATGGGGTTAAATGCTACTAGATAACAGACATCTGTGTCTTAGGGCAAACATTTGTGTAGAACTTATGCTAGACTTGTCATACATTTGCTGAGTGGTGGTTAGTATGTGAAGTGAGGATATATGTGCCATTCAGGTTTTGTAATGTATTTTTAACTAATGGCAAATGCTCCTAGAGCCCACAAGAAGAATTATTTTTATTCTATAAATCTAAATAAATGCCTTTCTCTACCTCTTTTAAAGTTTAGCTAACTCTTTATGGCTTTGAAGAATGAGAATCCTTTTTTTTTTTTTTTTCTTCTCTACCTTTTTGTTCCATGCAATTTCTTGTTAGACTAAAATGCTAAGTCTCAAGCCCCTGCTTCTTACCTGTCTTTTTCTCCCACCAAAAGGAATATAACCATCCCCCCGCCCCCGCTTTTCTTGTGATTCTTTATAGCTGATAGTTTTCTGGCTTAATTTTCCAAAGTTTATTTTTTAAATTCTGTTTCTCACTGAGACAACATTGTACACAAGCTCTCTCCTCTCTAAATTCTAAACATTATTCATTTAACACATGAAAATGGGTTGCAATGAGAAGAATTGCCCTTCGATCTGTGTCTTGCTCCTGCCACCACTCATTTTCACTCCTTAGAAATCAGTTTAAGCGACCAAACTGCTTTTGATTTAAGATCAGTACTTATAGTGATGGTGCAGAAGCAAATGAGGGTATGTGCTTGCAATATCATTTCCTCACAAGAAGCCCTTTATGATAACTCAAGAAGCTTAATGGAAAAGAACCAAGTTTTGCCTATTCTCAGCTGATTAAATCATATTCCACGTATTTAAGCTTGAATGAACCCCCCTTTTTGTCTGAAACAAATCCAGTGATTACATATTTTGATTATTGTCTTCATTCAACATAGCACCAAGTGTGCTTCCAGGATATAGTCTCTCTCAGGCATTTCTGAAAAAAAAGCACCGTATTTGGCTCCAACAAGAATGACACAAATCATTTTGATCATATTTCAGAACGTTTAATCTATTTGTTAGTTATCTTAAATTTCTCTTTAATTTAAAAAATATCATAGTAAAAATGTCAGTTTTTAAATGATACATGTAGGATAAGGATAAAACCACTAGAGGGCACTCCATCATTATGTCACAATTAAGGTGCTTGACTGGAGTGATGATAGGCTGTGTATGTTGTGATGTGGTTCCTCAGAATTGTTGGTTCACTAATGCTTTCACAAACGAACGGCACAATTTTTAAAAAGATTTACGTGTTAAGGAATAATGAAGAATGCAAATTACTCTTTAGTTGTTCTTTGGAGGCTAGAAATGGAAAAACTATCCATGTATAAGGGTGTAAAGTCTCATGGGTAGCATTGATGCTGGAAATAGGGAGAATGAAAGCAAATATAAATATTTCACTCACTTTTTTTAATGCTGCTCCCAACTTCCAACTAACCAGCATGAACAAGTCCAGTTTGGTGCATCCATCTGTTCCACATCCACTCTGTATTATTGACAGTGCCTTGCTGATTCCTTTGAAGATCAGAGACATTTTATTTCTTTACTATATGCAAGTTTAGATCTTTGGCTTTAACCAGATGGTGGCACTGTAGTATTACAACAGCTTTCTCAAGCAATCACTCTTCACTGAAGGGAATGTGAAAAGCTATGACAAGCAGAAACTGCATTTTCATCTGGAGTATTTGGGGCATTTTACACACCGGGGTAGTGTTCTGTTTAGAAATGACAGAGGATGCACAAAGTGGATGATTCTTTTGGCATGTCACATCATACAAAAACTGCGGTATTTTAACTGTAATCAACCATCAGGAAAAGCTATGCAAATGGCCAACCTGATGATGGAGAATAGCGTTGAGATCTGTGATAGAGCATCTCTGCATTCAGTACAGGCATCAATGTAGCCTAAGGTGTTAATGGAGTTCTTTGTCACTTATGGGTGAGTGGTTAGGGAAGAAGGATTGATTGACATTCCCTCTGGCAGACTAAAAGAGTGCTCGCAGCACATATCAGGGAAAAAAATCAAAGCCAAATAAAGAAAATGCTTTTTTGTTGCTGTTGTGGAAATGTGAATGCTTCACATTATGCACTTAAGTCTGTTCAACAAACTTTCAAATATGTAAAAGGACAGGCTCCACAGGAAGGAGAACAGAACTGTGAGCCAGGAACTCCCAAGTACTAAACCTGGCTCTCCTATGAACTGTCTCTGTGACTTTGTGTAAGCCACCATACCTTTCTGCCTCCATTTCCCCACCTCTAAAATGGAAATCATGCTTACCAATCAGCCAAGAGCACTGTAGGGACTAATTAGTTAAATTGCTTTGAAAAGATGCTAAATATTACTCTGTCTGTTCATGGATAAGTGTTATATTGAGCCACTGTTAGCCCTTTGTATTTCTGTCTCTGCTGCTTCCTTGGAACTGTATCCGTGGGTTAGGGTTACTCTTCTAACCCTGATCTGTTCAGAGTGCAGTTAAAACTCAATGTGTGTCCAGGGGTGGGCAAACTATGGCCCGGGGGCCACATCCGGCCCTCCAGACATTTTAATCCAGCCCTCAACTTCCCTCCAGGGAGCGGGGTGAGGGCTTACCCCGCTCCAGCCGGGGAGTGGGGTTGGGGGCTTGCCCTGCTCCGTGCAGCTCCCAGAAGCAGCAGCATGTCCCCCTCCTGCTCCTACGCATAGGGGAATCCAGGGGGCGCCGCATGCTGCCCCACCTCAAGCGCCGCCTCTGCAGCTCTCATTGGCCACACAGAACCGCCTACCTGTGCCTCCACGTAGGAGCCAGAGGGGGGGACATGCTGCTGCTGCTGCTTCTGGGAGCTGCTTGAGGTAAGCACCCCACAGAGCCTGCTCCAACCCCCTGAACCACCCCTGGTCCCCCTCCAAACCCGAGCCCGGAGCACCCTCCTGCACCTCCAACCCCTCACCCTCAGCCCCACCCCAGAGCCTGCACCTCCACTGGAACCCTCCCCGCCCCCCAACCCCCTGCCCCAGCCCAGACCCCCCTCCTGCATCCTGAACTCCTTTTATGGCCCCACCCCAGAGCCCGCATCCCCAGTCAGAGCCCTCACCCCCTCCTGCACCCCAACCCCAATTTTGTGAGCATTCATGGTCCGCCATACCATTTCCATACCCAGATGTGGCCCTCGGGCCAAAAAGTTTGCCCACCCCTGGGCTAGATTGTTACCTCTGCTCATGCTTAGGGGGGCCTTTCATAAAAAGATTCTCAAAGCACTTTCTAAACATTAATTACTCCTCACAAGTTCTGTATGAGCTCAGACTGTATGATTATACCCATTTTATGGATGGATTACATAGCGAGATATAGGGTGTGTCTTTACCGCAGAGTTAACTTGGGTTTGAATTATTCCTCTCCAGTGAGAATGGCCAGACTGAGAAATAACACTGGAGCTACTGAGTCTTCACTGGCGCTTTACTCGCTCATGTATGGCACTAAGACTTCCGGGGGGCATATCCCATGGTTTTTTGTCCTGCAGTAATGTAAGCTGTTCCTTGAATTATTTCCCAGTGAGTTGTGGGAGAACTTTTCCGTCCTTTCTGGGCATGCAGGTGGAATAGTGGGAATGCATGGAGAATTAGTGGCACTTGAGTGTATTTAGGCTACATCCACACTAACCAGTGGTTGTGTTATCAGTTGAAGAGTTGTGCTAACTTGAACTTTAGCCTATACTCTCTGATGACCCAGCCAATATCAGGAGTTTTGTGTTTGGACAGGACTCGAGTTGGAGCAATGTTTATTATAACAATCTGTCTTTGGGTTTGTCTTCACTACTAAAATAACTTAATTTGGCCAGCATCACATAATAACTTATGATGGAGCAGGGAATAGAAAACTAATTCTGGTTTCCTGTTCTAACTACTGTGCAACAGTATTTTCCTCCTTAACTGTCTTAATAAATGGAAAAAAACCTTATTCTTTCCAACACTTTCCCAAAAGTTGGGACTAACATATGGCCTGATCATAATTCCATTGATGTCAATGGGAACATCTTCCCAAAGTCACATTACTTAATACAGTTCTAAACAGAAAACATAGCAGACAAAAAGCCAAACAAGTGGTGAGCTTTCAGGATATAATATAGGTTCAGTAGAATATACGTTGTTATATTTAAAATGTATATTCTAGTGAACCTATATTATATCTGAAGCTGAAAATTCACCACTTGTTTGGCTTTTTGTCTGATATGCTTTCTGTGCAGAACTATATTAAGCAAAGTGTAGGCCCAGGCTGGGACCCAGGTGTTACTTTTTGACTAAAAGCCTCTCCGCCTGAACTTCCTGGCTCATTTTCCTGATTACAAAGACAGCAGGTGTCAAACGCATCAGAACAAGAACAAAGGACATTATCTATCCATACTTAATTAAAGGCATAAATGGCCTGGCTGAACCAGAAGGCCATCCGGGTGATAGTATTTTAATTTATTTTAGCTGTACAGAAAGAAATTTAAGATGATTGCTAGTGCCAGATTGGTTTAGAATACAGATAAATGTTGCCAGATTTGTTGTTTGCTTTTATTTTGATGTCTTAAAAAGGGATTTGAACAGAATTATAACCTCTGAATTTCCTTAAAATGACCTTATTTTGACATTCACTTTGAATGAATACAGCATGTGACATACACTTAAAATATACAACTATTTGAACATAGCTTGATATATATTCAGCGTTATATCATCTTTGCTTTTGTTTAAATGTCATTGAAGGAGCAGGGTTTCACCTCCATCTTCAGTGGTTACATTACTGGATACTTTAGCAGTTAAAATTTTCTACTGCACAAATACTATCTATTCATCAAGTAAAAATGCTGCTTATATATCCTATAGTTCACCCTAATGCTATATGTTCTGCATGAATTCTGTTGTCCTTTCTAGTTTTGTAAAGATTTCTAGTATAAAGGATTAGGAAAAGAGATGTAATTCCCACTTAGAACAGGCAGTTGGGTATGTTCCAATGAAAATGGCTGTCATGTACAAGTGGCTTAACCTTATAATAATGACTATAGTAGAACAGTGATTTTCATATCTAGTTTATAAGATTGAAACAAATTGTATTACAATAACCGAATAATTCCTGTACTAGAAACATTCTAAAGCAGATGTAGTATGAATAATTTTGTAGCAGTGCTATTAATATAATCAATTAAAACCACTGTATAAAAAATGTAATTATTGTGTTTTGTATGATCCTTCTGTACATAACTTGGGACCTGTGTCTTACATCAAAAAACCCTATTATAATTTGGAAAAAAGGAAAGAACTTGCCAGATCAGATCCTTAGTCTGTACCTCAGTTTTCCTCCCTTATAAAATGTGGATAATAAATATTAATTTATTTTTCAAAGGTGTTGCAGGAATCAGTTTTTATAAGGTGCTTTGAAAATGAAAATTGCTATATAAATGCTGCTATGTATCCTTTGAATAATTACTTTATCATATTGTAATCTCTATTTTAAGGGCCAGATTCTGGTATTTGTATTTATGATGAGCAGCACCTTAGTCCATGAATCTGGCTGAAAATGTCTAATTGCTTTGTGTATTTTAAGTGCCACCAGTGCGCTCAAAGTTGATTTGAAGTCCATGGAAGGACTCCCATTGACTGGGCATTGGATCAGACCCTGATTCAGCAAAGCACTTAAGTACATGTTTAAAGTTAAATCCCATTAATTTAGGCATATGCTTAAATTGCATTCCTAAATTTAGAACTAAACTTAACCCTGTGATCTGTAAGTGAACATGTGCATCATCACTAAAACTGAAGACTCTGCAAGCCAAATGATGCTTTTGGTGATTCATATGCAAAACTTGTGGTTTTCAGTGGGTTTGCATGGATTTAAGTGGTTGGCCCTGTAATTGAATTTTGTAAACAATTCTGGTGGTGATGCTTAAGAAGGAAAATAATTCAGTTTGCTGTCTAATTGCTGTGCTGGCTCCCAATGGGTAACAGAAATGAACAATAGCACGAGCTAAACTTTTGTCACTGGAGTCAGCAGATGTGACTCTAACTAAACATAGGGAGCAGATCTGCTGATTAGGATGGTGCCATTTTTATTCAGTGATTATTTTTTTTTCAAAGTGGAACTGCACTTTAGGTTTTCATTTTCCTAAGGACTTCAGCAAGTCCACAGCTTATGCCAGAAAATTTTACATTTGGAAAAGCCACAGTTTGCATGGGGAGTAGAGTAAATATGGACAGGAGAGCTTTGCTTTTATAGATGAATGTCTCTGACTCTATGATCACCAGGGCCGGCTCTAGGCACCAGCAAAACAAGCTGGTGCTTGGGGCGGCACATTTTTAGGGGCGGCATTCTGGCGCCGGCCATGCCGCCCCTAAAAATGTGCCCCGGCCGCCCTAGCTCACCTCCGCTGCTGCTGGCGTGTGAAACAGCTGTTTCGCGCGCCGTGGCCGCTCGGGGTCTCCCCCTCCCTCCCAGGCTTGAGAGGGAGGGGGAGACTCCGAGTGGCCATGGCGCGGGCGCTGCTTCTCCTCCTCCTTCTTAGGCTTGAGAGCCTGGGGGGAGGAGGCAGGGCTGGGGATTTGGGGAAGGGGCGGAGTTGAGGCGGGGCGGGGGGGTAATTAAAAAACGGGGGGGGGGCGGCCAAAATTGTTTTTGCTTTGGGTGGCATAAATCCTAGAGCCGGCCCTGATGATCACCACCCCATTAGCCTTTGTACCCTAAAAATTCCATATCTTAAGATCCCTAGGAGGTATGTATCCAGAGTTAATGACACATATTTGAATGGACTTTGCTCTGAAACATCAACAAAAGGAGGTGAGGGAGTGAAATGGGGAAGGAGGATAACTGATTGCCTGATTATGAAATGCTCTTGTAATTCATGCAGTTGTGTAACATTCATTAAATAAAAGCCTTGTACTATACGTACCAAAACATCAATGTAGGATGTCTAAATGAAATGAAGGTTGTTTCTTGCAACATAACTATAAGAAGCAAAACTACATATTCCAATTCCCCTGTTTAGAGTGGAAAAACATTGTGTACAGTTGAGAAGGAGAAAGTGGTTCAGTCAGTTCTCACTTGGAATACATGTAAACCCTGAGTTTTTGGATGGCTGAAGGCAAAACCTGACCATGACGATTTAAAGGAGGTGGGGTGGGAGAAATCACAATCGTAGAGTAAAATGAGTAGTGGAAGTTCATAAAAAAAAAAAAGTTCAGAAAAAAAACACCCACACTAAACAGTGTCAAAATAAAGCTTAACACACTATTTTCCAGCTTGTATACCTATGGTTAGGCAGCTGAAAATGTATTTAACTTAAGCTTCAAGGCCACAATTCACAAAAGCACTTACTAAATCCATACTTATTCAGGAAGCCCCTAAATACAAACTCAACATCAAGCATGCATTTAAGTCCCATTTATTTCAGTTGATTAAAACTGAGCATGTACTTAAGCACTCTCCTGAATATAGATTCCTCTCTGAATTGGGACACACATTTGAAATTTTGTGCCATAGTTAATTTTCTTTATTTAATCTTATGCATAGTCAAGAGAAGATTGAAACATTTAAACATGTTTTCTGGTTATACCATAACCCATTTTAAAATATTACTTATTAACAATTTTCTATTCAGTAGTCCAGTTCATACAAGCTAACATTTTGGCAGATCTCTAGAAAGTCATTCTAGATGTGTAGCTATAAATCACATGACTGACTTTTTCAGTAAGTGATGTGTTTTGAGGTAAAGAAGGTTTTGAACTGTAGCCTTTTGTGTGTGTGTGTGTGTGTGTGTGTATGTTTGTGTTTATATATACACATCCACATAAAACCCTTACCCTGATTTTTATACCTTGTTAACAATAGTTACATCTTGTTAATGACCATTGCGATCATAATGTACTGTACATCAGGGTTGATCAATTTTTTTTTGAAACCCAGGAAAATGTTGATGAAATTTAAATGAAATATTTCCCTATTTTTCAAGCAACTATAGAGATGGTTGATTTTTTTTTAATTTTGATATTTAGCTGAAGTTTCAAAAATGGGGGAAATAGTTTTTTAAATTAAATTGAATTTAGTCCATATGCTATCTGAACTGTAGTCAGACATTTCTGTCTAATGGGGTTGCCGCCTGACTTAACTCTCTGAAGATCATTTACTTCAGAGTTTAATTCACTGTTATCGTCCATGTTTTTTGTTTGCTTTCTTTAATGTTAGGAAAAATAAATTGCAGGGAGATAGGAATTGTGGGAGGGACACTAGAAAGTAAGGAGTTCTTGCCATGTTTAGATGAGCACTCCCAGAATTAAAACTGGTGATAGCTTTTTGTGTGTTGGGGTAGTACGGAATGTTGAGCCATAGCTTGATGACACATATCTGGAATTTTTGGTTCTTCAGTTTTTTAATTATTACCTACACCATTTACAAAGCAACCAAGAAGTTACGTACACTTTATGTTGAGTGCTGCAGTGTAGTGGCCAGAACATTAACAGCATAGCTCTATGTACGGACATGCACAAGGATCTTTGTAAAACATTAGGAAATTTGTGGCTGGTGGGCAGGGGCACGGAGAGATCATTGGAAGGACAGATAATTAATTGCATTTCTATAGCAACAGACTCAACCCAAAGTCATGCTCTGAGTCCTGCTGACCCATCTGATAATGGTAGGAAATATCCCCTTCATTATCAGAAAGAGATGTGCACACACAAAAGAAGTGAAGAGTAATTTATTTATTTAAAGACTTACATGGAACACACATAGTTCCTTTCAATAGTTTTTTGAAAGGAAATGAAAATGAACTCAGAAACGGACCAAACTCCCTGACCAGTGTTCACAGATGAACGTCACTGGAATTGTCTCCTTGCCCTCCCCCCTCCCCCTACAATGAGGGACTGTCTATGGAATATTGTGCAGGGGGATAAATGGGGTGGGGAGTGTCTCCTGCCTGGGTTTGGGGGCTGAACAGAGGCTGGGCTACAGGGACTGGCTCGGGGTTATCGTTCTCCTATAGCATGATTGGGGGGGGAGGGAGCAGTTCTGCTGTGAAGGGTTTTGGGTGCTGGTGGAGGATGCTGTGTGCCATGTGTCCACCATGCTCCTCCCCATAATGGAGTATGGGGGTGAGAGGTTATCCACTGCCTCAGCAGTAGCCTGGCTGGCAGCTGGAGAAGATGTGGGGTGAGGGAGGAAGAGATTGTAGCAGTGCTTGTTCCCAGAGAGGTGCAGTGGCTAGGGCAGCAGGCACATCCCAGGAGTGTTCCACCACCAGTTGTACTAAGTACTGCATGAGTCCCATTCCCTCTGGGCATGCTCCCACTTCCTGTGCTGTCTCTATTTGCAGGAAGCAGTTCATGATTGCCTTCTCCTGCCTAGGAGCCAGATCCTCCCAACACCTAAGGGAATCCTCCCGTGACCTAAGGAAACAAATTGTTCCTGACTTCTTTGGTCAATTCCAATCAGAAGATCCTGTAGGGTCCTTCTGAATCTCCATGCTCTCTGCAGTGCTGCTCCTGCCCCCCAGCAGAATGGGCTCCCTGTCATCACGGGAAGGTCCTGACAAGTCAAAGCCAAGGGTTGCGTTCCTCTGAAGGAAACTAGGAACTAACCCCCCCCCATATATAACATAACTGTGCTGCTGAAGGCCCCATAATATGGATATGTTGTTGCATCTGAGGAATGCAGCTGTTACCATCCCCTTCTTTCTTTCACTTTTGCAGCTCACAAGGAAGGAGCTGAGGCTAACAATGGTAAAATACCTACAATATTTTAACAACAATACTGCAATGTGTACAGTACATCAAAGGGGAGAGTAGGGGTGGGGTTTGGTTCCCTTCATGGGGTACGTTACTAGTTAAATTTTTGTACTTGAAAGGCTGAGCATCATTTGGTGAACATAGCAGTTTTGAAGGTACCGGAAGAAAAGAGTCCTGGCAAGCCCGAGAGATGCTTCTGCTAATGGTCACCTATCTATCTATTGGAGGGGTTTCGTGAGCTACAAAGCATATTTTCCCTGCCGTTAAACCTGAGGAACTGCACCAAAAATTATGCTTGCAGTGTAATTGGAGGCAATTTGGGAGGAAATTGATTGTATTCTATGCTAGCAGATGGACTTCCCAGGGAAGAGGAACAGAGGACACCCTCCCCCACCCAAAAGCCCATCCAACCCCAAACTTCATCTGCATCTCCAGACAGTCCATCTCTTGTGTCCAGGGAACAGCTTTGAAAAGGACATGTGGATAATCTCTGAATTTCTGATTAACCTCGCAAGCTGCTTGCCTCTCCACAGCAAAGGGACATGGTATTAGGGTTGAGAAAACAACACCAGAAGGACTCCTTCACCCACCCCTGCTTCTCCCAGTACAGGTGAATGTTCCTGCTGACCTAGGCAAAGTCATGGAGGACAGTTTATTCTGACCATACATTGATCAGCACCTGTTTGTGCTACAGAGCCCAGATGGCTGCTCTTGGATTGTGATCACCTGTACTGATCAATAAGTTTCAGCCGAACACTGAGGTGCTCAGAACAGGTCACTACTACCTCTGGCAATGGGGGTTAAGAGACCTTTATACCTTTGGGCAAGGTTCAGGCAGCATTTTGGGAATGGCCCCGGAGGACTGATACCCATGGCCTGATACACACCCCATGACCCTGCCCACACTGCACTGTAGAATGGGTACAGCCATGCCACAGCCATGGTGTCTACATTGAGACAGTTTACCAAGGGTTGTGGTAGATTCTCCATTAGTGACAGTTTTAAAATCAAGGTGGAATGTTTTTCTAAAATATAAGTTCTGGGAATTGCTTTGGGGAAGTTTAATGGCCTGAGTTATACAGGAGGTCAGACTAGATGATCACAATGGTCCATTCTGGTCTTGAAATCTATGAATTATTCACTTCCAATGTAGTTCCACACACACACACACACACACTCTTATATAAAATACTACTTCCCCCCCCCTCACCATTAATACCAGACAGTGTATAGTCTGAAAAGGACTATAAGCACTTTAACTTAAAAATGTTGCCACATATAAGTATTTTAGGCATATATTTATAGGTTACATTGTAAATAATTAAAAACACAAACTGTTACTGTGGCAAATCCTTGAACTGATGAGAATTATTAATTTTTCATAAACTGAAAAATTTCATACTTCCAATGGCATGATCAATAGCAGAAATTAATGCTTACCAGATAATCCTGTATTTTAATTTGCACCTTTATCTGTTTTTAGCAATTTATTTTGATATAGAGAATGAAGTGTATGTTCATTCCTTCATGTGATGTGTATAACAGTATATCCTAATTTTAAATTAAATAACAAAACTATTCAAAAAGAAGGTTAATATTGCAAAGTCAAACACTCCAAAGTTAGGAAATGCCAGAACTAAAGCAATTTTAATTTGGTCCCCTTTTGTGTACGCATTTTGATAGTCTCTAATTACTTGATCACACATATTCCTTAGGACCTGGTGACATCTCTGGCACCCAGAGGCACAGCAACCTCACAGCTTCCAGGAGTAACTGTTACAGGACAAGTCCCTCTTAGTGCCTGCAACTCTGGGCATTTGCAGCAGCAGCATGGAACATTTGGAGCTTTTTGCTGCCAGCCTCCAACAAACCTCTACTGAGCATGTGCAAATGGTGATTTTCAGAGGCTTATAATTCAGACACATCTGGATAGATTTCCAAGGCAATTCACAGAGCTCCCCTCAGTACTACCCCCTGCCAAATTTCAAGCCCCTGTTCCAAAAAGTAGAAGTGCTAGAGCTTCCCTTAAAATGGCTGTAAGAATTTAACATTGGACAACAATAAATAATTTCCTGTAACCCCATTCTTGGCAGTGTCTGGACTGTTCTTGCTAAAACTTTATTTTTTTTTTTTAAGTGCAAGACAGAGACCAGGCATAAGTTGGGTTGTGGGTTGTTGGTTTTTTTTTTTTTTTTACCAAATGGTTACATTTTGACAAAGTTGTAAACAATCAAATATACGGTATTTATAACGAAAAGTCATAGTAACTTTAACTACAGTTATTGTTTCCAGCCCCTATAAGACAAATGTGATCCAAAGATGTATCAGGTGAGTATTTCTAGTAGAAAGAGGGAAGTATTTAATGCCATTGTACAAGGCACTGGTAAGACCTCATCTGGAATACTGTGTACAATTCCGGTCCCCCCTACTGAAGAAGTTGAATTCAAATGAACAGGAGCAGAGAAGGGCTACTAGGGTGATTAGAGGACTGGGGAGCCTATTTTACCAGAGCAGATTAAAAGAGCTTGGTTTATTTAGCCTAGCAAAATGAAGGGGATATCACTGCTCTCTATAAATACATACAGGGAGTAAATACCAGGGAGGGAGAAGAACTACTTAAGCTAAAAAAACAATACTGGCATAAGAACAAATGGGTATAAACTGACCATGAGTAAATTTAGGCTGGAAATTAAAAAAATGGTTTGTAAACATTAGATAAGTGAGATTCTGGAACTGCCTTCTAGTACAGTACAAGTAGTTGGGACAAGAAAGTTAACTGGTTTTAAGATAGATAAGTTTATGAGCTTGAATATATGATGGGGTTGCCTACAATAGCAGGGTACTGGACTGGATGACCCAGGAGGTCCCTGCCAATCCTATGTTCCTATAAAAACATCACAATGTTAATTAGCTTGATATAAAACTGCCAGTCAAATCTGCCAATTGTGCACGAAATGTTTTAAATATTCTATTAAATTATTGAAACAGCCAATATTCAGTGATTTTGTACTTTCACAAATAAATACATGTGCAGAATAGAGACGTATGTTTTAAAATTTGATTCGTCATTTTATTGTGTTCAAGCTGTAGAAAGGCTTCCACTACCCCTTTTCACAAGGAACACATGCAAACTATGAGACTGAATAGGAAAACAGCTTTTCTGTCTAATCAAGTTGATAGCACCAGTGCTATGCCTTTTTATGTGAAGAATCTGGAAAATATAATAAGTGGAGGAAGCAGTAATGTTGTGTTGAGGCATTTTAAGATGCTGGTTTAAGCTGCTGATTACTGTGGATGCTAATTTTGCCATACTGCCAGGATTTTATGTTAATTTTATTGCAAAGGCTAAAGGATTTTTTTTAAATTTAAAACTACTGAACTATAAAATTGAACTATTAGACTTTTCATGGGTTTAAGTGGACAAAGGGAATATTATGTCAAAGGCTTAATTCAGTCACCTTCAAGCCATTGTACCTCTTGAAATTCAAAGCAGTTAGCTGCTATTATCTATTATTTTAGGTCAAAGTTGTCCCCCCACTGTTCCCATTGGTACTCCAAGGCAAACTTTATTCAACACAAAAATATCAGGTCAGAATTTCCAATGAGTCTATTCTGTCCCTTTCTACATGGTATGTTCAGCATGCATAGGCAGCTCCCTAAGGACCAGCCTAATCACACTTAACTAGAAAACTCAGCTCCTGCCTTTGGCACTGTGTGACTTCGTGATTCGATATTTCTTAACAAGCTATAACACTGAATACATCATAGAATAGAATGACCAATTGCCAAACCAGGGCGTTCTCTAGAGCTTATGCTTTCAGTGGAAGGAGTGCTAACCTGAGCTATGATATCTGAGTACTTCATCCTTGTATTGCTCTCACTCTGTGTTCACTTCCCAAATTATGAAGGCAAAATCTACAATTTACAAATTTTTAAGCTATGTCACCACATTCCACACTTGCTACATCTAACCAGCCAGGGATGAGGATGATTATGTAGCAACTGAAGTGGATGATTGACTTGTGCTGAACATTGAAGAGGATGACAGAAATTAAACTTGAATTTTACCTGGAGCTGGATATTGTGCACTTGTACATGCAGTTAGTCTTTGACTAAGGGTCATGGTGGATTCTCCATCACTGACCATTTTAAAATCAAAATTGGATGCTTTGCTATGAGATATGCTTTAGGAATTATTTTGGGGAAGTTCTATGGCCTGTCTTATAGGGAAGGTCAGATTAGATCAGTGGTTCTCAAACTTTTGTACTGGTGACCCCTTTCACATAGCAAGCCTCTAAGTGCGACCCTCCCTTATAAATTAGAAGCTCTCTTTAATATATTGAACTCCATTATAAATGCTGAATGCAAAGCGCGGTTTGGGGTGGAGGCTGACAGCTCATGACCCCCCATGTAATAACTTTGTGACCCCCTGAGGGATCCCGACTCCCAGTTTGAGAACCCCTGGACTAGATGATCACAATGGTCCCTTTTGGCCTTGGAATATTTGAAATATGGGCCAAATGCTGGCCCCTTTCCACAGTCTGAGTAAGTGGCCTATTTGCAGGGGAATGTGTTTGTGGTATCCCCATTACCCTAGGGCCTGGTAATAAAGGACCAGTGCAGCTCCTACAGTAGCCTCAGGGTTGCATTAGCAAATATGCAGTGCTACTTATGGGCAGGGGTGCTGGAACAACTTGTATACTGGGGGTAGTGAGAGCCATTGAACCAAACTGTAAACCCTGTATATAATGGAAACCACTTCAAGCCAGGGGGTGTGGCAGCACCCATAGAACCCCTCGTTTCAGCATCTATGCTAATGGGGTTAGGTGAGAGGATCCATAGTCAAAGCCACTGATTATTCGCTGTGGAGGATAGGGTGCCCTGCGTGGTCTTTTCACACTATTATCCCGTCCAGATAGCAGAAACTCACCCATTGACTGTTAATTGGTTCAAAGGATTTACCTCTGTATCAGAAAGTGGATAATAGAGATGCAGCAGAAAAGATTTTTTTTTTAAGTGCAAATCACCGTGCTGCTACATTGTCAGCTTAAAAAGTGACCCAGGAGGATTGCAACACATTCATATTTAAAGATGGAGCACTGGATCAAATAAACATTTTGATTAAAACATGTGAGCCTTTTATTGCATTCCAGTAAAGGGGAAAAAATCGCATTTTGAGCACCATGTGTTCAACACTTGCAACAAAAGAGCAGATGAAACATTTGATTCATTCACAACAGACCTTTGACTACTTTCCAGAAAACATTTGACTGTTTTATAGATGAGGTCATTCCCGAAGTAAGCATTGAGGGCAATTTATGGTAAGGGCTAAATGTTACCCTCGTGTACCAGAGGCATGGGCTAGAGAAGATGATATTGGGAACTTTTCCATGCATCTTATCACATGCATATGGCTAGCATTTGGTGGCGAAGATTGGGGAGAGTTTAATAATGGAAGCCACATCAGATCATTTGCCATCTGTATTCCATTTATTCAGCTCCATTCTTCTACATCTTATGAAAAAGCAGCGTATAAAATACGGGAGCCCCATTGGCTCAAACTAGTGATATAAGTATTACACTCTGTACAAACAGCAGCATTCTGGTGTTCTCTCTAGAGCAGGGGCGAGCAAATTTTTTGGCCTGAGGGCCGCCTCGGGTTTCTGAAATTGTATGGAGGGCCGGTTAGGGGAGGCTGTGCCTCCCCAAACAGCCAGGCATTCCCCCCCCACATCCGACCCCGCCTGCTTCTCACCCTCTGATACCTCCCCCAGGACTCCTACCCCATCCAACCCCCCCCATTCCCTGTCCCCTGACTGCCCCCAGAACCCCCACCCCTGACTGCCCCCCAACCCTCCCTCCTTCCTGACTTCCCCCTGGGGCCCCCATTCAACACCCCTGTTCCCTGCCCTCTGACCGCCCTGACTCCTATCCACAACCCCGCCCCCTGACCACTACCCCAAACTCCCCTGCCCTCTATCCAACCCTCCCTGCTCCCTGCCCCCTTACCGCGCTGCCTGGAGCATCAGTGGCTGGCAGTGCTACAGACACACCGCCTAGAGCACCAGGACAGGCAGCCGTGCCGCCCGGCTGGAGCCAGCCACACCACCGCGCAGCACAGAGCACTGGGTCAGGCCCCGGCTCTGCAGCTGCACTGCCCCAAGAGCTCACAGCCCCAAGAGCTCACAGCCCCACCGCCCAGAGCATTGCGCCGGCAGTGGGGCGAGCTGAAGCTGCAGGGGAGGGGGCTAGCCTCCTGGGGCAGGAGCTCAGGGGCCGGGCAGGAGGGTCCCGCGGGCCGTAGTTTGCCCACCTCTGCTCTTGAGTATTCATAGCTTTGGAGCTGATGGCTTTATGAATGCCCTGGGTTAGCACATGCATCCCCCAGAGCATGGTTTGTAATTTGTGAAGAAGACTGTCTAGCCCAGCTCTCCTAACTAGTTTTTATTCTGTTATCAGCAAGTATTAACTGTGGGTGCTCAATGCTGCTGCTCGCTGGAGCAGCCAAACGCATCCATGAGCTGCCTCCCGGATTCCTGCCCTGGCTAGCACGATCCTGATAGTAGACAAGGAACAGGGTAGCATCCTTGCTGCACTAGCCAGGGCAGGATTTTTTTTTCAATTAATTGGGAAGGGGTAAAGGAGAGAGGGGCAGACAGCAAAAACAAACAAACAAAAACCCACAAACAACCCCAAACTGGATAAAGTGTATATGTGGCAGCAGAAAGTACACAGCAAATGCAAACTCTAATGATTACATATTATATCCTGTTAAGAAGAGATTGTATATTAGAGACAAACTAAGCTCAAGAACAACTTTGCATGCAAAGATGTGGCAGTGCTTTGTCTAGGAATGTCATATACAAAGCGATATTTAAGTCACCCACCATCTATGTGTAGCCATCTGTATCTAATCTGTCTCCAGCATTTGCTGAGAAAGGCAGATTTGTTGTTGGTTAAATATACATTTAAAAGAAATGTTCAATTTTTGGTAGGTTTTATCAATACAAGCTGGCTATTTTTCAAAGTAGTTTTCCTAACATGTGTCATCAAACATAGTAGATTTACTGTAAGACACTGATCCACAGAGTGAGAGACCCAGTGGAAAAAGGAAGATGAAACTACAAAAAGAGGAGCACACCATCTTTCTTGATCCTTTGGTACCCAAGGGTGTGTTTTGGCAGCGGTAAGCAGCATCTGACAGTGTCTTTATCTTCCATCATGGTTATTTCCTCCTTCAGCAGAGAAGTATCCAGTGAGAAATGAGAGGGGAAAAAAAGGAATTCTACATACTCGTTGCAGAAAGTTCAAAAAGCATATTGTTATTGAGATGTCATTGACATATTGAGATGTCACCACCAGATTGCCCCCTTGTGTTAGCATGTGATGTTGCAGAGATTTTCCGGCAGGCTGTCTGTGATTGCACCCCTCCTCCCTCCAGCGCTCCAGCTGAGAGGCAGCTAGTCCAAATCCCTTCCTGGGTAACAGATGTCCAGGTGTAGCCTAACATCCCAAAGAATCAACCTCTCTTGTGGGTCTGGTGCTTAATCCATTTCTGGGATTCCACTGCCTTTCCCCAGCTCCTGGTCCCACCAGTCCTCCTGAGGCCTCCAGCAGTCTCTTGTGCTTCAGCCCTTCACAGGGGCCAGACTTCCTGTCTGCTCCCCCTTCAGACTAGGATCTCCTCCTTAAAGTTATCACCTGATGCCTCCCAATCCCACCCTCTGTAGCTAAGAAGCAACTAGTTAGGTACATCTATGCACCTGTGCCATAATTAATTAACTGTTAAACCCTTTCCAGCCCATAACGAGTTTCACCCCATCACATATAAACCAAGTTTACCTCAGATTTCAGAAATTAGTTCAAAAATATCTTTTGTAGCAATCGAACAGGTTCAAGAGTAATGGAATCAATACATCAAGTGAAAAAAGCAAGATAGAGCAGAGAGATTTTAAAAAATCAGGAATGTCACCCCACTGCAGAGCAGTAGCAGATATCAGGGCTTTGCAGGGCAGTTTCCTGCAGGAGGGGAAACCAGTAATGCAGAGTCAGGGCATTTTGTGAGTGAAACTATATAGACCCTAAACAGAGGTGGTCACAGACAACATGCAGGCAAGTCCCTCTTATAGAAATGTCAGCCCAAACACCACTGCCTGCTTCCCAGGAAGCAACTCTGCCCCAAGCACTGACTCCAGTTAGAGAGATTAAGGGACATAGAAAACTATCTCGTTGTTTGCAACATCTCCACCAAAAGAGCTTACATCATAGAGCTAACAACAATATAGCATTTCTTCAAAGATTGTGCATGGCTTGCATATTAAGAAAATGAACTTGTGAGACTACATAGAACACCACCATCTAGTGAACACTCACCATAAAAGTAAAATAGAGAAATGCAGAAGTCTCGAGTAAAAATAATGTAGAGTGCTGCTCATCTGACTAAAGTATCCCTTTGTGTCTAGCAATGAAATAAGCACTTAAGAGACTGAGGTGAAAAACATATTTTGGTTGAGTTTTGGCACACTCACAAAACATCTGGGCAAGCAGTGAAAATATGGTAAAATTGAAATGTTGCATTCCAAACAGAAAATGGCTGCATGACTACTTATAAAATGACTGACAGTCAATTATGAAATAGAAAACCCATGGCAAATGCTGGGCACGGATTTGTTTTCAAGGAAGGGGGGACGAGTGATTTTTGTGGTGCCGTATTTTTTGGAAAAAACAGTCTTGCAATAGTGAAAAGGACAAATGTCACAAACATTTGAGGGGTGGGGAAGGAATAAGTTGACATTGGCGTTTGCAACAGTTTTCAATAGGTTTCCACTTTTGTGGTATTCAGATCAGAGAGCATTGTCAAAGAAATAAAAAGAAAGATCCTGCAGAGGTAGCTCAGGCAATAAATAAGATTGTCTTTGATGAGACGGCTCTGGTGAATTCATCTTTGCTTCATTTAATGGCCAAATTCAGCTTGCCCTTCTCTTTTGCATATTCAGTGTGGCTTGATGTCAGTGGGACTATTTGCATGCATAAGGCAAGCAGAATTTGACCTCTATTATTGGCCCTGCAACATGGTTGGTTTCTTGGATAGTGACATAGTGTAGGGTTTTCTCACTGGATTTAGGAGTGGAGCAAAAATAAAGGTGATTGGGGGGATCCTGTGTAGATGTCAGAACTTTCAAATGAGTTCAGAATGGTATTAAGTATAAGAAGGAACCAAATGAAAAGGGGAAGAATGAACAAAATCAGCCACAAACAGTGGATAGTGGTTACAGCTGACAGCTGTTTTGAGGCCACAAAGTACATCACAAGCTCACCTCTTCTTTATGGTTTCTTTTTATGAGTCCTTCCTGCTACCAGAAAATGGAACAGAAGCCATCTAGATTTAGGAATTACTAGTGAACAGTATTTCTTTATGTGTCACAGTGGGTAACTTGGTGCTGAAAATTGTTATTTCTGGACAAATTATAGATATACCACAGATTTACAATAGTTTTCTGTAAAACATAATGTAATTTATAGTATTTATTTATCCTCCCTGTTTCCTTCAGATTAACCGGGATTCCCAGGTTAATATAGTGCAGGACCTAATCACATATTCATGTTATTAGAACCCTAACTTGGAGGATTGTGCACAGCTGACTGTTGTGTGGTAAATAATGGTGGGACTAGGAGAGAATGAGCAGAGGAGGTGTGGTGTTAGTCATTGTGACACACCGGAACATCTATAAGTGAATACTGTGACATGTTTGCTTTTTGTGTTAATGAAAATATATGTGTATCTCCAGTGAATGCATTTAGAAAATACTTTTAATAGAAAAAGGAAAACCGAGACATATGTCCCATTATCATGTTCCATCTTTATGTCTATTCATCCTGTTCTTAATCGCACTGTCCAACATTTTTCTCCACTTGTCTTTTTCATACACAGCATAATATTGAAGGGGCTAGATCAGGGATCGGCAACCTTTGGCCCGCGGCCCGCCAGGGTAAGCTCCCTGGCGGGCCGGGCTGGTTTGTTTACCTACCACATCCGCAGGTTTGGCCGATCGCGGCTCCCACTGGCTGCAGTTCAACGCTCCAGGCCAATGGGGGCTGCGGGAAGTGGCGGCCAGCACATCCCTCACCCCGCGCCGCTTCCTGCTGCCCCCATTGGCCTGGTGCTTACCCTGGCGGGCCGCGTGCCAAAGGTTGCCGAATTGTGAATTGGGAAGTGTTATTTACCCCTTCACATAACACAAGATTCAGGGCCACCTGATTAAATGAATAGGCAGCAGGTTTAAAACAAACAAGGAAGTACTTCTTCACACACCACACAGTCAACCTGTGAAACTTGTTGCTATGGGATATTGTAAAGGCCAAAAGTATAACTGGGTTCAAAGAAGAAGTAGATAAGTTCCTGGAGGATAAGTCCATCAATGGATAATAGCCAAGATGGTCGGGGATGCAACTTCATGCTATGGGTGTCCCTAAACCTCCAACTGCCATAAACTGGAACTGGATGGATCATTCAAAATTGCCTCTTTTTGTTCATTCCCTCTGAAGCGTTTGGCACTGGACACTATTGGAGATAAGACACTGGTCTAGATAGACCATTGGTCTGACCCAGTAAGGCCATTCTTATGTTAAATTAACATTGAACTCTGAAAAGGATCCTACTGTACTTCTACTCAGAGTCATTCTGTTCAGTAAGGGAGTGTAGATCAGCAGATGACTGAGAGTCTGGTTTCCTGAGTTATATACTCATCATGGGCTCTATCAGCCAGATTGCTCTTTCCTGCTGGCATGTCATCACCTGTAATCAGAGCTGGTTAATTTTTTTTTTTGACAGAACAGGTTTCTGTTGGAAAATACTGATTCCACAGAATTGAAATAATCCATGAGAACTTTCAATGTAAACCAGGCGGGTGGGCTGCTGATCAATGTTGGAGCCTTGAGAGCTTAGCTCTCAAGCTCCCCTCCAGGTGGCCGCCTGAGCTCCTCAGCAGCTGCCTAGCAGGCTTCTGTGAGCCAGGAAGCCACCGAGCCTGGGAGCCCAGGGAGCTTGGCCCAGAAACTTTCAAAAAATCCATTTTGGTTCTTTCAAAATTGCATTTTTTGAAAATGGCACTAGCATGGAAAATTTCATATATCCAACTTTTTGTTCCAATTCAGAATATTTGTTTTTCTTTTATTTGAAATTTTCCACAGGACAGCAGTTGCAGTTTCTGCGTGAATCTACCTGTAATAGATATTCTGCAGGTCAAATTATACTCACAGGTACAACTGTGCAACCTCATTATCTCAGATTATGCCCTCAGTGACACCTGCTCAAATCCATTGAAGCCAATAGACTGCACGGCTATAAAAGGTATAATTTGAAAACAATTACTGCACAGTTGCACCCCTGATCCATCACAGCAGTTCAGTCTGGGGAGACACTGTGGTGTGTCATGTGAAATGTAGTCTTTCTGGGGAGAACAGCCCATGGGGAAGATCAGCCCTAAAACAGCTGAACTACAAGTCCCATGAAGCACTGCAGAAGCACATCTATGTCTAACAGAGCCAAAGTGAAATGTTTTGGTATTTTCTGATCAAAAATGTTCTGAACTTTTCATTCTCCAATAAATAAATAAATAAAAATCAACTTTTCATGTTGATTTGGGATGAAATGAAGGTTAAATATCAGAATTTCCTGTGGTATGGAAATTCTGATTTTCTATTAGCTCTGCTTTGCTTTAAAAATATCAAAGAACTTAAAATGGCAAACAACCAAATACAAATCACTATTTGTTGCTGAAATAGTTATGACAGGAAATTTTGATTTGCTAGAGTTCTATTTTGAAGGGAAATGTTGCTTTGATAATCATCTATGAGTTGTGTATTATAATACAAAACTTTAGAGGCAAAATGTTTGTAAAAGGATTCATTACTGTGGATGTTTCTCTGTAGATGAGGATTACCAATGAGGCTATAGAAGGATCTTGAGGCAAAACAAATGACTTGGAGGTTGGGAGGGAATTTGCCAGCAAAGGAAAGGCCCAATAAAAGGAATGCTTCCTTTCAGGACAGGTGTCAACTGCAAATCCAGACTTCCTATGTAAAATATGTCTTTCATGGTTGATTGAAGAGGTCATTGGGAATCAAAGAATAAGCTAAGGTAAATGCACTCATGAACTGATTACTTCACATTTGTATTCTCTCATAACTGGGTTTTCATTTGACACAGGGTGTCATCCAGCTCTCACTGAAGTAAGTGGAAAGGCTCCTTTTAAATTCAGTGGGAGTTGGATCAGGCGCTTTTGTATATCATCTTCACCTACCTCAGCTGTCAACATTTTCAGTTCCTCTCATAAAAACGACAAGGATAAAACAGCAGTTAGACTGAGAAGGAGATTTTTATATGTTTCAACATTTCTTGTATTTTGAAGCTGAAATATTGCCAGCTAGCTGATATGTGTTTTCAGATGCAGTATGAGCTTATGTTTTTTGTTTTGCTTTTGCAACAATGGTACAATAAATGACGGTAAGTTTTATGGGTATGTAAGGTTGAAAACTGTCTCATAAGTCCACCCAATTAGGCTTAATCAATTTTCACCTTTATAAATTTTTGGACAGAATCATTATCAGTTATAGTTTTTTATTATATACAGTATATGACAGACAATAAAACAGATAAGAGGAACAGGTAGGGGCCCAGGTTACTGAGTGCCAGGGTACCAGGAAGCTCTCCTGTACTTCACTATAGTTGTTTCAGGCCCTGGTTTGGTATTGCCCCTCAGCCAGGTCCAGTAATCTTGTAGCTTTCCATATTATGTAATCATTAGCTTTCCTCCAATCAATGTCATTTAGCATTACACACACCCATAATACATTTTCCAAACTTTCATTATTTGTTTTTAATGTTCCATTCTATATTGTAAATCACGAACAGTATATCAACATTACACCAACACAATTCAGCATTAAACTAACAGCACATAACCCTTATTCACTACCATCCAGCAATTTTCTTCAGATTTTAAAATCGTAGTTCAGTATCTGTAGATCACCCTGAATGATTTATTAACATAACCTTTATTTTTTTAATAGGAAAGTTATAGGGAACAGTGTGACCTTCATGTCAACATGTTCTTATCTTTTCCAAACAGGAGTTTTCCAGGTACTTTTTGCTCAAAATTTAGCATCAAACTTGTCAATCATTAAAAAGCCTTGTAATTTTCCCTGTTGCGTTTTGAGGTGCTTTATTCAAATTAGGGCCTAAATATTTAATTGTTCCCCAACAGGTATATTTAGATTTATACTTGTATAATTCTGTCCACTTCCACTTGATGACACAAAAAGGTCTAGCATTGCGCATTTCAGTATTTCCTTGTTGTAAGATTGCACAATAATTATAAAGATAGTCAATAGGGAAATGAGATCAATAATGTGTGCAGTGTGTACAATGGTGTTGCTCTGTCTCTTCTTTTGTAAGAATAAGACAAGAGAAAACAGGCAGACACAGCAAACAGATGGGGGGGGGGGGAGCAGGAGGTAACAGTGTATGACTTGTGTAACAAACAAAGCTTGACCATAATACCTGCATAAATGAACATTCAGTTTGAAGCTGTGTGCATGGGCAGGCCAAAATTACATAGATGTTTTGTTGGTGTGTGCTACTCGTTCCGGAGGCTGACACCATATCCAAATTTTTCCTAGCTTCTGCCTGCCTGGGAGCAGATGACTAAGAGTCAACTTGTCTCCCATATGTCTGCAAGCAATAGGCCACAAAGGTGACAAGGCAAACATAATCAAGTTCTGCAAGAGATAGTAGAGGCAGAGTCTCTCTGTGCTTAGGGGAAGGCTGATATATCAATACACTGATTATCAATGTGGCAATATGTTAAGCTCAAAAGAATAAATTAGATAGAATGGGGGTTCTCAAACGTCACGACCTGCTTCTGACAACAAAAATTACTTCATGACCCCAGCAGGAGGGACCAAAGCATGAGCTCACCCAAGCCCCCGCTGCCCCGGGGCGGGGGGGGGGGGGCTCAAAGCTGAAGCCCAATGGGGCTCAAAGCTGAAGCCCAATGGGGCTCAGGTTTTGGCCCAGGGTGGTAGGGCTCGGGCTTTGGTTTTGGCTTTAGCTTTGGCCCTAGGCCCCAGCAAGTCAAAGGCCAGCTCTGGTGACCCCATTAAAAGGGGTCATGACCCACAGTTTGAGAACCACTGAGATAGAATGAGTTGAACTTCGGCTACCCTTCACTACAAGTCAGGAGAGGAAAAATGGGTAACTATCATAACATTAGTTCCTAATTTTTTTCTATAATGGAATCACATTTGATAGAAAGTTCCTCACTGTTAGATCTCTGCAGTAGTGAATGAATCACAATTACATAATTGTACTACTCTGAGGTGTCTGGAAGATTATGAGAATTATGTGAGCCTCCAAACATCAATAAGTCCCTTTAATAAAAAAGGAATTATTTCTAATCAGTGTATATTACTGAGACAGGACACAAAGCAGATATGTACTATAATGATAAATCTGTGGCACATGTGCCTGAAGTGATGTTTAATGCATGTGGCTCTAAACCTCTGAGGTGGCTACTGGAAGCAGTATACAAGAAAAAGAATAATTAATTCAGAAATATCAAAATATCTATTTGTGTTTGATGTACTGCAATAGCTTATGATTCACTATCTACATTTACTGGAGGAAGGACTATGACTAGGAACTGGTCATCTCTCATTACTCTAAAACAAATCCTCGTTGACACTTTAACCCTATGCACCTCAGATTAGTACTGATTGTTGTCTTCTTGTCTTTCATCTTTGCTGCCAACTTGCTGGATCTAGTTTGGAGTTCAAACCCCAATTCTCAGAGACCTCTATTTAGGAGGAGTAAACTTGTTCAGATAAAATCAAAAACTTCCTGAGTCTTTGCTTAAAACTTAAAACTTAAAGCAAATCAAAATCCCATCCTTCTTAGGGAAGGAAAAAAGTTCAGCTAAAAATTCCTTTTAAAGGAACCTTGTACGTTTTTTTTTTATTTTGGGGGTGGGGAAGGCAGGACAGGAAGCATGAATACTAAATTACTGAGAGATCATTTTATTGCATTTTTATTCTTTTGTGAATGCACCCAAGTGGTTGGTTGCTGGCACCATGTTGGGAGAAGCCTCAGAAGAATCTATGCATTCTCCTCTTTTAGCCAGATTAAGATCTCGACACTATTATTACTACTTAAGAAAGAGGTTCAGAAAAAGGATATCAAGATAATTGTTGTTGTCTCTAGAATAACAGAGGAAGTTCTGCCTGTACTAGAAAGAAGGAGGATCTGGCTGGCACAAGTAAGATTAATAGAAAAGGGGAGAATAGTGGTTGTGGAAGTTTCATTTGATTTCTAAGAAGCAATTTTTCAAAAGATTTACTGTATTTTATAATGGCAATTACCCTTCAAACTAGTTATGAGTCAAATCTAACAATCCTAACTCAGTCAAAACCCCAAGTATGAGCTAATGGAAGTTTTGTCTGCATAAGTAAGGAGCATTTGGCCCTATGCCATTATTTAATTTATGAAGAACAACATTGTATTGTATACACATAAGTTGACAGCTTTTCTTTGCTGTTCTAAATTGTATTTAGAGACAGATTAATTTAAAATGTTTTTTTTTAGAAACTAATGATAGGAAATCTATTTCATTTTGCCAAACACTGTGTGTGGGTTTTGGGAGAACCTTGTAAAGTAATGAGAACCATGTATTATATACAAGGACCACCTTTCAGTGAATGAAAAATGTTAAAGTCTGAGAGGCCTTTCTTAGTCTTGGTATGGAGCTGCCAGCATTGTCAGTAAAATTTATTCACACTGTTCAAGTGCTTATGAAAGCTACGGAGCAGCATGATCTGTAAGTGATTGAACAGACAATACTCCAGAGCTTCGAGAACAAATAAAAAACCACTATTACAGGCTGCCTGCATCATAACAAGAGCTTTCTAGGAACTCTGCCAGTCTAAATAAAACACAGTCTTGCTGTAATTTTATACAGAAAAGAGGACTAAGTCTACACCAAACCCTACACAAATGTTTCCCTCCCACTTTTTCCATAGCCAAGTGATAATCTGACCTGAGGCGATGTATGCCAAGTTTAATTATGCTTTCATATTCTACTTTCCATTAACAATTATACTTCAGCTAACTGGTTACACTGCTAAATTTCACTTTCCAATATAAACATGTTTGTCCTAATGTCTGATTTACTTAACTCATCTGAAAAAAATTATATGCCCTATACTATATATTTAATCCAATAAACCCACAATGGGTATATGCTGGCCAAGAGGAGATAATCCGTAGAGTTTAGCCATTAATATTATAACACTGAATTTGTACAAACAGTTCTTAAGGCTGAAATCTAGACCCTGGTGATCTATGTGGAGCAGTTATGCCATTCCCTCTTCTCTGGGGTGAGGAATAGGAAGAGCCACAGAGTGTCAGATCCTTGGCCCTACAACCTTCCATCCATGCATACTGCTAAAGCAGAACTCTGCACTGGAAGGGCCTACTTGTCCCCTATCAGCTCCCCTGCATGCAGCCCCAGCCTTGCACAACAGAACTGTACCAGAGGCCCTCACCAGCCATAGAGGTGGGGGTTAGATTTGCCCCTTAGGGTATGTCTACTTAGAATTAAACATCCATGGCTGACCTGTGTCAGCTGACTCAGGCTCACGGAACTCAGGCTACAGAGCTGTAAAATTGCAGTGTAGATGTTCAGGCAAGGAGGGAGGGTCCCAGAGCCCAAGCTCCTCCCTGAGCCTGAATGTCTACACAGCAATTTTTAGCTCCTCAACCTAAGCCCGCTGACCTGGGCCAGCCACAGCCAGGCTCTGAGTCTTTTATTCCAGTGTAGATGTGCCCTTAGTGAGTTGATAAATGACTGGTATTTTGACAACAAAATCATTTGAAATGTCTGGGAAACTTTTGCTTGGAATATACTCATGAGTATGTCCTAGCTATTTTTAATGGACTAAATTCTGAGGGCTTTACTCAGTGTTTAGTCAGATAAATTCCCGTTAAGTGTAGTAGAAGTGTATCTGAGTAAATACATGACAAGACCTCAGGATTTTGCCCCATGACTTTATATGCAAAGAGTTTTATCTCTTTAGCATTTTGTATTGCCATTTAACCTGCATTTCCACTATAAACATCCTGAATGCTACAAACAACATTTCTGGATAACATACTTTCTAGAAACATATCATGATTCTAGTATCTCAGACATTTTAAATTGTCAGGCTACCATCTGTCATACATGTTGTCATCCTGAATAAAGGTTTTCAGAACACAGTGGTTTAAACCATAAAGTCATTTTTGATTAGGGAATGACAAGCAGGATCCATTTCTTTAGGTTTCCAATTAAAATGTTAAAGAATAGACTTTAAAAAATAGGAACTGCTCTCTGTATTGCTAACCCTAAGCATTCAGAAATCATGAGACTATCTAAAAAATAATGAAATTTTAATAAATTGTGTTTTTTTCTTATTTGCATTCTGGTTTTTGTCTTGTTAAGCTCTTCTCTGCAACTATGAGGATTGGAAACATATTTTTTTAATGAAAGAAGACATGATCATATAACATGACTCCAGGAGTAGGGCTTTATGAAAAATAACAAATATTGTGAGTCTTGCAGTAAAATCAGGAGAATCGGCAATGCTGTATTGTTCAAGCAAGCTATAGCCTTTTTGTATTTTGTTTGGAAAAAAAACCAAATAATTATTTAAACTGGATCAGCTAATGTATTATTCTTAGTAAACCAGCTTAAGCAGAAATTGGCTTTCATTTAAGTGAGAAATGAAAAGATTTATTGACATGAGAGGTAAATATTTTGCAGAGGCAAAGCCAAAGTTTACATTTATTTAGAAGGACACTAAATCTCCAGGTTCTCCTAAACATTAAGTCAATATAGTCCATGTATTATTTTTTCTAATTTATTTTATTACCATAAATTATAACTAAAAAGGAGATACACATCATAATGCCTTAGGATATGAAAACACTCCTCTGAACACCTCAGGCAACAGCCTAAGTCAGCAGATGGGCTTTGTACCGTGGCCTCAATGTTAACAAACCCTGGTTCTGTCAGACAAGTGGGAAAGCAAGTTCCACAACCAAGGATTCTCTATAGGAAATACCTGCTACCAGTAGATATTCAGATCTAGGGTCTGTTAGTGAAAATGCATTTGCTGATGTTCGCTATGTGGTATCCTTTTCTGTGAACCCTCAGATTGTGTAACTGGGGAAGATGACTTGTTTGACTTTACTCCTTTCCAGGTATGTTCCGAAACTGAATCGGGTAGAAATCCCTGCTATGATGTTTAGAATGCAAAGCTGTGTTAGACCTTGCACATCTTATAAAATGCGCAGCAGCCATCTCTAGCACTTTTGTAACGTAAAAGGGCTACAGTGATTCAGTCGAAGGCTCTTGTGGAGCTCTTGCCTCAGCTCATATACACTTTGAGAACACTTTACTCTACACTGTTAAGGGAGCCAATAACCATATTTCAGCTTTTTACCCACAGCTGTTTCTTCTGTAGAGCGCTTAAAAAACAATTTGCAAGCATTATGTGATTGAGGAAAATAATATTTTTATCAGCTCTCCTTATATTCCAAAATCAGGTAAACCATTTTTCCTCAAAGTTTAATTTTTTAAAAAGTCACCTGTAGGTGCAGGCCAAAACTGAAAAATTTCAGCCTCAAAAGTAGATGTTTTATAAAGTTAGCAATGACTGAAAACAAGGGGCTAGAATAGAAAACATTATAAAACCTTAAATATAATGGTCACTGTTGCTCCTGCTATCATAAAATGTAATCTAATAAAGAACAAACAAATGATTTCTTATAAAGCAATGCTAAACATTAGCATTTTTCAAATAAAAATCCTTTTTCATTTTATTAAGAAACTAATGACTTACAGTTGATATTTCTAATGATGTTTTTTTCCTCCGTACATCAGGAAAATAATGGAGTATAGAAACTATTTTGGTATCATAAATGTTCAAACTGCACTTTTATGAATCTAAAAAAAATTCTCTTTGAAATCATTTAATGAAAAAGAGAAGGCAAAGCAGGAGGAGAATTATGTGGCACAGCCTTATCATTCTCAGTTTCATTATGTTCACATTTCAATGAAATCCCACAGAAGAACCAAAGGGGCTGATTCTGACTTCCCTTATATCTGTTCTGCATTGATGTAACTCTACTTAGTGCAATGAATTACTGCAATTTACATTGCTATATGTAAGCTTATAATTAGGGCCAAAATGTGCCTCTCTCCTTTTTTTTTTTCACTTAACATTAAGCAAAATAAAGAGCATTCATAATGTAACTCAGTCAAAAGTGAACACAAGTACTTATAGGGGAGAGAGTGTATGTCTGCCAGTAAAACTTGGGCCTTGTAATATGGGCTTAACACAAATGTGTAGTGATGCACAAAAGTGTGCACTAAAACTTGAAAAGTAAAGGTGAAATCCTGACTCCGTTGAAGTTTTGGCACTGATTTCAATGATGCTAAGATTCATCCTGGGTATTTGGAAATGTGGATGGTGTTAAAATTTGCCAACCTACAGAAAGAAATGTAAAATTACTTAAATACACCAAGTATGGATGCCTGCCAGTTGCTATCATTATCTAAGACATTCCATGCAGTAGAGTGATCATTGTTAATAAAAAAGTGTTAAATTGTGAACTTAAATCAGATTATCTGTGCATAGCTGCCAATAGTAGATAGATGTATGTGTTTGAGGGTCTTAGCTGCAGCTTCCATTCAAAATAGTAGGCAACTAAGGATGTTCTTCCGTTACAAAAGGTGCATTAGAAGAGGACCTAGGCTAAAATATTTCTAAAAGAAGGGTTGTATAGACTCTCAAAAAATGGATGTTTCAGCCGTAATCCACAATTACTTGTATAGTGCTATTGATAACAAGTGTAGTTGTGCCAAATGTGCAGGTATTTCACCTGTTTGGTGGACTAAACATTACAGAACAGTTTACTGAAAAGCATAGTCTCTAGTAGAGATGGGGAAAATAGGGGGAAGAGGGAAATTAACCATCTTTCTTTCATTTTTGTATCAACATTTTGATTTTTTTTTTAAATTCATCCAGCTCTACAGCTGGTTAAAAATGAGGGGAGGGGACATTGTCTTCTTGACAATGTGTCTAATTTTTTTGCCATATTTGGCCAAACTTTAGAACTCTGTGGGAGTTTCTACCCATTTCTGATTTTGCACATCTTCAACCACATCTCCCAAGGTTCTGCTGCTCTTTTTCTGTTGTTCTCCTTAGCTTCAACTTCTGCTTTTTCCACAGCTGCTCTGCTCCCTGACTGCCTTCCTGTGCTGGGTAAGATGGTGGAATGGGGGCAGCTGGGAGTCTTTCACCCCTCTCACCAAGTGTGGGGACCGGGGACAGGAGGGATTTTCTTCACACATCTCTCCCCCATCCGAGCCCTGGTAGGGGAGCAGTTCTGGGAATGGAAGAGGAGGGAAAAAGGACAGCCAGTTACAGGATTTGCTGTGTATAGCCATAGGAAAACTGAAAGGCTATGGGAAAAACCTGTAAATTGGCAATCCTGGAAAAGGCCTGAGGAGATGCTTGTGAGGACCAGAGAGAAGGAGACTTGAAGAGGCAGGAACCCTGTGGAGGGGTAAGCTGCTTAATGCCTGAAGAGGTTCAATGGAGTAAGAGGTTGCTTGTGAGGTGTGCACTGAATAGTGAAGACTTAGACCTATGGTGAAAACAGGACAAGGATTGGTTGACCTGGGATGAGAGAAGTGGTTTGGACTCAAGACTTGATGTGTGTACCTGCTCTTCTGTAGGGGTTCCAGACGGGGCTTTTTGAGCATGTGGTGGGAAGACCCAGTTGTCACTCCCTTTTATCGAGGGGGAAAGTTGCACTGATGCTGGGTAGAGCATTCTGGCCCTGTTTTGTCATGTTTGGACTTTGGAAGGAGAGGACTATGGTTGGTTTGATTGGAGGATCAGACCAAATTAACTACCAAATTGAAGAGGGGAAACTGAGGTGCACACAGGTAAAAACTGTCATAGTGGCTATCCCAATGCCTGAGCAGGTAAGCTGCTGCTCTAGTGTCAAACTCTGGAGAATGTAGGGCATATTTTTTTGGAGGATTACCTAAAACGGGTGAATCATAGGTTAATCAATGAAGGCCATGCTGCCCTCAATATGTTCATGCAACATGCTGTTATGTCATTTGGGAGGTCACCATTCAGCTTGAGGGTATTGTATGGTTCGAGGCTCTTGTCAGCCCATGCTATGACTCCGAGGGCAGAATTTGGTCTTTTATGTGTAAAGAACTCAGGATTAGGCCCCAAATATATAATTTAAAGACATATCTCTTTAAAAAAATTGACATCCAATATGTTTATCAATCCAACATGCACAAAAATCTTTCTACAGGCCATCAAAATAGAGCCTCTTCAGAGAGTGAAATGCTTCAACAGAAATAAAAGTATTGAGGCCAAGTGCACAAATCAATTTAGAATTAAAAATAAGTGTACTTAATAAGGAAATGCAATTATTTGATCTGTGAAAAGAACAAACATGGTAGATTAACATCCTCTGAATAGTAAATCTATAAACCTTTGTTGCAATAAAACAAGAAAACTGATTAAAGATTAAAATTCATTAAAATTAGAAATGTTCATTATATTCAACTATTCTTTAAAAATTTCTCCTAATGTAGAGCAATCTGGTAGATGTTATTGACAAGTTAGTATGTTACTTTTCTTTTTTAGCTTTGTTTAGAATCAGCAGAGTTGAAATAACTCAGGCAGCTAAAATACCTTTTACAGATTTATTTTCTGCTACAAAAAGAAATGGATTATCAATGTCCAATACAAAAATGCTGTTCAAGTAAGATGGGTCACAAAAAGTGACCATCTGTCATACATTATTTTAGTGTTAACCTCTGCCTCATAAAATAGGGCCTTCCCTACTCTCTTGTGGCAATGTGAAGCTATTTCAATTCTATTTACACCCTCTGGGCATCAGCATGATTTGGAAATCTAATAAAGTAAGTCATCAAAGAACAACCCATGTGCCCAGAATTTGTATTACTATACTACAGGGAACCCAAGTGGTATTATCCTTTAACCATATGTCTTCTAAAGCTCCATTTATTGCCATAAAAATCAATGTCGTTGTGGTGGAAAGTGCCAAATAAGGCTAAACAAAAAATGTTACACAGAATACTAATAGTGTGCTGAAGTTCTTCTCCCAAACGAACAAAAATGCACAGTTCACCAGAAAAATATCACAGTATATTTTTGAATCTTATTAAACAGATATCAGAGTATGCACAATTCCAGTCAACTTGTGTACATTCTGAATCCACTGTCATCACATTAAAGACAGCAGAAATATCATAACTGAAGGCCAAACTTTTTCATATTTAGATTCTTTCTAGGAAAGAGAGTAGAACCATGCCAACTTGCAGCATTTCTTCTTGAGCATTCCCTCACAGGAAGAAGGGGTTTGGTTGGTGGTGAGTTTTGCTGCCTTGCCCTGACAAGAATTGGCAAAGGGCATGGGGGAGAGGAGTGTCAGCCCTCCACATCCATTTAGCTGCTGAGATCTGTGGGAGCCTGTGTCTACATGAAACTTCTAGGCCTACCGGCTCACCTAGTGAAAAGGAAACTCAGACTTTAGTGTTCACAAAGGCCCAGATTCTCAAAGGTATTTAGGTGTCTCTCTGCCTCTTTATGTGGCAAAGTCCACCATTTATGTCCAATGGACATTTTCAAAGCCACCATTTAGCTGCTGCCTAACCCTTTAGGCATCTAAGTCCCTTAGGTGCCAAAGTTTCCACCAGTTGGCATTTGCAAAGCTGCCCCACAGCTAACGAGATGCACTGAGCCCTAGCTCAAGCCAAAGCCCTAGAGGCTCCAAAGCAGGATTTTCAAACTATGCGGGAGACCGTCTATTTCACCACCATGGCCTGATCCTGTAGACATGTTCTGAGGCATGCCTAAGACCTGATATTTATCATAGACTGCATCAGGAGGGCCAGATGCAGGCCACTGATATGTAGGGGGCAGCAGAGTATCCTCACAAAAGACAGCCAAGGGCCGCAGAAGAACATATTGCAAACATGAGAGAGGTATTGAGTGTTAGCAGGAAACAGAGAGAAAGTAGGTGAAAGAAAGAGAGAGACTTTCAGCTCTAGGGCACAGGCTATGGGCTGACCTGGCTTTGGCACCTAACTCCAGGAGAAGGTTCATGGCTGAGGATCCCAACTGAAGGGAGGCGGCTTTCTCTGGCATCATGTCAGTCACATGGGCACCTAAGCCCCTCTCCTGGGCATTTCATTCCTTGGGCAGCTTAGGCGGCTCACTGCTCAGTTGGCTGGCTTCTGACAATCTCTTCCTGAGGCTCCTAACTCTTTCCATGCATTTATGGGGAGCCTGGGTGCCTGACTTCAGGGTGAAAATTCCACTGGGTGGCAAGCCACTTAGGAGTTGGGCATTGCAGTGCTGAGTGGAGGAACCCCTAAGTAGCCTTAAGGATGTGGGCCATAGTGTCCCTGAGTGCCAATGCCACTACCTCTCTCCAGTGCTGCCTTTGGGTGCAGGGGAGTGCCACGCCATGGTGAGGAAATCAGCATAAGTGAAGCTTAAAGGTTCAGAATTAACTTACACTAGAATTCCCTGTGGGGGGTGGAGTCCCAGCCAACCACCCACAGAGCCTGGCTCCTTCAGACCATACATGGAGGGACTTCTGTGAACAAAACGACGGAGAAGCTTGCCACAGATCCCCCAGTCTCCCCTTCCTGGCCCCAGCCCAGATCTGCTTGCCTCTGCTTGTAGAAGTAGAGTTGAAGATGTTGGTTTTAATCTATAAAGTTTTAAATGTCTTAATATTTGCCTACTTGAGAGAAATGTCTCTTCCTGTGTGTGTTTGCCACAGTTGTAAATGGTGGAGGTGTTTGGCTGGAGCCTTGTCGGTTTGTAGGGGAGAGTGGGGGCTGGCAGGGCATTCTTTATGAGGGCTCCTTTTTCTTTGGAATTCATTCCGTCTTCCCTTGTCAGAAATGGTCCAAATCTGTTTTCCTTCAGGTTATGGTACAAAATCTTTTTCAAGACTGTTGGGGATGGGGAGGGGAAAGAGAAAGAAGAGAGAGACGGTATATTTGATGCTAATGAGGTATCTCTTGTTTTTTAATTTTCCAGTAGGTTAGTTTCTCTGAGCAATGGGGTGAAGATAGGCCACTGAATTTATTGTGGATTGTTAGGTTTTGTCTGTTTTGTTTGATATGAAAGTGATGGCAAGGTGCCTAGAGTCTGAAATAGGCTCTTTTAAATTAATTAATTATCAGAGTTGTTTATTCGTACTGAGTTAGCACCCAAAGGCCCCAGTGTGGATCAGAACCTCATTGCACTACAGGCTATACAGATGCACAGGATGTTCAGCTACTACAGTGATTGTTTGTATTTAGATAGACAGAGCCCCTGTCCCCAAAAAGCTTGCAAATTAATTTGAAACCAGATGCAACAAGACTGTATTAAAAACAGTAGGAGGGATACAGGGAATGGTTATAAACGGTAGTAAATAAGTAAATAAAATACAATTTGCCCTTTAATCCAGAACAATTCAAAGGCTGCTTTCAGAAATATTGTTCCATTCTCATTACACATTAAATCCTAATGCAAAAATATTCTCTTTTTAGATATGCCATTATTATATGTAGGCTCTTTGAATACATAAGTGTATAAAATAGCTCTAATTCCAAAGAAGAATTTTTGACAATCTGTTTGGTCCTCTTTGTATTGTACACAAACATTTATGAAACACCATAGTCTCAATGTTCTTCATAAATATTAATGACAAATGTGTGGTGTATTCTCTAGAGCGGTTGAATAATGCAAAATCAGCATTCACTAGCATTTATTGAAATTCTGAAAGATTGTCAGGTTCAACTATGATAGGCAGTTTGATCAGTAGTTAGAGGACTGGGAGTCTGGACTCATAGGTTCTTTTCTTCACTGTCAGGAGTTCTATGATCATGGATAAGTCCGTTAGGGTAACACTTTCAAAAGTGCCTAAGTACCAATTTCATAGTAATTTGGACACATAGGACTAGAATCACAAAAGGACTTGGACAGACAACTGCCACTTAAGTCATGTAAATACAAACTTAAGTGCCACTGGCATTCACAAAACTCCTGCTCAGCTGCCATCTAACTCTAGAGGTGCCTAAATTCCCTAGGTGTTTCCACTGTTAAAGTCAATGAGGTGTCTAGATTTCAGCAGCTGAACATGTGCACAGCAGTCTAACTTCTGGCACCGCCCAGCAACTCAGCACCTAACACTCAATGCCATTCACAAATTAGGTATTCCCCATTTACCTTTCTGTTGTGGCTCAATCTGGTAGGCATGCTCAGAACATGGGGGGAGACAGCGAGGGGGACGTGGCAGCAGTGGCCCCTTTAATAATCTTTGCCTGTGGGATAGATCATTCACCTAGGATGTGGAAGACCTGTGTTCAGTTTTCCCTTCTGCCTGATGTGAAGAAGGGATTTGAACTTGGGTCTCCCACCTCTTAGGTGAGTGCCTAACTGCTCTCTCTACCTCAATTAATATTTAACTATTTATACAGAGTGGAATAGCTTCCATGAGAGAAAACCTCACTGAAATATCCCATTATTCAGTGGTTAGGGCACTCTCCTGAGAGATGGGAGACCCAATTTCAAATTCCTGCTCCACATCAGGGAGAGGAAGAATTGAACTAAGGTTTCCCACCTTCTTTGTGAGTGCCCCAACCACTGGGATAAAGGTTATTGGTGGAGAGGGAGAAGGATGTTCTGCTGCTGTGGTGGCATTTCTTGCAAAAAACAGCTTAGGCACATAACTCCATGAGAGAGTTCACAGCAGAGATAAGTGCCTCCCTCTGGCCCAGTCGTAGGCTCTAACTCACTGAAAGGGGCAGGCTTAGGCCATACCCTTCCTCAGCATTTACTAGTGGCTAGCTTAGGTGGATCACTGCTCAGCATACCGTTTTTTGTGAATCCTATTTTTAGGCTTCTAACTCTCCCCATGTATTGTATAGAGATCCTAGGATCCAAACTCGGGTTTTTGAATTCCACTAGGCGACAACTATGCGTAAGTCCCCTTTTGTGAATCTGGCCCTTATACAATGTATGTATTTCCCTCTATCTGTAGAGCCAGATGCCTAAGGCCTGACCCAAAGCCCACTGACATCAATGATAGTCTTTTCAATGACTTCAGTGGGCTCGAATCAGGCCCTTAGTTACTAATTGTTCAAGGCTCAGAGGAAAATATTTAAAAGCTATCATTGCAAAACACATCCTAAAATAGCCTAAAATAGCTTCTCTCTACATAAAATGTCACAACTTTGAAGCTGGCACTTACCCAGGACTGAATCTTGCCTGTCCTGGTCCTTTGGCAGGCATCATATATTGGAGGGAATTCTACATTTTGGAAGAAAATTTCTCTTGGAGATGGAGTTTTTAAAAAGGCAGCTGTTTGGAATATTGCAATAAGTCCTAGGGAGATGGATTATTGCACAGAGAGCAGGTGATGTGGTCAAATGTGAGTGATAAATTTGTCATATGCGTGTACAGTTTATAACAAGTCCATGTAGCTTATTCCAACAATATCACACCTGTGTGGATATAAAATTTAAGGTGACTTTTACCAGCCAGCAATAATCAAATGACTGGTGATGAAGGAATATTCCAGTTGAGTCTAGATTAATTTAAATATGAAATAGTGGTTTCCAGAGGTGAATCCTGCAGAGTGCATCTGAACTTATGCAAAGGTTCGGTGATGCAGACAAGTGATCTCTCAGTTGGTGTGGAAGCTTGATCCATGGCCTTCCAGTTGGATCTCTTCTGTGAGATAGAGAACCCTTTTATACTTGGTCGGCCAGCTCCGTCAACCCACTGTGAATTTGATGGAGCTTCTGAAGAGTTGCATGTTCTAAAAAACATGTGCAAATTATAACAATCTCAAAATGGTCTCTGGGGTTTCATCATAATAATTGTGTGTCCATGTATGGATTATTGCAGAGAGCAGGTGATGTGGTCAAAGGCAGTTTCAGTGCAGGTTGTTTACAAACTCCCTAAATCTATTTCAGTAGGCTTTAAAGTGTCTGATGAACACAAGATGAGATGTACAACAAAGAAGAGTTGAGAAGAAATTCCATGTGTTTGTTACAGGAGAAAATTAGAATCTGCAAAGAGTTTTGGATAATTTCTTTAACACAAATAAAGTTTTTCTCATCTCAGTTTAATTATTCAACATTTCTGATGTAAATAATTTATAGAGATAGATGGATTAGAACCAGCTACGTGGAAGACAGAGGTAAATTTCGGTCTGAAATGAGCAATGTGCTGTAGTTTGTAATCAAAATAATTTGAAAACGATATCCCTCAAAATAGATAAATGTTTGCTGGTTTTATTTTATTTTTTTTTTTTTTTGGTGGCCTGTTTTTTCCCACTTAATTATGTTTTATTGCTTTAAAAAGATATCTTAATTCCAGTACGTGGACAATCAGCTATATTCTATAATTGTACGAACTAATATATGGAAGAGTAAAAGCTTAATGAAGTATATTGTTTTGGGGGAATCAAGCCAGTTGTAAATTTAGCTCTGCAGCTTATTCCCCAAGGGCATTGGCACGTGCCACTCTGTATAGTGAAAGGAACATGACCCACCAAATGCATGCACGATCTCCATAATGGCAAAGAAAAAAGATTAAGGTCTAGTGAGGTCTAACAGAGGGCAGGGACCAGAATTTTGAACAGATGGTATACTGGGGCCCACTGGCCTCTTGAAAGCCAGGGAGTGGAGAGAATAGGCAGATAGTAATTAGCAGGAGGCGATAAAAAGAGGCATCCGGGATCTCCCCAAACATCTGCTTAAAAGAATAAAGAGAATGTTCTGACCATGAGCCTAAATGAGCTTAAAAGATACTATTTAATTTTTGAAAAAAAAAATGTATATGTATAAAGCTGAGCTGTGGAGAGCACTCTGGTCGGGAGCATTACAGCAGTTTGTGTAATTACTGACTTGTTATTTTTGCTTTAGAAGGGTTGCAAACAGCATTAAACCTGTAAATTCGGAAGTTATAATCAAAAAGCCAACTGTCTCTTTTTGGAATCAATAATCTGTTAACAAAAACTTGAATCTTTGATAACTCATAGATTGATATTATTTGCAGTGACCTTTAAAATGGCTATGTTCGCTGCTTGTCATGTATCTATATAGCTATGTTTGTCCTTTTCCTGTTTATTTCTATAGAAATAGCCCAAAGCCTAAGTCTGTATATCTGATTGAAGTATTCTGAGCTGCACAAAACATTGCAAATTATCGCAAAGAAACCTGATTTCTGTTGTCATGATTTACTTGTGACCAAAAAGAAAGAAAGAAACAAACAAACACTTGCTGCTGGCCCACGCCTGCTGACTTGAGCTCCTGAGGCTCGGGCTGAGGGGCTGTTTAGTTGTGGTGTAGACATTCCAGATTGGGCTGCAGCCTGAGCTCTGGGACCCTTCCACCTTGTAGGTTCCTAGAGCCCAGACTCCAGCTCAAGCCCGAACGTCTATGTCACAATTAAACAGCTCCTTAGCCTGAGTCCTGTGAGTGAGTCCAAGTCAGCTAGCATGGGCCATCCGTGGGTTTTTAATTATAGTGTAGCTATACCCTTACTGCTGGACATCAAACCAAAGAAAACTGCTGAATCACAATGAGGGTTTAATCCATTGTTGAAGTGTTTGAGCCTAACAATAGTCCCATATCATAGTCACAAAGAAAGCATCAGTCAGGGAATTTGACTGAAAAATGTTTTGTATGTGCTTAATACTCGATATTAAAACAATCATTATAGTAAGTTAACAAAAATCTTTTCCTTATCTCTGCCCCCAAAGTAATTATTTAATAAAATACTGTCAACAGCAGCGTGAAAAAGGTATTGAGTAGTTTTCTGGAGGAGTCTGTGTTGACCCCGGTTTTGTGTAATATTTTCATTGGTAATCTGGAAGATTGGATAAACAGCAGTTTGAGAAAATTCACAGGAGATGCTAAACTGGAAGGTGTTGTGAAGAACAGTGATGACAAAAATAATCCAAAGGGACCTACTGAGCTCAGGAATATGGGAAGAAAATAAGACAGTCCTTGCCCTGAGGAGTTTAAAATATAAAATGATTAGTAGGTATAGTGCAGGTAAGGTAATTAAAGGTCCACAATAAAGGCAATTTATCACATGGTATATAATAGGAACATCATCTCTACATTTGGAATATATGGAGTGTGTGTGTATATATGTGAGAATGAAATAAACTCAGTGGTACCCAAAGAAAACAATAAGAGGAACACTTTAAGTCAGTGTTTCAGAAATCAGTAGAAAATCTTTGCTTCCCAAGCAACAGAGAGCGGTAAATAGTGGTTGTGACGTTGTGCAGTCTATATGGTTTTATAAAAACATGATAAGAAGTGAATATAATGTAACTGGGATAGTTTTATAAAAAATTGACAATAAGTGAATATAATGCAACTGGGATATGCTTCGTGCAAAAGGTCTCTTGTAAGGGAGGGTTACCATACGTCCGGATTTTCCCGGACATGTCCGGCTTTTGGGGACTCAAATCCCCGTCCGGGGGGAAATCGCCAAAAGCCGAACATGTCCGGGAAAATCCGGGGCCAGGCCGGGGGCTGGCCCGGGGGCCGGCGGTGCTGGCCGGCGGGGCCGGGAGCCGGGCGTCCTGGCCGGCGGGGCCGGG
>NW_020664419.1:32388201-32402418 GCF_002925995.2 Terrapene triunguis | reverse complement strand
AATGAAGTCTTGCAGTGACATGTGATCATGTCACCTGAACTGGAATCCATCTTTAACCTGGTGCTTTTCCAGTGAGGGGGGGTGGAAACCCAGAGGGACAAAGGGTTCCCGTCTTATGCAAAAGATATATAAAGGGGTGGAGGAGAACAGGGGGAGGGAGGAGCCATCATGAAGAATCCCTTAGCTACCACCTGAGCTGGAACAAGAGCTGTACCAGGGGAAAGAATTGTGCCCAGGCCTGGAAGGTGTCCAGTCTGAGAAAAACTTACTGAAGCATCTCTGAGGGTGAGATTATCTGTATTTAGCTTGATTAGACATAGATTTGCGCATTTTATTTTATTTTGCTTGTGACTTACTTTGTTCTGTCTGTTACTACTTGGAACCACTTAAATCCTACTGTCTGTATTTCAAATATCAAATAAAATAACTTTTTATTTAGTAATTTACTCAGAGTATGTATTAATACCTGGGGGAGCAAACAACTGTGCATATCTCTCTATCAGTGTTATAGAGGGCGAACAATTTATGAGTTTGCCCTGCATATGCTTTATGCAGGGTAAAACGGATTTATCTGGGTTTAGACCCCATTGGGAGTTGGGCATCTGAGTGCTAAAGACAAGCACACTTCTATGAGCTGTTTTCAGGTAAACTTGCAGCTTTGGGACAAGTGATTCAGACCCTGGGTCTGTGTCTGGAGCTAGACGGGAGTGTCTCGCTCAGCAAGACAGGGTGCTGGAGTCCTGAGCTGGCAGGGAAAACAGGAGCAGAAGTAGTCTTGGCACATTAGGTGGCAGCTCCCAAGGGGGTTTCTGTGATCCAACCCGTCACAGTGGTGTCCTCCAGGAGTCTGTACTATTCCATATATTCAGAAATGATTTGGAAAAAGGGGTAAAGAGTGAGGTGGCAAAATGTGCAGATAATACAAAACTACTCAAGATAGTTAAGTTCAAAGCAGACTGTGTAGAGTTACAAAGGGATCTCGCAAAACTGGGTGGCTGGGCAACAAAATGGTAGATGAAATTCAATGTTGATAAATGCAAAGTAATGCACATTGGAAAACATAATCCCAAATACACATATAAAATGATGAGGTCTAAACTAGCTGTTACTACTCAAGAAAAAGATCTTGGAGTCATTGTGGATAGTTCTCTGAAAACATCCACTCAGTGTGGAACAGCAGTTAAAAAAGTTAACAGAATGTTGGAAATCATTAAGAAAGGGTTAGATAACAAGACATAAAATATCAAATTGCCTCTATATAAATTCATGGTATGTCTGCATCTTGAATAGTGCATGCAGCTGTGTTCGTCCCATCTCAAAAAAGGTATATTGGAATTGGAAAAGGTTCAGAAAAGTGCAACAAAAATTATTAGGGGTATGGAACAGCTGTCGTATGAGGACAGATTAATAAGACTGAGACTTTTCAGCTTGGAAAAGAGATGACTAAGGGGGGATATTATAGAGGTCTATACAATCATGACAGTTGTGGAGAAAGTTAACGAAGAATAGTTGTTTACTCTTTCTCATAACACAAGAACTAGGGGTCACCAAATGAAATTAATAGGCAGCAGGTTTAAAACAAATAAAAGGAAGTATTTCTTCACACAATCAACAGTCAACCCATGGAACTCCTTGCCAGAGGATGTTGTGAAGGCCAAGACTATAACAGGATTCAAAAAAGAACTAGATAAATGCATGGAAGATAGGTCCATCAATGGCTATTAGCCAGAGTGGGCAGGGATGGTGTGCCTAGCCTCTGTTTGCCAGAAGCTGGGAATGAGGGACAAGGGATGGATCACTTGATGATTATCTGTTCCATTCATTCCCTCTGAAACACCTCATATTGGTCACTGTTGGAAGACAGGATAGTGGGCTAGATGGACTTTTGGTCTGACCATGTACGGCCATTCCTATGTTCAATCCCCACCTGTGCTATCAATCAAAACGGCAATTTGAGGGTTACTTCTCTTACAGTGCTTTACTCAAAATACTACTTTTCTCTGGTTCTGAAGCAGCCTTATATTACAGGTTATTTGCAGTGTTGTACCTATGTTGCTCCCAGGATAATAGAGAGGCAAGGTGGGTGAGGTAATACCTTTTATCGGACCAACTTCTGGTGGTGAGAGAGAAAAGCTTTCAAGCTATATAGAGCTCTTCTTCAGGTTTGGGAAGTGTACTCAGAGTGTCACAGCTAAGTCCAAGTCTACACTACAAAGTTTTGCTGATGCAAGTTATGTTGGCATACAGCTTCTGCAGTTAGTATTTTGCTTGCGTGTGTGCATACTTGGCTCCTTGTGTCAGTGCAGAGCATACTCACCAGGTGTGTTGGTGCACAGTACAGTGCACCATGTGTAGGGATCCCATAGTACAACCCTCTGCAGCTTTGACAATGGATGGTGGAGAAGAACCAACTTGTGCAGGGGTGACTGAGAGCAATGGGTCAACTTCCCAGAATGCAATGTTCTCCATCCCATAGTATCATCTCTATCCCGGGTTAGAAAGGGGATAACTGTTGGGAGATAAAGGGGACTGCACGGTGGCTCTGTAAAATAAAACACAAGGGTGAAACACCAGAAGAAGGCGTCAGAACTCTTATTTTACCAGCCTAAGCACAGGGTGAGAAGGCGGAAACCTGTGCGGACCCTGTGACGCTCTCCCTCTCCCTTTCCTGCACCGTTCTCCTGTCTGCTCTTTCCCTCTCCTTACAGTCTCCAGCCCCTCTGTTCAAAGTTTGATGCAGTGCTCGCTTGAAGGCTCTTGCAGAACATGTCCTCCTGCCTTCTCTTTTTTTCTCTTCCTTATCTGGATCAGTTGTTCCACTGGTGTGGAGGGTCCCCTCAGAGCCACAGGTACAAATAAAACACACAGAGGTACCACTGACAGTATAGTTGCTGGTGTCCAGAAGCTGCCCGGGCCTTTATGCTGCTAGCCTGTTCACTGCAACGGTGCCTGCAAAAGTTATCACTAAGGCTGCGAGTCTGTCACCAGCTTACTGTCCAATAACTCCCTCACCTTTACTTGTTCACCTTGCACTTTTCTCTGCTGAATCAGAGGGAATACCCCATTGCTGAGAGCATGGAAGAGATGTGTATATAGCAAGACAAGTAGTTAACAAGAGGATGCAAGTTAAAAGTGAATCTAGGGTGCTTGTACTCACCACTTACCTAGCCAGTGATTCACTTGCAGAATCTTCTTTGCTTTCTGTCTTCATGTGCTTGAGGGACAGGAAAGATCTCAGAGAAGATGGCTTGAACATTTTTCTTATTCAGCATGCTTCCAAGTTCCCTGAAGTAATCCACTATCTGCAAGATATCTGCCCATGAAATGTCTTAGTGCTAATATGAACCATCACCAATGGATTCTTGAACATTGGCTTCAGAAGCCTATCCAATTTTAGAGTGACATCATGTGTCTTGGCTCCAGGAAGACAGCACACCATCCTGTTGTCCACATATCCCCTGAAGAATGTTCTTTGGATTTTTCTCAGTATTGAATCTCCAACAAGGATCATCTGTCTGCCTTGAACAGTTGGAGAACTCTTTGCAGGTAAAATGGATTTTCTTACAGGTTGGGCTGAGCTGCATTCCACACATATCCTGTATATCTCTTCGTTCCTTTTGACCTTGATATTGGGAGGTATCTTCTATAGTTTCCATGTTGAAGACCTGGTATCAATTTGAAACTACTAGCTGCTAGGAATTCTTCCTGCTTCTCTTCTTTCTGAAGGCAATAGTTTGCCTATCCTCATCTGTCTCCAACCATGTGAAATGCTGCTGAGACCGCTTGCCTCTGGTGGTTTGGGTGCAAAAATTGGAAGCTGAGTGAGAAGCTTCTGAGAACTGAATTTCATTTTAGGAAAAATACTCTACACAAATGCTTATTTTTATTCAGTCCTACTTCAGAGATGTTTCTAAAACATGTCACATTAAATTAAACGTGCTCTAACTGGCTCACTAGTATTAAGCCTGCACATAGTTGTGTTCAGAAACCTTGGAAATGTTCTTGACTAAGTCAGATCAAGTTAGTATTATGGAGAGAAAAAGTGAGCGTGCAAACCACACCTCCCTTTGGCATTATCTGTGGGCTGACTAACAGTAATTTTCTATCCTAGGAGGAGACATTACCAAACAAACTGAAAGGAAAGTGGTTCTATGGTAGAGGAAGAAGGGGTTGGAGAAAGAAATCTGGGGAATCAATCGTAATAGATGGCTTAAGATCTGCATATTTTCCAATAATCCTACTGGTGGAATGATAAATAACATTTTTCATCTGCCGTGAAGCAGACTTACGTTGTTTAAAAAACAACAAAAACAGAAAGTTGAGATGCCATAAATTTTACATGGCAAAAAAATCAACATCGGGAAAGGTATGACATTTTATATGTGTAAAAATATCCTGCAGAAAAAGTTGCTTTAAAATTATTATTTTATGTATCCCGGGGAGTATTCTCACAGATGTCATAAGATTCTCTGCCCCCAAGCAGTCTAACACCTACTGCAAACACTTACTGACATGTTTAACATTAAACCCAAGTATTCCTATTAACTTAAGCACAAACTAAGTCTTTGCAGGATTGGGGCTCAAGGCCTCAGTCCTGCAACTGGATCTCCATAAGTATTGCACGATTAGGGCTCAAAATGATCCTTAACACAGTGAGGGTGACAAAAAATAAGGGGATGGGGTGACGAAAGACAAGGCTTATAGCTACAATGTACTATCCTGAAAAATACTCTTCAGCCATGACTCTTCCAAAGAATTACATGTTGAAAAAAGAACTTCTACTGGTTGTTTATAAATGTATGGCAGCTTAGCAGTATTAAAATATGGAGAGAAAAAATCTGCAACCATCTAGCATCTCTACAACTTTATTGGAAGATTTTTTTTATTCTAAAGTGCAAAATATTTCCCTCTGTGAAGCGGTCACTTCACTTTGATGAGTGCAAGCAAATCAATGCACTGTTAGCACAAGGTAGCTCTTGTTTGAGTTGTGTACCCAGGAGATGCATAATGAGTGCAGAGGAACGGTACCTATGGGGTTTCAGCTTCTGAGAAGAGAGAGAAATTAGAGTGCCCAGCATATTCACTCTGGGTTATTCAAGGGGGAAGGGGTAGAATAATAGTAAATCCATTCTGTACTGTTCAATCTGGTATCTGAAAGTTGGACCATAAGGCTATAATTTCCTTCATCCAATATTTATTTTTAAAAAAGAGAATAAATGAACTGTCCATGAGGGAATATTTTATATAGCGGTAGCTAATCACATTGAGAAAATGTTCTATACAATCATACATACAGAGATGTGCTAAAGTCTTTAGGTCTAAAATGGCTAAACTGGCACCCTCTCCACTTCAGAACAATGTTAGGTATGAATAAGATTTTAATGCCATTTCTGCAAGCACACCCATGAACACAGTAGAAAAAAACAGCAGCAGGCAGATTCCATGCTCAGAAATCCAAGTCTGCCTTTCCAGAGAATACCATCCCTATAAGTGTATTTTTGCCTGCTCCTAGGGTCACTTACCACTGTTTCCATTGCTTTCTGCCTCTCTGCCACACAGATACACACGGGGCTGGTCTACACCTAAAACTTGGGTCGACCTAGCTACATCATTCAGGAGACATAATTAATCTGCCCTAAACCTTGGTATAGATGCTGCTAGGTTGACTGAAGAAAAATGCCTTCCATTGCTGTAGCAAGTGTCTATGCTACAGTGGCCACTCTAGCGCTTGTAGTGTAGACACAGCTACAGCAACCCTAGTTTCCTAGCCCCTGCATTTGCAGTCGTTTCCTGGGAAACCTCTCAGCCCACACAGCTTAACATCTGATCAGCCTTGCCATATGGCCCATTGCCTTGGGCAGTGGCTTCCTACTGTTCCTAGCTATCACTATATAAAGGGGCATTTAATTTCTCCCTTCATTTAGCCTGAAAGGTGCTTAGCACACCTATCAATTTTAACCAAATCTGGTTGAATTATATCAAAGCCGCCATGAACATCTTCTAGCATAACAAGTATGAAACTTGCAGTCACTTGGGAGCATCAGCGTTATACCTAAAGGTGACCAGTCTATGTATTATGAATATTATTATCTGCAAATTGAGCCTAATTTTTGGCTAATGTTCACAAACTGTTCCTGACTTTCTTCCAACTTTAGTTTTGGTTTGTAATTATTTTCCAAATAGTTTGGAAAATATTTTTTGGTTATGGGTTCTTGACAAAGTGTTCATTATCCGTGTTTTACCATTGGTCACCAAACCCTCAGGATATTGTATCTTCACCCTTAATGGATGACTTGAAAGGAGAATAGTGAATAATGCTTGTATGGCAGGAATTTTTGCACAAATAAATATGTGTGCTTAAATTTCTGCCACTTTCAGGACTTGCAAATGCTTTCTCAAATACAAGTGCCTGTCTGAATGTTCCCTGAATAAAAGTTCTAGGTGATGACTCTTTACCTATTAGTAGATGGACACACAACTGAGCAGTTCTGATTCCACTAGAGGACAGTGGTACACATACGCACTAACCAGTTCATTACAGTATCATATTTGTGAAATTTTTGAAGGTATAGGTCTCCATTATTCTCTTCAGTTGAACTGGTAGTTTGAAAATTATTTCCTTCCTAGGAAACCCTACACATTTTAATTGCTTACTTGTACGTGTAAGATCTGGGGATGCCAGGGATGTCTCTAGGGTTTTTGTTGCTCACAGCAAACTGGAAAATGTCTGCACCACCCAGCCTACACTCATACAATTAACAATCACTAAACATTTTGCTGCCCCTAATATTTTGCTGCTATAGGCAACCACTTAAGGCTACCTAGACAGTGGAGCCAGCTCTGTGTTGTGAGACATAGATTTATAATAAAACTTTAGTTTTCCGGACAGGTAGAAAAACAGCTGTTCATATGATATTTCCTCTTTTATTTTCAGTTGCTCCAATAACAGTAGCGTTAAAGATTTCTACAATGAAGGTTCCACATGGATTGCCTTTCTAAGAGACTTTGTTTCCAAACTCACAATCAGTGCTGTATTTCTGCTGTAGGCTGTACCCTTTTAAGCATCTTCTGTATAAACCAGACTTGAAAGGTGCCCTTGTGAACCGTGAAGAGAGCAAAGTGAAAATCCATGACAGCCAGTTGGAAATGAATTCAGCCTTCATATTTGACTCTCCTTTTTGTTTACATTTGCATTAAGCGGCACAGCAGAAGGAGGCACTATGCCCAGGGTAGAAGGGGAACCCCTCTCCTTTGGGAGGCAATGTAGACAGAGAGTCTCCATTTAAACCTCATTATGACATCAATTCATGTTTTTTTTAAAAAATCACAGGTTTGCGGTTCATGGCTGTAATAAGCCCTTTAGAAACAAGCTGCCCTGGCAATGTAATTTAAGCCTTGCTACTTCCAGGTTTTTTATAATTATATATTCCTCTACCCTAAGAGAACGAGGATGTGTTGTGCATAAGGTCACCAGGCTACTGTTTTACTTGAATGAAGAACTCACACTAGTTCTTAGAGTCTGTTATGACTCCTCTGTAATTTAAGATTATTACCTGAAACAGTCATATTTTATTTGGCTCTTTTCATGTTGACTGAGTGAAAAAGCTTGCAAAATGATCTCCAAGTCAATCTATAGTACGAGGCTCATAAGGCTCATTGTGATAGTGTCCGAAGACCAAAATAATAATAAATCTCTCTAGTGCAGCTGATCGTCATGTGAAATACCTAGGGCTTAACTGAACTGAGTACTTTGGGAAAGTTTGGGTCCCCCCACAGCCCACCCCCAAGCTTGAAGAAGAGGAACTATTTATGCATTTGAGGGGCTACCTTTCTGTTTAGAAAGGTAGTTCTGCCTGGACAGCCTTGTTCTCCCAAAGGTAAATGAGGATGGCTAATGTTCTTGTGCTCCAATATCCCAAAAAGGAATGTGGGTTCCCAAAAAGGTGAGAGGTGTCAACTCTAAACATCTTTTGTATCAGATATTGTCATCAAAAACAAGTGTAGCTGCCTCAGATTTTTTGACTGCAAGTATAATGAGTACCAGATTGGCAGGGAAGGAGTTAACCCTTCGTGGCTAAAAGAAGGACTGCAGTTGTGAGCCCATTTGCAAGATTTGTAGAGCAGAAGGACGGAGCTATCTGTGGGGATATTAATTCCCTTCCCTACCCATACACTGGGGACTTGATTATCAGTTTCCAGGTGAGACAGTCACCTCAGAAACTGAGGAAGCTGGGAGGGATCAAATGTGGGTTTATGCCACCTTTGTGTCTCCCTATAGTCTCAGTCTGACCTGAGTTACAGCAGCCTCAAGGCTCATCTAATTTACATTTGTATTGCCAAAGATCCATCCTGAACGCTGAGAATAGAGATAGCTCAGCAACAAGCCCCTTTCCCCCAACCAGGCCCTGAGATGACCCCTGCAATAGAGGAGGCATTATAGAGTCAGCTATCCTGGCTTTGTGCCATCCAGCAGTCTCATATTGGGGGGAGCGGGGTGTGTGTGTAGATCTGTCAAGTTTATGGCCCTCTTACATGACCAGAGCAGAATACAAGGACTTTAAGGGCTGGTCTGCTAGGAAGCCATCTTATAGTGTTATCGCAACTCTACTCAACATTCAGTATTATACTGAACAATATTATCACTCGATCAGTAGATGATGGTCTTTGTATATATAATTTTATACCCAATGACATAAAAACCCAATGTTAAAAGAACAGGAAGTTTGCAAAGAAAGAAAAGAGAAAGAATGGTCATGTGATTAAGACAGTTAAAGGGTCCTATAAAAACTGGATTCTGTCCTTGCATCTGTCACAGAGTACCTAGGTGAAGCTGGGTAAATCTCTTACACCAAAATTTTCAGCGATGAGCACTATGTTCGTCATTTTCTGAGTACCTAATGTGAGATGCTTGGGTATGATTTGTGGAAGTGCTGAGCAATACAGGAGGTCAGATTAGATGATCTGGTTATCCCCTTTGGCCTTAAATTCTACTCTGTGTCATAAAACTGCATCTGAAGCCAATTGGAACTGTGCTCTAACCATATAAAGTGCTATAAAATAATAAATAGATATTCAAAATTAGGCCCTAGGCATCTCAACGTGGACACACCAGATTAGCAGATATTTTTGTTCTTAGTTGTTCTGTGCCTCATTTTCCCACCTGTAAAATGGAGATAATAATATCACCTCATTGGGGTGTTGTGAAGATAAATTCATTAATGTTCGTCAAACACACTCACGGTATTATGATGAGCACCAAGAAAAACTCTATGAGGGAATCAGTAATTCTATATTCAGTGCAGGGTTTGGATAGTATGCGTAAAATAAAGACTAGGGCCACATGTTGAATGATGAGGATAAAAAGAAATATTGAATAGTTACTCATTCATTGTGCAACATCCGTCCTGTGAACTGAATGAAGCAGTGGTCCTGTAAGCCTACTTCTGCCCCATCCCCGGCATGACCTCCACAGCCTGTCTTGTTCAGTACTGCCCTGTCTCCTTTCTATACCTCAACCCTCTATGTTCAAGTTGCAGTGCTTCCTCCTTCTCCTCCACACTGCTTGGGCTCTGGGAATGGGAGTATTGAGAACACAGGAGGGACAGTCTCCTTACTCTCAATTATGTTGCCCAGTCCCATGGCAGCCCCTTGCAGACACAGAAAGCAATTGCAGGAAAATCTCATAGAAGCATGCCCAGTGGAGGAGGAATGATCAGAGAATTTTGTTGACAGCATCTTAAAAGCAACCACCAATACCGAATACTGACAAGTGCAAACAGAATTTTTCAGTTTTATAATTGAAACAGATTTTGGTGGATTTTCACAGGAATAGCCAGAGACAACTCTCTGACCCCTGAGTGAGCCTCCTGCCAAGTGTCCTATTCCTGCTCCAAAGCATAGAGACAGAGCTTCTCACCAAATGGTTCTGCTAGTTTTTTAACATTTGCAAAACAACACATTTTTTCTCTAACCTCATTCCCAGAAACAAATGAACCATTTTTGCTGAAATTTCCCGTCCTTCTGCACCCATAAACAAACAAACAAACAAACAATCATCCCGAGGCAGTCAGCCAGCATGGGAAATGTAAGCCCAAACAGTTAAAGTTTGACAAAATTATAAGCCACTGAGAACAAAATCATATAATGTACAGTGTAGTTAGGTTGCTTCAATAGGCATCTCTGCCAGCTCCTCCTATATTATTACTTGTTTTATAAAATTTTTGTATCAGGGAGCATCAAGCAACAGATATTGGTTCTCAAAACGAGATGCATGAAGTTGAGGGTTGGACTTAGCAGTGAGCGTCAGGCAGAACCTCATTGGCAATTGATTGCACCGAACCAGGCTTAATACCTTTGCTTTGGCCTTCGCTGCAGGAAGCCCTTCTGTATTTGTGTGTTCTTCAGATGGGTTGGACATTATATGTAGTTTTCTCTTTTACAATGCATCACACTACAGAGGTATATAATCTCCACATACAGCACACAGAACCTTTCCAGCAACTGACTGGCAGGTTACAGCAAAACAGTAGAAAATAAAATTGCATGTACTTGCTGCAAAAATAACACGTAGCATTCTCTTTGGATGCATAGTCAAGGTCCCCTGTATTCTGTGTTTGGCCTAAATTCTGTGGTCAGGCTTTTGAAACCTATTGGCACTTTATTAGGTAAGGAAAGTGAGAAAATTGATTTTAATAAGTAAAAACTAAGGAAAGCAGAAAGAAAAGCTTAAATGCATAACTGTATGTATACATTATATATCATACATTTCCTTGGGGATCGTATTAGTTTAATATTATGTTTTACATTTTTATGCAGTATTCTACGATTCACTTACTTCTCCGCTCTATAATTAAACATGATTGTTATTTTCATATAAAAATACTGTGTAAACATACTGTGAATCCCCCCCAAACAAACTACTATGAAAGTCCAAATAAAGGACACCTCTGATCCTTCCCTTACTTGTTTTTCCCTTTTCCTCTTGCCTCTTGAAATGAGAGGAAGATCTATCTCCAAAACCCACCTGTCTCCAAAACATAGAGCCCTGGTTTGGGGAGCTCTTGTGATTTCATACTTCTTTTAACTAACTGCAGCAAGGATTAGAGAGTCAGTATGTATGTGTATATGCTATCCCAGCTTTGTGACTAAGTCTGACACTAAGTCACATAGAGTGGCTTCCCATCTCTGAATGATCATAGAATATCAGGGTTGGAAGGGACCTCAGGAGGTCATCTAGTCCAACCCCCTGCTCAAAGCAGAACCAATCCCCAGGCAGATTTTTGCCCCAGATCCCTAAATGGCCCCCTCAAAGATTGAGCTCACAACCCTGGGTTTAGCAGGCCAATGCTCAAACCACTGAGCTATCCCTTCCTGCCCCTGCTCCTGCTCAAAACAGAGTGTTTCTGTTTAAATGGATCTTGGCTAAGGGAATGCCCATTTGCCATTTGTAAACATTAGAACTAAAAAAACTTTGCAAGTAAGAAAGTATGCGCGGGGAAACCATAAAGGTCTCTGAATAGGCTGGATCAAAACCTGGTTCATAATTCAGCAACCTGTTCATGAACAAGTCCTATAGTCAGATCTAGTGTGTACAGAGCTTTGGAATTGTTTGGGATGTAAAAGCTATATATATGTGTGTTTACATGTATATACATGTGATTACCTGTTCTGTTCATTCCCTCTGAAGCACCTGGCATTGGCCACTGTTGGAAGACAGTATACTGGGCTAGATGGACCATTGGTCTGACCAAATATGGCCGTTCCTATGTTCTTATGTGTGTGTTGTTATTAATTCAGATATCTCAGCATAAAATCCATCAGTCAAGGGACACTAATCTATGGATTTGAGACACAATCTGGAGGACTATGGATCCATAAAATGAGGAATGTTTTGCAATCATTTATATATTGGATGGATGGATCTGTAGTAATATAGATCCTCTTCATTTAACAAATTATCATTATTAACTTAAAATTAGATAAAATTAAATGGAAGTTACTAGTGTAAGTTAGAAAGTTCATTGTTCTTCACTGTCTCATTGCTGTTGGAGAACACAACTAAATAGAAAGTTCACATGAAAATATGAAAGGAGACTGTAGTGTTTTGACTTATAGCATACCTCTTGTGAATGGCATGGCACATACTGTTAATTGAGGCATGCTGCAGCCCAGGTACTCTCTTGCAGCACAAAACATAGCTTTTTACTTTAGTAATATGCATGCCACAAAGTGATAAAAATTTAATAGAAAAACCTAACTGCAAAATACTGCAGTATATATTGTTAAAGTACCGCATATACCATAGTATCATCATGCTACATGGATTTTATGATTACAACAGTCATATATCAGATGGTGGCATATATTATGGAAATTATATTTCCTACTTAAGTGTTTTGCTGAGCTGTTTTGATTGAAATCTTCCTCGCTCTAAGTGTGAATGTCAACATGCTTATGGCAGTTGGATGCAAATGGAGAGGGGCACAGTCTTCCTGAGAGTTCCATCAAGTGTCATTGATTAACTGGGGCCGGGTCACTCCACTTCCCGCAGGAAGTAGCCAGCCCCCCGTTCCCCACAGAGGCCTGGGGCCAGCTCCCGCCCCCGCGGAGGTCTGGGGCCCCAGCCTGCTCTGCTCCCCTGGCTCCCAGGCTTGGGGAGAGAAGGGAGGGGGGAACCACTCCCCCGCACTCGCCGGTGGCGCTGCTGGGAGCCAGGGGAGCGGACCAGGCTGGGGCCAGGTCGCTCCACTTACCATGTGGTGAGTGCAGGGTTGGGCCTGGCCGCAGTCTTCAGGGGAGTGGGGGCAGGGCTGGGGCGGAGCAGGGGCAGGAAGAGGCGGGGTTGGGGTGGAGCAGGGGCGGGGGCCATGGGGAAGAGCCGGGGAGCCCCCCTACGGCAGCCCTCCCCCCCACACCTGGGGAGCCCCCCCGTGGCAACTCCCAGCCCTGCGGCGCCCCCCCCGAAGCAGCTCCCCCTCCTGCCCTGCGGCACCCCCCCCGTGGCAGCTCCCCGCTCCAGCTCACCTCCACTCCGCCTTCTCCCCTGAGCACGCCGATGCAGCTCCACTTCTCCCGCCTCCCAGGCTTGTGGTGCCAATCAGCTGTTTGGAGCAGCAAGCCTGGGATGGGAGGAGAATTAGAGCGGGGGTGGCGTGCTCAGGGGAGAAGGCGAAGCGGAGGTGAGCTGGGACGGAGAGCGGTTCCCCTGCATGCCACCCCTCCCTCGTTACTTGCTGTGGGCGGGGCAGCCCTCCCCGTGCCCCCTGCCCCAGCTCACCTCCATGCCACCGCCTCCCCTGAGGGCTTTTTGGCGCCCCCGACCACTTAGCGCTCTAGGCGGCTGCCTAGTTCACCTAGTGGTTGCACCGGCCCTGATAGTATCTGAGTGTTGTGAACATATTTTCAGAATAAGGAAAGGGGGTATTATCCCCATTTTAGAGGTGGGAAACTCATTGGCGTATTGCCAATGTGCCCAGCCAATTAATGATGTCATCATCAGCCAGGTGGAGAGCTGGTAGCCCTCTGTAGAAATGGGCTTTCAATAAGGATATGCGACATAGTCTGAAGCTGACTAGAGCTGCATTGCGGGTCATTAGAAAAACCCCATTTAAATATATTGGCTGCACTGTTGCCCTGTCCTGTTCGAAACTGATTCAGAGATAACAACAGGTGCCTTGGCAGATCAAAACCTGGTGGACAGCGGGTTGGGTCAGTGATGAGAGAGTGTTTAATGACTGTCGTCCTTGACCACTTGTTGCACCAAGCAGATTCCACTGTCAGGTCCTGTGGTGGCATAAATGATCATAAAGGACATCTAGAAGACAGGCGGGAACTGAGGCACAGAGATTCAGGTCGAAAGTACCCACTAATTTTTGGTGCCCAATTGAAGAAGGGTCTGATACAGGGGTCGGCAACCTACGGCACGCGTGCCAAACACGGCACGGGAGCCGATTTTGAGTGGCACGCTGCCTGCCTGGTGAGAGGAGGAGGAGGGGCCGGAAAGCGCCACGCTGGGGGAAGAAGCGGGGGAGGAGGGAAGCTTCGCTGCCGCAGGACCAAGCTTCTGCCTCCTGCCCCGGCAGGGGAGAGCGGTCAAAGCGGTCCTGCGGCAGCCAAGCTTCCCTCCTCCCCCGCTTCTTCCCACAGCTTGGTGCATTCCGGCCCCCCTCCTCCTCCCCCTCCCTGCCGGTGATGGCCCTTGCGGGGGGGGGGGGGGGG
>NW_020664419.1:32367050-32388101 GCF_002925995.2 Terrapene triunguis | reverse complement strand
GGGGGGGGGGGGGGGGGGAGCGGAGCAGAGCCGAGCGGCAGCGTGCTCGCTGCTCCGTAGAGCAGGCAGAGAGAGGTAGGGACGGGCCTTGGGGAAGGGGGTGGAACAGGGCATATCCCTCCCAGCCCCCTGCTATGAGCCGCTCAGGGTAGGGGGCTGGGAGCACCCCCACGAGCCGAGCACCCCAGCCTTCTGCCCTGCACCCCCACATCCCCCCAGCCCTCTGCCCTGAACCCCCCACACCCAGCCTTCTGCCCTGCACCCCCACGCCCCCACAGCCCTCTGCCCTGACCTCCCCCCAACACCCAGCCTTCTGCCCTGCACCTCCACACATACCCCAGCCCTCTGCCCTGACCTCCCCCCAACACCCAGCCTTCTGCCCTGCACCTCCACACACCCCAACCCTCTGCCCTGACCTCGAGTCCCCCCCAACACCCAGTCTTCTTCCCTGTACCCCCACACCCCCCCAGCCCTCTGCCCTTACCCCTGAACCCCCCACACATCCAGCCTTCTGCCCTGCACCCTCTGCCCTGACCCCTGAACCCCCCCCAGGTCTGGGGTCCCGGCTGCTGGCCCCTTGCCAGCCGGCGTCCCAGCCACAGGCCCTGCTCAGCCCACTGCAGGCCTAGGTGAACAGAACCCCAGGCTGGAAGCGGGCTGAGCAGGCTGGCGGCGTAAGATCAGCATTTTAATTTAATTTTAAATGAAGCTTCTTAAACATTTTGAAAACCTTGTTTACTTTATATACAACAATAGTTTAGTTATATAATATAGACTTAGAGAGAGACAACTTCTAAAAAACGTTAACATGTATTACCGGCACGCGAAACCTTACATTAAAGTGAATAAATGAAGACTCGGCACACCACTTCTGAAAGGTTGCCTACCCCTGGTCTGATATTTCAAAGTATGTAGCATTATATGGCACTCTGTGTGTTCAAAGCACAGCTCCCATTGACTTCAGTTGCAGCTGTGAGTGCTCAGCACTTCTGCAAATCAGACTGCGGGTCTTGAGTCAGGCACACAGGAAACGTGGAATGCACAGTTAGTGGCCACTTGCGAAAAGTATGGCTTGAGTCACTTGCCTCACATCACACAGGAACTCTGTGGCAGAGGCAGATACAGAAGCCAGTTCTCCAGGGCAGTATTCAACTGCCTTAGCCATGAGACCATCCTGACCCTTCTTGCTGTCCCCTGCCTCATTCACTGCACACCTTCTCATTTCTGCAACAAACAAAGCAGGGCCCATATAGACAACCCTAAACCACCCTCTGAGCACAGTCTATCCTGTGCGCTGATTGAGGCAGGAGATCCTGTGGAACAAACAGGAATCTTGAGTTCCATTCTAGACTGTGGATTGGGGTGTTCTTTAGTGGTCAGAGTTGTCCCAAATCCTGACCCCTTTCTTACCCTGTTCCCTCCAGTCCTGTCTCTCCCACCCCACCTCCTCCCAGCTGCTCATTCTCATTCCACTTACCTTGCCCAGTTAGTTCTCACGCTCTTTGTCACAATCTTCCCATGCCAAGCTCCTCATCCAGCCCCAGTTTCCCTCTCTTGTACCAATCCCAGTCTTCTTCTTGGTCATCAATGCAGATGGACTCTTCAGAGACTTTAGCTGCCAAACTAACAAGTCTCTTCTGAGCGTTTGCAAACTGTGATTTTTTTCAGAGGCTTATATCTTGGCCAAATCTAGGCAAATATTCACGGGAACAGCAAAAGGCACATCCCTGATGCCAGGGAGACCCCCTGCCAAATTTCAAACCCCTCTTTCAGACCATGGAAATACTAAAACTTCTCAGTGAAATGATTGTAAGAATATTTAAAATGGGCACAACTGTGTATTTTTCTCTAATGTCATTCTGGTAAATGGCTGAACTATTTTTGCTGAAACTTTCCAAAAACCATTCAGCCTAAGGCAGATATCCAGCATGGAGAATTTCAGCCTGAATGGTTAAAGTTTGGTAATTATAAGCAACTAAAGACAAGGACATATAATGGGAAGTGTTGGGAACCTTAACTATAGGCGGCACTGCTAGCTCCACCTATAATTCAGGGCTTAATGTTTTATTTAGGGGATACAGTGGAATGAAAAATGCGGTGTTTAGTTAATTTTTTGCATATATAATTTGAGAGATTGGTGATTAGTGAAAATGGTGTGCCATGCATCACTGTTGCTGCACAATTGGGAAAGCATTCTAAATTATGCAAGCGGTGGCAAATATGACTGGCACTTGGTCCAGTAAAGCACATAATTGTTTTGCAGTATGAATGTAAGCTCACACATTGGGCAGCACTGAGTTTCCTCTGCTACCCTTCCCCAGTCCAGGGGAAATGTAATCATTCCATAACACTGACAGTGAAAATTTCACTGTCTAACAACATACTTCATCTGCAATGGTCGGTGCAAACATTGTTCACAGATGAAACTCTGTGGGTTTGGAAGAAATTTCCCTCGTTGGTAGGTTATTACATAAATGTCTATTATTGGGGGTTTTCAACTTCTTATGAAGCATCTGGTACTGGTCAATACCAGAGACATAATACTGGATAAGAGGAATGATTGGTCTGATCCAATATGGAAATTCCTTTATTCCTAAATATTGATATTTCTATCAAGGGAAAACTCTGCAATGCTGAGTTCCTTCCACTTCTTTCCTGATTGATATATTCCACAATCTGAAAATCACAGGGATAACATGAACCTCATGGAGCAGTACATTTAAGTGATAATCTTGTTTACTATAATCTTGTATTGTGACAGAAAGATCTGCCATTTTAGTCCTCTTAATTACGGATATTTTCTGAGCACTACACAAAAAGAGTTCTCAGGAGTCTGGGACAAGGAATAATGCGAGTTTTCATTCCAGCCTTTTGTAAAGTTATTTTACAGCTGTCAGATATAACAATTAACTAATTCTTCAGTGATGAACTAAACATATTGTTTATTAAATGGTAGGCTGATCAGATTGCACTGCAGTTACAAGGCCAAAAGATATCTGTTCAAATCAATGTTGACTTTTTTTTCACATGATCCATTTAAAAAAAAATTAATTAATGAAATTTTGAATTTATTCCCAGATGTAAACAATTCTTGTACATATTGTCTTTAATTTTCTGGAATGCTGTAGTAATATAACTCTTGTGTCATTTGATGGATAGACAGCCTGCTGCTTTAAGAAATGTCCTTACTTATTTATATTTTTTTTAAAGAAAGGAATGGACATGAAGTTGTATTAATGTATTTTGTAAGATCATGCTGTAATGAACTGAAACTAAAATAGAAAAAATATTGTCTGTTACATAGAAATCACAAAGCTGTGTTGCTCCATGGCTTTGCATTGATGATATATTTTAATTAGATATTAAGGACCACCATACGAGGAGACCAAGTTACCTGTAAAAGGGTGTGCAGACTTGTGCAGCCATATTTACCTGTGTCAATATTTGCACACTCACATACTGAGTATGTGAATGCAGTTTCCAATCATGGACAGACCATTTGGCACATGTGAAGGGCCCCTTTAAAAGTTTTTTGACCCTAAAAGACAACTGTATTGTAACTATATCTGTCATTTATACTGTAGTGATTTCAATTGCACTTTAAAATATCTAAAATTGTGAATTTCTAATACTTTATGTTCTAGATTATGTAAATGTATTTTGAAGTTTTATCCTGATTCTCTGCTCCTTTGCAACATGTATAGTCATTTTTGGGTTGAGGGGGAAACAGGTTTTCCATTTTATAAATATTGTTAAGATTCTGAAAATATTTCCCATTCTAAACCAGGATGGAAAATCAAAATCTCAAATATTGTTGCAAACCAGCAAACTGATTTTTCGTTTGTTTGCTTTTTTTGTTGTTCAATAATTGTGAAAAGTTTCTTTTGAACTTTGACCTTTTTTTTTTCTTTTTTAACCTTTCTTAGCCAATGTTTACTAAAATTTCTATATGGAAACTTCTTTTGACACAAAAACCAAAACTTTCCAGTTTGAAAATGTCAAAATGGGATGTTTCAATAAACCTGAAACATTTTTCAATTTTTTTGTTTGTCTGGAACTGCTGCAGTTTAGCTACACCCCATAGCAGCCCTCCAGCAAGCCTGGAAGATTGCAATTCCCAGAGTCAAAATCTCCCACCCAGGCTGTTGCTGTAACAACAATATGCTGCTCCTAGTTGTAATGTCACGCTTTAGTCTATAATGTGTATAAGCACTTAAGTATATATGTATAGTAATTATACACACTATATAGTATATGTATGTAACACAATGTATATGATTTTATATCATGAGAGTATATTTGCTCTCAAAATAGGCACAGCATACCAATGCTTTGAGGTTTTAAAAGTTTTTCAGTACAGTACAAGGGCATGGTACTGTAAAACTCAAATGAAATGAATGCTGAGATAAACAATTAAAAATAAAACTCCATTTTAGAAACTTATTCTCCACTTCTTGAAATAGTAAACTTTTAAATTGTGAACCAGTGAAATAATATGGTCAGAAAATAACAGAAGGGACAAGTTGATTATGCCCCCTTTTTTCAAGAATTATATACTCTTTGAGCCTGCCAGATGGCATCTAGGCACTTAAAGCTAAGTTAGCCAAAGAGGAAAGTGTTCAATTTTGTGTCGAATATGTGTACGCAACATGTACTCCACGTCTCCCAATTCTCAAAGTGTGGCCTTTGGATTTGAAAGCAACAGCTCTAGCTGGTGAGTTTAAAGACAGGCCTCCCTCTCACCCAACCAATAGTAGCTGTGCTATATTGCAAGTTCCATCAGAGAACTGCCAAATATGCAATCCCCCTAGGACATTCAGCATATATTCATTAAGTGCAGTGATGTCTTCCTCCTGCCAGAATTTTAACAAAAGGTTCCTATGAAATTCCATCTTCCTTGCTGCCCGGTCTGTGAAAACCCTGTGTACCATAGAGGCCTTTAAGGTCAGAAGGGACCATCATAATCAAATAGTCTGACCTCCTGCACATCGCATGCCACACAACCTCACCCATCCACTCCTGTAATAGACCCCTAATGTCTAGCTGAGTTACTGAAGTCCTCAAATCCTGGTTTAAAGACTTCATGTTACAAAAAACTCACCATTTACACTAGTTTAAACCTGCAAATGATCTGTGCCCCATGCTGCAGATGAAAAAACTCCCAGGGTCTCTGTCAATCTGACTCAAAGGCAAATTCCTTCCCAACCCCAAATACAGCGATCAGTTAGACCCTGAGCATGTGGGCAAGACCCACCTGACAGACACCTGGGAAAGAATTCTCTGTAGTAACTGAGAGCCCTTCCCATCTAGTGTCCCATCACCGGTTGCTGGAGATATTTGCTGATAGCAGTCGCAGATCGGCCATGCTCATCATACCATCCCCTCCATAAACTTATCAAGCTCAGTCTCGAAGCCAGTTAGGTTTTTTGGCTCCCACTGCTCCCTTGGAAGGTAGTTCCAGAACTTCACTCCTCTGATGGTTAGAAACCTTTGCTTAATTTCAAGCCTAAACTTATTGATGGCCAGTTTATATCCATTTGTTCTTGTGCTCACATTGGTGCTTAAATTAAATAATTTCTCTCCCTGCCTGGTATTTATCCCTCTGATATATTTATATAGAGCAATCATATCTCCCCTCAACCTCTTTTGGTTAGGCTAAACAAGCCAAGCTCTTTGAATAGCCTCTTATATGATAGGTTTTCCATTCCTTCGATCATCCTAGTAGCCTTTCTCTGCATCTGTTCCAGCTTGGATGTAGTAGCATAGGTGCCATCTTCTACTGGCGTCAGTGGGTGCTCAACCCCCCTCTGCCCCAAGCCCTGCCCCAACTCCACCCCTGCCCTGCCCCCTCCCACCCCCATTCCAACCCTTTCCCCAAAGTCCCTGCCCCAACTCCGCCCTCTCCCTGCCCCTATTCGACTCTTTTCCCAAATCCCCGCCCCGGCCCCGTGTCTTCCCCTGAGCATGCCACATTCCCACTCCTCCCACCTCCCTCCCGGAGCTTGCTACAGCTGTTTGGCAGCGGCAAGCGCTGGGAGGTAGGTGGAGGAGCGGAGATGTGGCGCGCTCAGGGGAGGAGGCAAAGGAGGAGGTGAGGTGAGGCAGGGCGGGGAGCTTAGCTGCCGGTGGGTGCAGAGCACCCACTAATTATTCCCCTTGGGTGCTCCAGCCACAGAGCACCCACGGAGTCGGCGTCTATGTGTAGTAGAGAGATCTAAAATGAGTACCCTCTCCCCACCATATGCTCACAGATTTGCTTCTTTGGGTTCTCTCTTCATAGAATTGAAGAGAAGAGAGACACTTTGTGGCAGCTGGCTAGTTATTTTATTATACTTTAAGAATGGACTTAATGGAAGGAGAAATCTAGTTAATCAAGTAGCTAACCAGGTCCCATCCTGCGGTCACTGTGCAGGCAAAGTTTCCATTCCAGACTGCCTTAGGAGTTTCACTTACCTAGGACTGCGGGATTAAGCTGTATGGCCCTGATCCTATGACATGTTGCATATGGGTGGATCTCTGCGTCAGTGAGGAACCCCAGTGAAGTCAGTGGGGTTCAGGGTGCATGCAGAGGTCTTTGTACACAGTGTCCATTGCAGGATCTGGGCCTCTGTGGCTATTCAGCTTAATATCACTAGTGTGGACCCATCAGTTTACAGTTACAAAAATATTGCACACTTTTATATGCAGCAGCCCTCAATAAGTACAGTTATATTAGACACCTATGCTTCCTGGGTAGATGAAGGAATATCATTCCTGGATGCATGCCACAGAAGGCTCTCAATTCCTGCAAGGATTTGTTAGAACAGTACAGTGTGGGGGGTTATTGTTTACTTTTATTATCATTACATTTGTCAATACTCATAGATCATGCCCGAGAAGCTCTAAATAAGTGTAAATTTGTTGTAGTGTAGCATTGTATCTTGCATTTCAAACAAGAAAACTGGAATCTAGAATAGCAAGAAATGATTGAAGGTTTTGCTCTGCCGGTGTAGGTGATGATATTAACGGAGGAGCAGGAGAAACACACTGAGCTCACAACTCAGGTGTTGGCAGCGAAAATGCTCTTCAGTTTAATCCTATTAAGTTCATTGTAATTAATTTATAACAACACTTTCAACTCAAATGCAAGGCAACCATTTTTTTCTTCTTCTGTAAGATGTTGGAATGATGGACTTAGTGACTAAAGTGTTCTTTCCACAGACCAAGAATTGCACAGGAAGCAATAGTAATAGCACCCCCACAATGAACTGCCAATGGCCTTATATTTGGCTGTATCTACACTCTGAGGTGTGTGTGTGTGTGTGTGGGGGGGGGTATTTCTCAGCTTGTGTAGATATACTCGTGTTAGCTCTTATCTGAGCTAGCATCCTACAAATAATAGTGAAGCTGTGATAGCATGGGCCACAGCAGGAGCAGCACAGGCTAGCTTCCCCAAGTACCGGTGGAGTTGTATTCAGAGTGGCTAGCCCATGCAGCCATTGCTGATTGTGCTACAAACAGCCACTCTATTATTTTTAGCATGCTATCTCTGATGAAATCGAGCATGCGTATATCTGCACAAGCTGGGAATCACACCCCTAGCTCGTAGTGTAGATATAGTCTTGGATGGAAGAACCTCTTCTAGGGTTTAGTGGATTGTTCAGCCTCCTGGCCTATTCTGTTCTTGGGCTCTCTGCTGAAATGGTAACTAGGGATGTGGATTAGTGTCAGTGTTGGTGTGTAAAACAATATCTGAGACTGAACATTTTTTAAAGTATCATTGTATTTCTTGGTGTTTCCTAGGTTTCATCTGAGACCAGAAGTGAAAATATTGAAATGCTGCAGTATATGAAGAGTTGTCATTTGGGTATTCCTGACCTAAGTCAGGAAGTAGTAGAAATCCTACAAGACAGCCTATTATGCAGATGCCATAGATGCCACAGATGCCATAAAGCTGCCTGACTTGTATCACAGCCAGGATTTTTCCAGCAAAAGGGGTCAAGATATAAAAGGAGTGAACAAAAGCCCCTAGTCACCTCTTTCCTACCCCATCTCTGGACTGGTGAACTCTAACAAAGGGACATTTTGAACAAAAGCACTAAGGTCCCCAAAGTATTTGGGCAACTCAGAGAGACTCATAGAAAACTAGCAGATTTAACATTCCTGCTATTATTTTGGACTATATTCTCTGATCCAACTGTAAAGTATTTTATCTGCTTTAAGCATTTAATAACTCATTACTTTTTCTTAGTTAACAAATCTTTAGTTAGTTTACTACGGCTTGGCTACAGCATTATTTTTGGTGTGTGATCTGAAGTATCCATGGACCTCGGTAAGTGACTAGCCCTCTAGGGCTGGAAGAACCAAATATGTGGTGAAATTGGTTTTAATAACCTTTCATCATAAAGTCCAGTTTGTCTGGGTGGTAAAAAGGGGCTGGGATGCCTAAGGGGACTGTCTATGGCTCCATGGCAAAACTAATATAGTGATCTAGGAGTACACTTTTGTTACTGGCTTGGTGACCTCTAATGATAGAATATACCGTCAGTTTGTGCTGTCCGCCCTGTTTCCTGACGATCTGTCCTGAGTTTGCCATTCTTAGCTGTGAGCCACTTCAGGCCCTGCGACACCCAGTACCATATGTTTGTAAGGAAATCCTACTTTGGACAGCTATGGAATAGTATGCTTGCTGGAAAAATTTCTTCCTAACCCTGAGAGTTATTGATTGGCTTATGTGCTACCCATGAACTGTGGGATGTTCTCATTTGTATAAATGTCAGGGTGGTTGTTTTTTTTTTATTTTACTAAATTCCTGGCTTCAATGATATCTTGTGGCAATGAGCTCCATAGGTTGATTAGGTGTTATGGAATACATACATAATCCTGATTAATTACACTTAAAATATTTGTTGCTAGTTTGTCATATCTTTATTCAGTTTGCTCATAACTTAACCTGGGCTTCAAAATGTTTTGAAAGTTGCCTAAATTAACTTGTTGTTTCTGCGAAAGGGCACTTTTTTCCCTTTCCAATTTTTGCTGGTCTCCCTCTGATACGATAAATGTGACGAGACACCATTTCCTCCTCTCACATCACGTGTGCACCTGCTGATCCTCTTTAAAGAGGATTCTGCCTGGGGATCATTGTTTGCCACTCTCATCCTTTCAAACTCAAGTACCCTTATTTCCAATCATTCTGCTCTACAGATACTTATCAGTGCTACTCAAAGGGAGGGGTAATTTTTTCTCTTAATTTTTATTTATATACTTTTTTAAAAATTAGATGTGCATTTCAAATAGTGAGCTTCCTGGTGAAATTCGCTAAATCACAGCAAAGTTTGAGCAATTACCAAGAAACAGTCTAATGATGGCAAATTTGCATGTAATGGTATGGCAAATTTACAACTGTGGAAATTAAGTATAATCGCACAAAGAGGTTCTCCTCCTCTGTTGGGGAAAAAATCATGACATGAAAATATTGTTTGTCCTGCTTTAGTTGATGCTCAGGGAAGGTTCCTGGGAGCTGGCAGTGAACTGCGATGTTCTGCACCAAAGATCCCACAAAATACAGGGTAGCAGCCGCTGAACCTTAAAGTGTGTGAGAATGTATGTGTGTTTGAGACCCCACGCTCTTACTGTTTGTCTATCATTTGAATCATGGGTGCTCCATGCTGGGATAAAAATAAATTTTGTAGTGGTATATTAATGAATCTGTCCCAAACAATTATCTTAAAATGATGAGGATATAAATTAAATTCTTCTCTACTGTTTAGAGGAATCTTCCACTCAGTTCAACTGTCAAATCAAGTCAAATGTCAGCATAATTGGTTGCAAAGTAGTCCTTAATAAGTCCTTAGTAATCAGTATTTCATCTGTCAGTCTAATTTAGTGTGACTGCAATATTCGTAATTATAAAAAGTTTTAGAGCTGTAGTTAACAACGTGAGAGGCAGGGGGCCCAGAGAATGTATCAGCAAGCTGCCAAGAGATCAGAAATATTTTAAAATTTGAATGTGCTTTTAACCACTTTACTATATAAAAGGAATATGTTAAATGTCATTTTTAAAGGCATCTCCATGATAATTCAGCATGGCCCCAACAAGATGTGAATAATACAATAATTTGCTGCCATTTTACTAAGTGATATGATAATAGCACAGTGCCATTACTTGGAATACTTCCTATTGAGTGCTTGCAGATTAAATATCAAATGCCCTATTGTTCTACGTAAACAACTTATCCTTCAATTTTATGATATTTTTATCCAAAAGGAAGAATATTTTAAAATGTTACCATAAGGTTCCGATAGTAACAGTCTTGAATGGAACACAGTCACTGAGCTGAAGATGATAAAAAACAAAACAAACATCTCTGTGTTAACATTTTAGGCATCAAGCAGCCTGAAGATTTTCCGACCTGACCTTGGAATCCTTGCGTGTGGGTTGTCTCTTATTCTAATTGATCTCTAATTCTAATAAAACTTAAGTAATTTGCTGAACTCTCTCCCCCATGTTACCTCCCTTATTTTTAAATATTTTAAAATAACTGTATCAGATACATAATTCTAATAGAAATAAAATGGAGAGAGACTAAAAATAGTGGCGTTATCACTTGCTAGCTGCATTACCATAGAGCTTAGAGGTTCCAACCAATATCAGGGCCCCATTGTTTGTACAAACATGACCCACTGTCCCTGCCTGAAAGAGTTTACGATCTAATTAGACAAGACAAAGGTTGGGAGGAAGAAAGGATTATTATCCCCATTTTACAGATGTGGAGCAGAGGCACAAAAGACAAGATTTTTTAAAGGGATAATTTGGGTGCCTTGAGGTATGTTAAGAGGACCTGATTTTCAGAAAGTGCTGAGCCCCTTCCCTTTGAAAATCAGGTCTCCTTAAGGTATGTCAAGTTGGGTGTCCAGAAATTGAGGCATCCAAAGTCATGAAATCACTTTTGGAAGTCTAGTCAGAGGGAATAACTGGCTTGACAAAGACCAAACAGTTGAGCTCAAATCTCCTGAGTTTTAGGTCAGATTCTGACCCACAAGACCTTCCTTTGTCTCCCAGTCTACAAGGTGTCTAGTAGTGAAGGGGTAGCTTTGAGTCTGGACAAACATCCATCAGGCTAATTTATATTGGGAAAATTTCCTCAAAAATTCAAATCAGTTTTAAAACTGGCTCAGTTAAACTGACTTTAATGATTGGAGTCTTCATGTAGGTCAAACTCCAGGTAGACTGAATCATTTTTACTGGACTGGTTTCTAAATGACTTTGAGCAATTTAACATGTAAAAACATCTGAAGGAACCATATTGGTGGTGGATGGGAGCATCAATAATGCTACATGTAATTGGAATCCTGGCGATGAAGGCAGTATTGTTAACCATCATGATTAAGAAAACTATATTTCAAGAAGAAGAATTTCACTATGATTAAAACTGGGCTGTGTTACTGATACTGCATTGGTAATACAAGCTTGATGTATGTATGTAAGCTGGTATATGTGCTCAATTTTTTTTATATCCAAAGCTGTAGGTGAAAAAGACACTTTTCATTTTCTTTCCCTTGTAATTTACAAATTACAGATTAGGTTTAATAAAAGGACTTTCCTCCTGTAAATTAATAGTGTGGGAATGGTAACTTCATAGAAATTGCAGTTTTGTAGCTGTCACAAACCAAGCTTGATATGCATAATAATCTGAGTCATCTTTTCCCAGCCCACATAAAGATATTTCAAAAAACTTTAAAACTAGAGGCACTCTATGAATATTTTAGAAAAGCTCACTCAGTGAATAAGCTCTTGTTTTTGGAATAGAGTGGATTTTCCATTGCACTCTTCAACACAAATCGACTAGCCAATTTTGAGATATAAACCAGATTAGAGAGAAGCTGATTTGCAGTGTTTCAGATTCTGGTGATGGTTTGCCAGCGCTACATGAAAAAAGGCAGAAAACAGCTATTTTAATTGTTTTTGACATTAAAACTTTGAGGCATTTTTATAGATATCTGAAAGAGAGGCCAAATTGTGTTATGAAGCATAGGTGTAGCAGTGTAACTCAGAGCAGAAGCCAGTGGGGTTGTACATGTATCAGATGAAGTCATTGTGGTTACATGTACATAACTGAAAGCAGAATTTCCCCCGCTAAGCCTGATTCTACTCCTCTTGCACTGGGTTTTACACTGCAGTTAATGGGAGCATTGACTTCAGTGGAGCTGCTGGTGTAATTGAGAGCAGAATCTGGCTCCTTGTGTTCCTCCTGCTTTGCCTTATTGTTGTGTGCAGTCTGCAGAGTTTCTTGTCTCAGCTCCAAATTATGAAAGAAACACTTGTTTCTGGCTTCTAAAATTCCCTTAAACCTATCCAAACTCTACTGGTTAGAAACAAGTATGTTTTCCCATACTTTTTGATTGTATGGAAAAAATATCTATTTTTCCTTGTAAAGCCAAACAGAGAATAATACAGTTTAGAAACTGCATCAGCTTTAATGGCTCTTGGTGCCAGATGGTATAAAGCTGATAAGTTTACAGTAGATGTTTCTTTCAAGCTACAAATATTATGTGAAGTCTTTTTTCCTGATTGTCAATATATCTATGGTAGATATTATACGGGAGGCTATTCTTCATGCAGCACAGGGTACATTCACCATGGTGGGAATCAGTCTGAGGAAAGGACAGTTGGTAGCTGAGGTTTTTCTGTGACACTGTTTTGATGATGCTATAGTAATGCAGCTAAAAATGGCTACCTAATACGTGTCTTATTAGATATCAATCTGCAGCATATAACTTCCAGCTGTGGATATGTCATCTACCTTGAGATTGGCAAAAAGAGGAATTTTCCCATACCTGTGTGATTTTATATCTATCAGTGTGGTGCGTGAAAGCTACCACTTCCACTACTCAGACGTGAGTTATTTGTCCCTCTATTTCTACCCTAAATTGTGTTTTTGTCTTATTATTCTAACTAAATACAGTGTCTGTAACAAAAGCTCTCTTCAGTTTTTCCAAAGAGATCATAAGGAGATTGCAGTGAATGGATTGCTCCAAGAACACTTGTCATGTTCAACTTCACCTTTCTATTTAATTTCAGATTTGTTAGACAGGTTACCTTTTTGAAGGTGTGTGGTGTGGTTTTGGCAGTTTGTTTTTTGTTTGGGGCTTTTTGGACTTGTGAACTAAGCACTTAGGGGGCTTTATACTATTAGTGGAAGTCACCAGGTGGCATTATTAGAGATAGTTCTATAAATTCTGTTTAATTGAATGTATGGACATTAGAACTTGGATAAATGCTAGTTAGTTGTGGCTCAAATCTTTGTAGCTGTACATATCACCGATAAAGTTGCTTTATTTCCTCAGTGTCTCTGATTGTAATAATTACTTTGGTGCAAAGTTTTACATTGTGTCAAAACACCGAGGAATTTTCCTTCTAAGAACAAAATATAAGCAGAAGGAATGGAACTAAAAAGTAAACCCTGATCTTGTCCTGTGAGCCATGTGAGCAAACTTCTGTGCCTGTGCTGATCCTCACTGAGTATGTCTACATTGCAATTAGACACCCGCAACTGTCCTGTGCCGGAGAGCTCAGGCTCAGGCTAAGGGGCTGTTTAATTGTGGTGTAGACATTCTGGCTCAGGCTGCAGCCCAAGCTCTGGGGCCCTCCCACCTTGCAGGGTTCTACATCCCTGGCTGCAGCCTGAGCCCAGACATCTACTGCAGTTAAACAGCTGCGCAGCAAAAGCCCCGTGAGACAGAGTCCACTGGCATAGGTTACACCTGGGTTTTTAATTGCAGTATAGTACAGTATACCAGGGTCCAAGATTGTTTTGCCAAATGTTACAACATATAAACAGATTGTAGCATATATAGAAAATAGCCACTTATGACTATCGTTGGATGATATTGGTTAACATTGTTTCTCGTATCACGTTTTTCATCAGCTTATTTTGGGTTTGGGTTTTTTTTCTGCCTCGAGAAATAGTTTCATTGTGGCCTGTGGGAAAAAATATGATGTGATCATGCAATGGACAACTATATCATGATGTATATATACAAGGAGGAAGAATTAAAATAGAACCAGGCAACCGTTAACTCCGATGCTGCCTAACTTTTGAGTTCTAGATTTTGCAATCTAAATAACTCTCTTTCATTTTAATGTAGGTTTTTGTATGCATTCCTATCCATTTTTTAAAAGGAAAGCAGAGTGACACTGACAATTACCATTGAGTCTAACTTCTGTTACTGGTAAAATAATGGAACAAACGCTAAATAACTAGGCCCAGATTCAACCCAGGATTTATGATAGCACAACCCATTGATGGAAAACCTACAAATTAAGGGAGGCTAAGACTGAGTAATGGGAAGCAACTTCAATCTCCTCTTTGGCATTGTTTCTTTCTCCAATTCCACTCATCAGACTGCATGGGGATGAGAATCCTATGGAGTCCCACCTGTAAATTAAGCTGTCAGGCCTGATTGAAACAAAAAAACACAGTAGATAGCCTTGAAAAATATAACCCAATGCAAAGTGGTCACTAGGGGTTGAATGGAGCAAGCAAATAGCAAATAGCATGTAAAAAGAGTTTGTGAGTTATTGAATCCAGCTCTAAATGTGTAAATTGGTTCTGTGATTAGCAGGTGATAATTGTAGTCAGGAACTATTTATATATTGAGCAAAGTTGTTTCACAGACCATGCAGAAATGGAAATTTTTAGGAAAGGCCAGCAGCAGCAACATTATGGGCCTTAGCTTAAGAGTGAGCATCCCTTGGAGAGAGGAAGACCAGGCTGACACATGAAGGTGTAATCAGCACTCTGCACCAGTTTGGATTAATCTAGTCCGAGGTATGTAACTGTTCTGTACATTAATGTAATTTAGAATCACGATGCTGTGTTTTCATTCCATCTTTGTATTGGTTTCCACTAATGTTTTATGCAATAAAATTAGTGGATCTGTAGTACTGATACTTTGCAATGTTATTGCTGTTCACTTCTGGGGAAATTGATAGAGCACAGTGCTTAAAAAAGTGCCAGTATGTACAACACTCACACACGTTTTGGAAAAGATGATCCCCTCTATTTTTAAATGGAATAGAGAGTTTATCACAAGCTTCAAAGACCTCAAAGGGAAAATCAATGTTAGTCCCCTGTTGAAAACTAGAAACATCCATTTTGTCAATGGGTCTAATCTGCTTTATTTGACATAACTGCCACTGTAAAAAGAAAGCATCATTAATATCAATGAGGGCAGATGATCAGCTATCTGCTCTGAAGGTCCTGTCTTGAATTGTTTATTGCATTGGTTTGTATTTTGGAGGAGACTGCTGGTGTTGTCATATTTAATGGTCTAACAACATATAAACCTTTCATCAGATATTATAAAAACTCTGATGCCAAACTGCTCTGAGCCAAAGTATGGCATACAAAATAAGCTTTTAAAAACATACATATTTTTAAATGATTTGGGCCAATTGTTACAACTGAGTTGGCAAGCGGTTTCAAAGTATTCATGTTTCAGATACTGCATTTTGCACATTTATGAAGTCTTTATTTTTTAAATTGATGTTTTGTGGGGCTAAAATGGACACTTAACCTTTGTAACCCTTACATTTTCTAGGGTTAGCAACATGAGATTTAAAAATCATCCACTACAAGCATCTATCTATTTTTACCACAGTACACATTTTAGTACGGCTCTAGAATATGAAAATGTTTTCTATTAATTAAAATGCATAATCTATATCAGGGGTCAGCAACGTTTGGCACGCGGCTTGCCAGGGTAAGCACCCTGGCGGGCCGGGCCAGTTTATTTACCTGCTGATGCGGCAGGTTCGGCCGATCGTGGCCCCCACTGGCTGCGGTTCGCCATCCCGGGCCAATGGGAGTGGCGGGAAGCGGCGCGGGCGAGCGATGTGCTGGCCGTGGCTTCCCGCCTCCCCCTTTGGCCCGGGATGGCGAACCGCGGCCAGTGGGGGCCACGATCGGCCGAACCTGCCGCGTCAGCAGGTAAATAAACTGGCCCGGCCCGGCCCGCCAGGGTGCTTACCCTGGTGAGCTGCGTGCCAAATGTTGCCGACCCCTGATCTATACCATGTACGGCTCACATGCTGCAATCAAAGTTAATGGCAAAACTGAAGGATTTAATCCTATATGCAGGTTAACAATAATCTGGCCAAAGAGCAGCTATGTGTAGTCAGCATCGTGGATCTAAAATATGGCATATGTGTTATTAGCATTATGCATTATTACTAAGGTGTATGGCAAATTCACCATACACCAAATAAACCGTATTTCATACACCAAATAACGAAACAAACTTTTATTATATTTTAACAAGTGAATTGATGTGATATTTGATCTAAAAGAAGCAGATCCCCAATGGCACATGTGTTTTCTCTGTATTTGAAAATTATGTTCAAATAATTTGACTCACAGCAAGGACATTCAGAATTAAGCATTTGTCCTTAATGCATCCTGTTGTACTTACAGTATTTTTTTCTTCAGCTAATAGGATATCCTGTACTATAAGGATTTATGTTTGAATCCTATCACAAGGTTCAAAAGTACCACCTACCATTTTCACTTTGACTTAAGCTTTTGTCTTAAATGCTCCCATCCCTTCTGCCACTGGTGGAGTTGCCTCAGTGAACATGCAATGGGGAGAGATTTTAACAAAAATGCTAGTGTAGAGCATCAGTGAAGTAGAAATTCAGCTCAACACCGAGGCTTCTCTAAGGCACCTTTGAAACTTTCAGTAACTAGGGTTACCATGTTTGAGGTTCACAAAAAGAGGACACGTCTGGAAGGGGGAGAGGGAGTGGGAGCTGGAGGGGGGGATACAGTTGGTGTGTGTGTGTGTGCACTGGGGGGCATTTGGGGGGTGCTGGAGGAATGTGTGTGTACTGAGCAGGTATTTGGGGGATGCTGGAGGATTTACCTGGGAGGTTTTGGAGGGTGTGTGTGTACTGGAAGGGGTCCCTGTGGGGTGCTGGAAAGGGTATCTGGGACTTGCTGGAAAGGGTGTGTGTGTACTGGAAGGAGTATTTGGGGGGTGCTGGAAGGGTGTGTGAGTGTGTACTGGAAGGGGTACCTGTAGGGTGCTAGAAGGGGTATCTGGGACTTGCTGGAAAGGGTGTGTGTGTACTGGAAGGAGTATTTGGGGGGTGCTAGAAGGTGTATTTGGGCAGTTCAGGAAGGGGTACCTGGGGCCTTGCTCTTGAGGTGGGGGTGGGGGCAGTTTCACTCCCTGTCACTGAGGCAGGGCAGCTGACACAAAACTGGGATGCAGCAACAGCCGTCAGTCAGTGCCTCCCTATGGGGCTCTCCCCCTCCCAAGTTTTAATCGCACTACAATACTTGTATGAGGTGAATTGAAATACAATTTTTTATTTCTTTTTTACAGTACAAATATCTGTAATAAAAATAAATATAAGGTGAGCACTGTACACTTTGTATTCTGTGTTGTAATTGAAATCAATATATTTGAAAATGTAGAAAACATCCAAAATATTTAAATAAATGATATTCTATTATTGTTTAACAGTGCGATTAATCACGATTAATTTTTTTTAGTTGCTTGACAGCCCTAGTACAGACTGAATGCATACCAGAGCTGTAGCACTTTCACAAGCGTAGATGACTAAACTGGTTGCAAGGCTTTGGAGAACCAGGTCCATTGTGAATAAAATATACTAGAAGAAATATCCTGGCTCGGAGTCCAGCTGGAACAGTATACAAATGTGAAGTGCACTGTATTTTTTTTTGGTATCAGAGTTACTTTTGATCTATTATTAGTTATTTTAGGAAAATGTAAATGATTGTTTAGTGGTACACTTTTTTCTGAGTTTATAATCTTTTATCTAAATATTTTTGCAGTATTCTCAGTATAACAAAGTATCGGTTTCAAAAATAGTCTGTAATATCCTGTAGCAACGATTTTATCATTTCTGAATGAAGGGGAGACACAGTGAAATAGAATGGACTGTGAAAACCAAAACTAAATCGAAATCAAAGCCAAAACTCCAAAGCCCTGGTGAATCTTTAGAAATCTAGTGATGTACATTTTTCTCAAGGAACCTTAGTCTTTCATGTTACAAACTTCTGAAATGTTTTGTAGTTGGTAAGACAGATCATGTGTTAAATAAATAAATAAAGAAGGAATAAATCAATATTGTCATCAATCAGTGAGGCACTGACTGATTCCACTGGCAGTCTCTTACAACAGCACTTGATGAGGTTAGATAAGGACCTTCCAGACTGTCAGCAACAGATAAACCATTTCTTCTGGGTGGATTAATATTGATATTCATAGGCACAGGAAAAGCACGTCATTTCTGAACTCTCTTCTGGGGGGGTCAGTGGGAGGGTCAAATAAGTTGTTTCAATCAGCATCCATAGCCAAAATGTCACTCAGTTTGCTGACCTTAAATCAACTAATACAAAAATCTAAGGGTAAAATCCTAGTTCCACTGAAGTCAATGGCAAATTGACTTTAGTGGGCCCAGGAATTCACCCTAGGTGTCTAGCTGACAATATGAAAGCAATATAAGAAACTATAGGCAATGCATGAGCCGTGTGTGTTATTGAGGTCAACTCTTTGTCCTGCGTTCCAGCCAAAAATTCTTAACCCTGGTGTAAAATTTAAGTATTATATTTTAATTAGTACAGATATTAATATCTTTTACTTTCTTCTTTCCTTTAGTAACCTAGATTAAATATCTGAATCACTAGAATGCTTAGAGTTCTGCCATGTGACAACGGTGAAAAAAAAAAAGATCAGTGTTATAACTGAACCTGCTGAGAAGTCAAGTAATCATTCTAACTCTCTCATAGAAAGATTCCTGGAGGGTAAACGGGGAAAGGGTTTAATAAAACCCTGGTTAGACGACTGCAACTGTGTATTCTAGTTGACCTTTATTTATAACATTCACCAATTTATTTATGCATGACAGCAAGAAGATTACACAATGACAAACAAAACCCCGCAGCCCTATGTGCAAGGTAGAATTAAAAGGCTTGGTACAGTAGAAGGATAATTGAACAAAGGAATGTAGAATATTTTACATTGTTTGAGGGTTTTGTTGGTAGTTAATGGTATAGTCATTTTTAGGGCCATATTTTGAGGTCTTTCAGAAAGTAAAACTCCCTTGACTTCATGAACCTTTTGGTTCACTGATGTCAGCTGATTAGTCAATGGGAGTTTTACTTGATTAATAGACCACAGAATTTGGGCCTCAGCTATGATCCACAATAAAATAGAGCACAATAGAAACAGATTGTTTTGATTTTAGGAACAGGGACTGCAATTTTTTGGTTCGAGAGTAATAATCTCAAGATATTTTCACTTTAATCCCATTGGTGATGATTAAGGATGTGCTCTTAAGTACTTTGCTGAATATGGATGGATTTAGGCCCATTATTTTCACTGCGTTCGTGCCTGAGTACTTTGCTGAAAGAATTTCCCAACGGAGACTCCTATCTATCAAAGTACTTATTATGTGAAACTCATCACCATAGTATCTGAACACCTCACAAACATGAATTTTATCCTCAAACAGTCCTATGAGATAGAAATCTCACCTCACTTACAGATAAGGAACAAAGACACAGAGTAAGTGACTTGACCGAGGTCACAGAGAAAGTTTGTGTCAGGGCCAGAGATTGAATCTAGATCTCCTGAGTCTAGTCCAGTGGCTTACCCCCACAACATCATCCCTGCCTATTTGTCAAAGGGGCAAAGTAGTGCATTCATGTATTTACCAGTGATGTACAGCACAATATTTTCCCCAGTAATGACTTTATTTAAAGGCTTTGTGATTGTGTGTATAAATCTTGTACGGAGCATGGTGGTTAGGGGGTTAAAATCCTTCCGTGAAGTAAGGGATGGGAATTTGCCTCTCCTCCAACGTGTGGTCTCAGCTGTCAGGAATGAAAGCTAGTTTCTTGTGGATGAAGAATTGATGTGCTGATCTAAGTAGCCCAACAATGAGGGAGTGTTTGTTGCAGTAAAGATGACCTGATTATAAATCAGGAAAGTGTTTCCTGCCTGTCCCGCTTGGTACTATAATTTTGCTGTTCTCAGCCCTTCCTTCAAGAATTGAGCCCTGAGCTGCCCTGGAGAAAAGAGTTATGCTAATGCTAATGAGCTGGATCAAGATGCGTGGGACTAACTGGGGAATAATTCCTTTTTGTTTTGTTAGCTTGTGAAATAACAGCAATAAAGACAATTCTAATGAGGTGTAAATCTTCCACACATTAGTCCTGTTTGACCTTGTCTAATGAGGAGGTGGGCAAGTGCTCAGAGCTCATTTGAAAACCTAGATATGGAGGTTACAGTGACAAAGTGACTGTCTGAGAGCTGGACTGACTAGGTCAAAAAGCAGGATGCTGTTCTAATGCATAATATACACTGCAAGTGCAAGAGTATAATCTTAATAATGTCATTTTTATAGGTTAGTTATACCTTCTGCCCCACTGAAGACAGAAGACTCCACCCCCCAACTATATATCATTAGAAAGCTGAAGCTCTCAGCTTTCGAGTGTTAATTTCTATTCTGATACTTGACAAAGCAACATACCTTGTAATGGTCTCCGAGTGTAAGCAATAAAATCAGGCTATCACAGGCCATTTACCAGACTGGCCAGGTGGCTTTCAACATCCTGTACATCCTGGACTTTGTCTGCATCTATGAATCTACTCTGGAGAGATCTGATTGAATTTTCATGGGACTTTCTAAGTTTGTTTGGAGGTGCTAGAAAGACAAAACTTTCTCATAAGAGGAGAAAGGACTAGAGATATATCCCAATGGAAGTATTGACAATTTTGAATGTGCTTGATTTGTTGGAGTATAAATTCTCACTTAAGTGGGCCACTGTAGAAACCCGGAATTTTGAAACAAGGCCCTGAATGGTGTCCTAGCTGTGCTTGATGTAATTCTCGAGAGGATACTGGTACAAAGATGAGTTTATGTCAGTTTGGGCCCTAGCATAAAGTAAAAATAACAGGAGTACTTGTGGCACCTTAGAGACTAACAAATTTATTAGAGCATAAGCTTTCGTGGGCTACAACCCACTTCTTCGGATGCAT